>NC_037357.1:58870714-59187828 GCF_002263795.3 Bos taurus
GGGAACCTGGCTTAATTGGTTTCAGTTCTGCTAGAACCTCTAGGTACCTTCTATCACCACTTCCATTCTAAGTGCTTATAAATTACCTGCTTCATAATCTGCGGCAGAATCTCTCCAAGGATTGACATCAAGCTTACAGCTCTGGAGTTTACAGTATACTGGTCTGTAGTTTCCTTCTTTAAGAAAATTGGGATGCTGCCCATGTGCAATCCTTTGATATCCCTCCTGTTCTCTCCGATTGCACAGGACAGCAGCTAATGCAAGGCAGTTCCGTTTGCTCTTTTTATAATGTTTTTTTCCCTATAGAGTTGGACATGCATATACATGTTGTTTGGGGAATTTGCAGCACATCCAATGAAAGTGTAATTCCCAACTAACAGTCAAATCCTTCTCTTTGGAGCTACCCAGAACACACCTACCCTCTCTTCCATATGACAGCCCTTCAGAGACTCGAAGACAGTGTGTGACTCTCCTTTGAGTTAAGAGCACCAGCTGAGTCAGACAGTCGCGAGTGACAAGCCCAGCTTCACCCCCTCTCGGCTGTGGGAGCCCAGGTGAGTTACTTGATTTTATTTTCTCTCCACTTGTTTTTTTTTTTTTTAAGCTGATTTATAAAATTAGGGTTAAAAAAACCACTTCATTGGTTTGTTGTGTGATAAATGATGTGATATATGTAAAGAGCTTAACCCAGTGCCTGGCAGAGTGAGGATTCCGTGAATGCAAGCTCTTTCCCCCTTCGATTTATAAAGAGCCAGGTGGGCATTTTAAGCATCAAGGCTATTGGAGAAGTGGGGTGAGCAATGGGGTGAGGGAGGTGGCAGACCCTCAAGTAGATCAAGTCTTTCTCTACCCTGAGGTTGTCTCTTTTCTGTTATCTTAATGCTTGCTTGCTAGTGCCGGCAGGGAGAGGCTATCATGCAGAATCTCAGGAAAAGTTTATTTTCAAGAGCTGGAGAGCTATTTGTTGACATATTGAACTGTCTCTTGTTTATTCTTATTTCCCTGAGCAGCTAGCCCAAACTCAATTACCTTTTGTGAGGCAGCAGGCATGTGACACTTCCTACTAGCTGTATTGATCAATGTAGACTGGGCCAGACGTGAGAGATCTGAGATGCTAAGCAGCAGTTTCTGGGCTTTTCCTTCCTTAGTAGGCCTCCCCTCTCTGTGTCTATAGAGACACTGGCACGAACAAAATGAAAATCTGGGACCCAAATGGCCTGAGCCTGCAAGCACTCTTGCTAGATAGCCACCTTAGAAGACGGCTGATGATTAATGGTCACAATGAACCAGAACTTGAACTCCTGGATGTCCAGAGTCAGAGTGGTTTTCTAACAGGAGCTCTTTGCACACCCTGGGTTTTGCAAGCAATTGCATGATATGAACTCCAAATGCCATTGCAGCTAGAAAAAGTTTGGAAGGAGACACACCCAACTGTGAACAGACAGAGGAATGGAACTTGAGGGGATGGGGTGGGGTGGGGTAGGTGCAGGACTGGCTTTATCTGTAGGTAGGATTTCAAGTTTTTATCCTGAGAATATATTCCTAGATTACTTGTGTAATTCTTAGGCATAAATAAAAGTAGAAAAATAAGAAATTGGATTTTTAAAAAGTAATGATAAAAAATAAAATAAGCCATTAGAGACAGTTTTCAGAGGTCACTACTGACCAAGGATCTCAGTGATACAAGAATTAAGCCTATTGGAGGAGAAAGGTTACTTGGGTGGGGAGATGTTGGGGGCCCTTAGAGAGAGGAGAGGAGAGGGCTAGAGATAGAACTGTAGAGGAACATACCTTTTAAAAGAAAGAAAAATATTTTTTTCTTCTAATACAATAATATTTATATGGACAGATGAGAGAATACAGCTAAGAAAAACAAAAGTAAAAATTCTCTTTAATCCAGTCACTCAGGTATGGTCACTGTTAACATTTTGGTATACATCTTTCCAAACTGTATTTTTTTTCTCTGCAAAAATATACATATTTATTTTATAAAAATAAGATACTCATTTTCACTGGACACTGGAGATGTACAATGATTTGTTTAATCATTCAGTGGATTGGGTTCTAATGCTGGCATTTAGGTAATTTCCAAGTTTTTATGATCATAAACAACAGTGCTTTCTGGCTATGTGACCTTGGCAAAGCTAACTAATCTCTCTGTGCCTCATCTGAAAATGAGAGTGATAATACCTACCTCATAGGGCAGCTGTGAGCAGCAAATGAGATTTTGCATGTATAGTGCTTAGCACAGTGCCTGGCACAGTAAGTGTTAGCTGTTATTATTAAGTATAATAATAATAATAATAATAATAATTGTTGTTGTTGGGTTCCCTGTGAGTACTTTTTGGTTTAGGGTAGGGGGAGAGTGACTGGAAGTTTTCCCTTTGAGTAGTATACTACAGTGAGTTCTGGAGTCAAATGGAGCTGTATGGTTTTGGTCATGTCAGTTCACTTCACCGAGACTCAGTTTTCTTATCTGTAAACTGAGAATTAAAAACACCTAGCTTACAGGATAGATGTTGGGATCAAATGAGAGAATGCATGTACAACCCTCAGCGTAGTTCTTGGCATGTAGCAAGAGTTCCAAGTCAGTTGGTATTATTATTATTACTATTATTATTATCACAATGATGATTCAGCCATTAGTGGGGGTAGGAAGAGCACGGTGGTACTTGGGGAGTGTTTCTAATCACTTGTCTGTTTACCAAGAGAGGAAATTAGTCTGATTCTGGAATCAGACTAACTTGGGCTCATATCAGGGCTTTGCCATGTGCGGGTTCTATGATATTGGTTACAATTTCTCCAAGCACCTCTCACCATTTGTAAAAGAATATATTATATACACACACACATATATACAATAAAACTGAATCACTGATGAACACCTGAAATTAACATAACATTATAAATCAATTGTATTTCAATAAAAAAGAAAATTGAAAAAAGAAAATGAAGGAAAAAATTTCTAAAGCATAAAATAAATGGGAATGGTATTAGTGCCTACCTTGCAGGTGTGGCCATGAGGTGTGAAGGATATAAAACAAGTGTGGTGCTTAGCCTGAGTGCCCAGGTATTGTGGGGTGATAATTATCTTTGGTTGTTGGAGCATGGGGAGGTTTATAACAAGCTGAATGCCTCCCCCCAGCCCCTAGATTCTGAGTCCCTGGGGTACTTCAACTTCATCTAAAGGCTTTGCCCTATTCGGGGCTCAGGGATCATTTCTGCCCTTAGTATAAGGGTTGGAGGGCTCCTTATTCAGAAGGCTCTGGCAAACCTTTTTGTTAATTTTACTCTGATCTTGTGCCCCAGTTCTAGAAAGCAGGCTAAAGTCCTGCTTCTATGAGCAAGCTCTCACCTGGTATGCTTAAGATTGGCATGCTTTTCTTGCCAGTTGTCTGGATGCCCTGGAGCCTCATTGTTGAATTCTAACCCTATGGCAGGGTAGCTGGTTGCAAGATTTCCCACTGAGTCTCTGACACTAGGGCCAGTTGGCTTTTTAGTTGTCACCATTGCTGGGCTCTCTTAAGCCCCGTGGCCCATCCTTCCAAACCCTGGTTTACCCGCACCTGAACCCACTCTTCTCCACTGCTCCACTCAGCCTCCAGCCCTGTTCCCTCTATCCCCTACCTGCTCTTCCACGGCCCACTGGTGGTAGCGCCTGGCTCCCACGACCCTGGTGTCCACTCAGCCACAGAGAGAATGTCTCATTTCCTGAGCCAAGACCCTTTCGGTCTCATCTCTTTACTTGTGTGACTCTCCTCTTTCCTTTGGGATGGCCAGAGGTGGGCAGAGTGGCCTGGTGCAGCTACTGGGGGCGAGGGGAAGAAGGGTGGAGTTGCATAGGCCAAGTGCTAAAGTGGAGCTTCTGGAGGGCTGTCAAGTGAAACGCGGCCAGAGGCAAATGTCAGAGCCTATATAGAGGCAGGAATCTGGGACCAGAGAGACAGAGCAAGCACTAGCAAGTCAGGAGCAGTGGGGCGGGTGGGCGGGTGGGCAGGCTGGCTGGCTGGCGGGCAGGAGGGGGGCGTGGCAGGGGATAGCTAAGGGAGATTGCAGAGAACAGCTGCTGGTACTGGGTCTTACTTTAATGAACTGGCTGGGCATGGGGCATAAGTAAATTGGCCAGACCAAAACAACTAGGGGCGCAAAGGACATACTCCCTCTCTTCTCCCTGACTGGCAAGGTAAGATCTTTCCGGGTTTTGCCTGGTGGGAAACTATGGCATGTTCAGGGATTTTTCTGAAGATGTGGTAGGTGGGGGTGGTCAGCTACGGCTTCCCTTTTGACCCATCTTTCCCATTGCACCAATTATTAGAGTAACCACGGTCCTAACATGAGGCCAGTGTTTCAGATAAGGTGGATCATTATAGCACAGCAGAGAAGAGTAGGGGTCTCTGGAGTTGGGTGGGCCTGGGAATCCAAGTGACTGCAGGCAAATTATGAAGCCTCTCTGGATCTTAGTTTTCTCCTTTGTAAGATGAGGATTTTGAGGATGACCGTCACTGAGGATGACCAAAATCTCTCAGTGTTGCTGTGGGGACCAAGTAAGAGAGTGCATGTAAAGTGCCCAGTAGGGTACTTGCCAGTCATCATATGCTCAAGAGATGTTGAGCATTTGGCACTTCTGTTGCTAGCATTCTCAATATTATTATGGAGGCACGCTGCACCAGATTGATGAGTTTTATGACATTGTCCCAAATGAGCAAGTGTTCCACTGGGGGCATGAGCAGGCTGAGGGGACATGTCAACATTGTGTCATGTGTGTGTTAGTTTCCAAGTTCTGTGCCAAGAAGCCCCATTGGAGGCTGCTTATGGGAGGGGGCTGGAGGGGTGAGGCTCTGGGCTTGCCCACTCACTCTTACCCAGTTGTCAGAGAAGCTTGAAGTTTGTACTTCCTATAGACTGAGCTTCAAGTGAACCATGATCTAGGACATCAGAGAGATAACTGAATGTAGCCTTAGGGATGCCAAAGGCTAGGCAACCCCAAGGAGTAAGTGATAGTCAAAGACAAACAGTTTCTAGTGTTTCAGTGGTCTTATTCTAACCCCAATCCCAACTAATCTGAGTGCACTGGTAAAATGGGAATAATACGACTATTGTAAGATTCCAATGTGTAATGCTTCTACATCCTGGTACACTGCAGATGCTAAAGTGTACTGCCTTGAACACACTAGGTGAGCAGTAGGTGGTAGTAGTAGTGGTGATTTTTGTTATTAAAAATCAAAATGTTAATAAACAGGAATTTCAGTTTGTGGAATGCTACTCTCATTGGTCAGTTAAATGCCTTCCTTTTCCTGAGGAAGACATTTAGGTCCATTAGAGTAGTAAAATGGGGATTAAAGCATTAGCAGGACTCAGTGAGCACTAGGAACTAATAGTTATCCTGGGGCGAAAGGTGTTCTCATCCAGGCCCTTGGCTGGCTTGCTAGTGCTGTATGGTGGGAAGAGAGCGTAGCTCAGGAACCTGCACTTCTCACAATTTTCCAGAAGGTGGTGCTGCTGTTTCATTTCAACCAGGACCTCCCAGGCTCTGGGCTGCTGAAGTTGCCAGTGTTGATAGCTTTTATAAACTGAGTGTGTGTGCCGTGTGACTGAGCAGGTTGGTTTGAAAAGGATAGAGGTGGAAAGGATAGTTGCTCCAGCTTCGAATTTGTTTAATGCCATACAGCTTCTTTAACCTGAGAGGCCCATCTCTGATGCCACAGAGCCAGCAAACACATAAGAGGTCTCCATCACGAGTCATTTGTCTATTTCCCCATTTTTTTGATTTGCCTTTTGACTGCTAAACTTGTTTCCTGTTTACAGATTTTCTTGCCACTTGGGCTTCAGCAGGACCCCTGATATAATTGCTTTAGAGGTTCTCTACACACTGTCCTTTGGCCATGGCAGATACATCAATACCCTTAAATTCACTGCAGTTCAGCAATGTGCTGAGGGAGGAAAATGGCGACACCCAAAATAGGGAGATGACCTTCTCTGGACCAACGCAGGAGAACACAGCAGAAGGCCAAATTCTGCCTTCTAGTGTCCAGCCTATGGTCTCAACTTCAGCATCAGACCCTGGAGGGATGTCCACACAGCTGATGACATCCCCAGCCTTTGACACCATGGCCACACCTCTAATGGGAACAGCAAACTCTGGAGCTGTGTCTTCACCGCTCCTGTCAGACTCTGGGGCACTGTCCCCATTGTTAATGCCAACTTCAGATTCAGAGGCTCTGTCCCCATTGTTAATGCCAACCTCAGACTCTGGGATGCTTTCCCCATTGCTAATGCCAGCCTCAGATTCTGGAACATTGTCTCCATTGCTGTCCACTTCAGAGTATGGATTAATGTCCCCAGGGCTGATGATTCCTGACTTTGGAACAATGTCCACAGCACTAACGGCAACACCAGATTCTGAAGACATATCACCACTGGCAATGTCAGCCTCATCCTCTGAAGCAATGGCCACACCATTGATGCTAGCCCCAGATTCTGGAGAGCTCTCCCCACTGCTAATGCCAGATATTAACCCCAGAGAGATGTCCACACAGCCAACGCCAGCTCCAGGCTTTGAAGGAATGTCACCATTGCAAATTACAGATGAAGACACTGAAGCAATGTCCAAAGTGCTAATGACTGCCCTGGTCTCTGGAGAGATCTCTTCACTGCTCATGTCAGACACAGACTCTGAAGCGATCTCCTCACTGATAATGTCAGCCCTAACTTCTGAAGCAATGTCCACCCAGCTAACGAGCACCCAAGATTCTGGGGAAATGTCCACCCAGCTAATGTCAGGCCCAGACTCTGCAGTACAGTCTTTACCACTAACAACAGCTCCAGGCTCCGGAGCCATATCCTCACCACTCCTGTCAGTCCCCGAGGCTAGAGAAATGCCCATCTTGTCAAAGCCAGCCCCAGATGCTGAGGCAGTGTCCCCACTGCTAATGATGGCTCTGAGCTCTGGAGGGATGCCCACCCAGCTGATGCCAGCCCAAAGCTCTGGAGCTATGTCCTCACAGTTAACACAAAATCTAGATTCTCAGATTGTGTCTACTCCACCAACGAGAGCAACAGCCTCCGGGGAGATGTCTGCTTCGTCAGCGAGAGCCTCAGATTCTGGAGCAAGGTCGACACTGCGAATGAGAACCCCAGCCTCTGGCAATATGTCCACGCTGCTAAAGACAGTCCCAGACTCTGCAGCACTGTCCACCCCACTGATGACAGCCACAACCTCTGGAACCATGTCCGCAGAGCCAGTGCCAACTGCAGCCTCTAGAGGAATGTCCACACACTTAACAACGGCTCAAATTTCTGGAGCCACATCCACGGGCTTTATGAAAGTCCCAGCCAGTGGGGCAAAGTCCACACCACGAATGAGAGCTCCAGCTTTGGGGGCAATGTCCATCCCACCCAGCACAGCCCCCATCTCTGAAACAGTATCTATGCTACAAATGACCACCCCAGCCTCTGGGTCAGTGCCCACACTGCAAATAAAAGCTCCTGTCTCTGGAGCAACATCTAGGTCACAAAGGAGAGCCACAGCCTTGAGGGTGACAGCCGGACCACAAATGAGAGCCTCTGGAGCCATGTCCACCCCACAGATGACAGCCAAAGCCTCTGGATCCATGTCCTCACTATTAACGAGAGACACAGCCCCGGGAGTGATGTCCGTGCCGCTGATGAAAGCTACAGCCTCAGGAGCATTGTCCAAGCCACTAACAACAACCAAAGCCTCAGAAGCAATGTTCATGCAGCAAATGACAACTGCAGCTTCTGGAGAGATCTCCACAATGCTAATGAGAGACATAGCTTCTGGAGCCATGTCCATGCCACAGATGACAGACACTGCCTCTGCCGGGATGTCCACACCACTAATGAGAGCCCCAGCCTCTGGAGACGTGTCCACACCACAAATGACAGCCGCAGCCTCTGGAAGCATGTCCGTGCCCCTAATGAGAGCCCCGGGCCCTGGAACCATGCCCACAGTGCTAATGAGATCCACAGTCTCTGGAAAGATGCCCAGTCAGCCAATAGGCACTCAAGACTTTGGGGGGATGTCCATGTCGTTCAAAAGATTCATGACCTCTGGAGGGATGTCCACACTGCAGATGCGAGCCCCAGCCTCTGAAGTGATGTCCACACCAAAAATTAGAGCCCCAAGCTTTGGGGCAGTATCCACACCCCTGATGAGAGCCTCAAACCCTGGAGAGGTGTCCACACTTCTCACAAGAGCTTCATCCTCTGGAGAGATGTCCTCAGCACCAACGAGATCCCCAACTTCTGGGGAGATAGCCACCACCCCTCTGAGAGCCCCAGCTTATGGAGCAATGTCTACTCCGCAAAGAACAGCCACAGCCTCTGGCATGATGTCCATGCCACAAATGAGGGCTCCAATCTCTGGGCCGATGTCCACACCACTCATGAGATCCACAGCCTCTGGAGTGATGTCCACGCCTCAAATGACAGCTGTGGCCTCTGGAGGGGTGCCCATGCCATTGTTGAGGGCCCCAGCCCCTGGAGCAACATCTGCACCACAGATGCCCACAGCAGCATCTGCAGAGGTGTGCACGCTATCCATGCGAGCCCCCAGCTTGGGAGTGATGTCCCCGCCATTATTAAGGGCTCCAGTCTCTGGAATTATGTGCACACCCCCAAGGAGACCCTCAGTCTCTGAAGATGTGTCCACAGAGTTCATGAGAGGTCCAGCCTCTGGAAAGATGGCCACCGCACAAACCACAGCCATGGCCTCGGGAGGGATGTCCAAGCCATCCGTGAGAGCTGTGGCCTCTGGAGTAACACCCATGCCACTGATGTCTGCCATGGCTTCTGGAGAGACATCCATACCACTAATGAAAAGCCTGTCATCTGGAGCAATGTCCACACTGCAAACAAGAGTTGTGAGTTCTGGATCAACGTCCTTGCCACAAACAACATACACAACCTCAGGAAAGATGTCCACACCACTGATGAGAGCCTCGGCTTCCAGAGCCACATCCACACCACTTATGAGAGCCTCAGCTTCTGGAATGATGTCCATGCCACTTCTAAGACCCATATCCTCTGGGGGGATGTCCATGCCACTAATGAGGGCCACAGTCCCAGGAGCCATGTTCGCATCCCAAATGGCAGCCCCTGGAATGATGTCCACCTTGGGAATCAAAGCCACAGACTCTGGGGAAACATCTGCCCCTCGCATCAATGTCACAGCCTCGGGATCAAAGTCCACACCACATGCGACGACCACCCCCCCCAAAACAGTAAAGCCACCATCAGAGGAAGTCCCATCTTTTGGCATGCTGACCCCAGCACTCTGTTACCTCTTAGAAGAACAAGAAGCAGCCCGGGGTTCATGCCCTGTGGAAGAGGAGGTGGAGATTGATGAGGAGAAGCAAATGAAGGGATTTTTGAATGATTCAGAGAAAATGGCTTTTCTGGTGTCTCTTCATCTGGGGGCAGCAGAGAGGTGGTCCATCTTGCAGATGGAGGTAGGAAACCCCCTCACCAGTGAAGATAAATCTTTCCTGAGAAGATCCCAGGGCTTATATGACTCCCTGTCTGAAATTGACATCCTCAGTGCAGTTCTCTGCCATCCCAAGCAGGGCCAGAAGTCGGTCAGGCAGTATGCCACTGACTTCCTTCTGCTGGCCCGACATTTGTCTTGGTCTGATGCCATTCTGCGGACCAGGTTCCTGGAAGGACTCTCTGAAGCTGTTGCCACCAAAATGGGCCGGATCTTCCTGAAGGTGGCTGGCAGCCTAAAGGAGCTGATAGATAGGTCTCTCTATACCGAGTGCCAGCTGGCCGGAGAGAAGAATTCCCGAGGCAGCTCCAGCCAGGTTCTGACATCACCCTGTAAGCGGAATAGTGAGGAAGCAATGGAGAATGAACTGAACCCCCAGCAGCAGACCGAGGAGGTAATGATGGGGAAACACACTCAAGGTTTCTGAATAGAAAATTGAAGGCATCCTGCTCCTTTATGTAGACTAAGGAAGAGGTTGGGGGAGGCATTGAGCTCCTAGACCATAAGCCTCAACCTGGAATTTCATCAGCGGGCCTGGTTAGGCCCTTGTTTTGGGCATATTAACCCAAACTCCATTAACTTTGTGGAGCCTTGCCCTACCTAAGATACTCAGGGTTTGGGGGTGGTAAAGGTCTAAATCTTCTGAGGGGACTGGTTGGGCTCAGTCCCAATTTGCTACTACTGATTCCAGGTCCAGTTCTAAAAGAGGGGTCATGTTTTGGAGGCTGGGTCCCACCTACAGCCACATGTGTTGTAGACCCAGGTCACTAGGGAATTTGACCAGTCTAGTCCTTGGTCACACTTTTTATACAAATAAGGTACGTTGGCCAAGTTCCTTGACATGTTAAGTGATTGAGATTATCCAGGTGGAACCCCACTTGTCATAGTAAGCATGGCTCTTACATTTGCTGTTTTTGTTTTTTTTTTCTCACTCCCAGCACCAGCATGTTCCCAAACGCTGTTACTACCTGAAAGAGCATGAAGACCCTCAAGAGGGTCTGCACGACCACCTTCGAAAGAGCACAGGCCATCAGAAGGCCCCCACTAACAAGTAATGCTACCTGGACTCTTCTCCTGTGATATCCAACTTGGCTGCTAACTTGAGGACTGGTTCCTAGACTCATTCCATGCAATTACATCATTAGAACTTGTGGCCTTTCCCCCTTCAGCACCCCCTCCAGGTGCATCCCACCCTATCCCTCACTTGGTTGACTTGACCTTCTCTTTCACCCCACATGCCTTTAACCTGCCCCAACAATCAGAACGTGGACTTCAAGAATGTTCAATGTATGAGGTTCTGAACTCCCATTACCAACAAGGACAGTGCTAATTCTTGGTCCAGGGAGAAGTCTAGGCAGGAGAAACTATGTCCTACCTCAAAAACACCTTAGAGTGTCTTGCCACATGTCATCAGGCAAACTTGAGGAAGCCCTGGTCCCATTTCACCTGGCAAGGGAGCCCATAAGGAGAGTGATGCCCACTCCAATACCATCCTTTTCATCCAGTATACTTGTCCCTATATGCCCCAACTCATAGCACTTAAATTTGGTCTCCAAGGCCCTTGTCCTGTTTATAGTCTCCATCCTGAACCATTCGTTTTGACCCATAGTAATAATCTTAGTAATAGCTAATGTTTATTGTTTATGTACTATGTGACAGATAGTGGGCTAAACTCTTGACAAGCATCATCTCACTACATTCTTACCATAACCCAACTTGTTCTTCTGTTGTCAACTTCTGAAGTCTTGATCTATTGTAAGTGGCCATTGTCTTGTCCCTTAGTGTGAAATTTCTAGCTCTGACCTTTGGGTGACCTCCTCAGTTGTTAATTGCCCTCACTCCCCTTGGCTATTGTGCTTCGTGGCCAGCACTCTTGATAAAGATCTTGGTCTTTAAACAGGCATAGATAGAACATAATGTGAACAGTGTTTGCCTTAATGTGGTGGGATTATGGGTGTTTTAATGTTCTTTTTACTTCTCTGTACTTTCCAGTTTCTCTACAGTAAGCATGTATTACATTTGTAATCGTTAAAGTAAATAAAGTTCATTTATGAAAAAAAGAATTAACTGTGGCTAACAGAATTTGATTTATTGAGTCCTTCATTCAGTCAATATTTATTATCTAACATTGTCAGCCACTGTTTTGGGGACAGACAGATAAGAACATTGATCAAACGGAAACTTCATTCCAACAGAAGAGGGAGACAGACAATAAGTAAGAAAACACATAAGTAAGATAGGTTGAAATCGTGGTGAAGGCTATAAAGACAGGAAATAAGGATAATGGGGAATTTGATACTAACAGAGCAAATTTATTTATTCAATAATAGTCCATGTAATTGGGTTACTCAAAGATCTTTTAAAAACAGTAGGAGTGACATGATTAGAAACACATTTTAGAAAACTAACTTGGACAGAGGAGCCTGGCAGGCTATAGTCCATGGGGTTGCAAAGAGTCGGACATGACCGAGTGCCTGAGCACGGCAGCAAGCACTGCAATAGTACAGGTGACTGACTCTTCAGATGACTCAATCTAGGGTCAGGGCAGTGGGGATGAAAAGAGGCACAGAGACCAAATCTTCTCTGAGGGTTCAAGTCTGCTGCTCCATTACCTTAAACATTGGATCTGATTCCAGGAAGAGGAAAATGATTCTTGGAAAAAAACAAAGATTAGCAGACAAATTGGCAGCCCCGTGGTGTGGGCTGCCTGTGGATGCATCAATCACCAGTGCTGTTTCCTCAGGCCTGGCGGGGGTAGGAGAGGAAGAGGGTTCAACTGGTTGGGAAACCAAAATTCTAGTTAGTGGTGCTCTGGGGACCCAGTTTTCCTCTCTTATCTGACCCTGTTGGCTCACACCTAGTCCAGTCCAAGCCAGAGTGGATTTTTGGACCTCCATGTTCAGCCAGAGTTGCTCTTAGTTCAGGGAAAGGGCTGTTGACTTTCCTGAAAAAGAAATTGATGATGCAGAATCAAAATTTGTGTCTGGAACCTATATAGGGGAAGGCAAATGTCTTAAAGATGAAAACTAATTTTCCGATCACCATGATAATGCAGAATGATCACAAGTCTCTGCTTCATTTTTCGCCCCAGTCATTCTTTTTCCCTTGGCTTTTGCCCCTCCTGTCCTTTAAGCTAATGTCACTAGAGATAAATGGAATAAATGAAGCCTGATCATACCCTGTATAATCATAAGGGATTTGATATAGGTCATACCTGAATGGTCTAGTGGTTTTCCCTACTTTCTTCAAGTCTGAATTTGGCAATAAGAAGTTCATGATCTGAGCCACAGTCAGCTCCTGGTTTTGTTTTTGTTGACTGTATAAAGCTTCTCCATCTTTAGCTGCAAAGAATATAATCAATCTGACTTCAGTATAGATCATCTGGTGATGTCCATGTGTAGAGTCTTCTCCTGTGTTGTTGGAAGAGGGTGTTTGCTCTGACCAGTGCATTCTCTTGGCAAAACTCTATTAGCCTTTGCCCTGCTTCATTCTGTACTCCAATGCCAAATTTGCCTGTTACTCCAGGTGTTTCTTGACTTCCTACTTTTGCATTCCAGTCCCTTATAATGAAAAGGACATCTTTTTTGGGTGTTAGTTCTAGAAGGTCTTGTAGGTCTTCATAGAACTGTTCAACTTCAGCTTCTTCAGCATTACTGGTCAGGGCATAGACTTGGATTACCATGATATCGAATGGTTTGCCTTGGAAACAAACAGAGATCACTCTGTTGTTTTTGAGATTGCATCCAAGTACTGCATTTCGGACTCTTTTATTGACTATGAGGGCTACTCCATTTCTTCTAAGGGATTCCTACCCACAGTAGTAGATATAATGGTCATCTGAGTTAAATTCACCCATTCGAGTCCATTTTAGTTTGCTGATTCCTAAAATGTCTATGTTCACTCTTGCCATCTCCTGTTTGACCTCTTCCAATTTGCTTTGATTCATGGACCTGACATTCCAGGTTCCTATGGAATATTGCTCTTTACAGCATCAGACTTTGCTTCTATCACCAGTCACACCCATAACTGGGTGTTGTTTTTGCTTTGGCTCCATCTCTTCATTCTTTCTGGAGTTATTTCTCCACTGATCTCCAGTAGCATATTGGGCACCTACCGACCTGGGAAGTTCATCTTTCAGTGTCCTATCTTTTTGCCTTTTCATACTGTTCATGGGGTTCTCAAGGAAAAATACTGAAGTGGTTTGCCATTCCCTTCTCCAGTGGACCACATTCTGTCAGACATCTCCACCATGACCCGTCCGTCTTGGGTGGCCCCACACGGCATGGCTCATAGTTTCATTGAGTTAGACAAGGCTGCGGTCCATTTGATCAGATTGGTTAGTTTCCTGTGATTGTGGTTTTCAGTCTGTCTGCCCTCTGATGGAGAAGGATAAGAGACTTATGGAAGCTTCCTAATGGGAGAGACTGACTGAGGGGGAAACTGGGTCTTGTTCTGATGGGCAGAGCCATGCTCAGTAAATCTTTAATCCAATTTTCTGTTGATGGGTGGAGCTGTGTTCCCTCCCTGTTATTTATGGCATCTGGACCTATCACTTCATGGGAAATAGATGGGGAAACAGTGGAAAGAGTGGCAGACTTTATTTTTTGGGGCTCCAAAATCACTACAGATGGTGATTGCAGTCATGAAATTAAAAGACGCTTACTCCTCGGAAGGAAAGTTATGACCAACCTAGACAGCATATTAAAAAGCAGAGATATTACTTTGCGAACAAAGGTCCGTCTAGTGAAGGCTATGGTTTTTCCATTGGTCATGTATGGATGTGAGAGTTGGACTGTGAAGAAAGCTGAGCACCGAAGAATTGATGCTTTTGAATTATGGTGTTGGAGAAGACTCTTGAGAGTCCCTTGGACTGCAAGGAGATTCAATCAGTCCATCCTAAAGGAGACCAGTCTTGGGTGTTCACTGGAAGGACTGATGCTGAAGCTGAAACTCCAATACTTTGGCCATCTCATGGGAAGAGTTGACTCATTGGAAAAGACCCTGATGCTGGGAGGGATTGGGGGCAAGAGGAGAAGGGGACGACAGAGGATGAGATGGCTGGATGGCATGACCGACTCAATGGATATGAGTTTGAGTGAACTCCGGGAGTTGGTGATGGACAGGGAGGCCTGACGTGCTGCGATTCATGGGGTCGCAAAGAGTTGGACATGACTGAGGGGCTGAACTGAACTGAACTGAAACTATGGTGGAGGTAATGAAGATAATGGTGACCTCCTTCAAAAGGCCCCATGCATGCACGGCTACACTCAGTGCCCCCACCCTGAAGCAGGCTACCACCAACCCACACCTCTGCTGGAGACTCCTGGACACTCCTAGACAAGTCTGGGTTGGTCTCTTGTGGGGTCACTGCTCCTTTTTCCTGGGTCATGGTGCACACAACGTTCTGTTTGTGTCCTCCAAGAGTCTATTTCCTAGTCCTGTGTAAGTTCTGGCAGCTCTATGGTAGGATTAATGGTGACCTCCTCCAAGATGGTTTATGCCATACCTAAGTCTGCTGCACCCAGGGCCCCTGCCCCTGCGGCAGTCCATTGCTGACCCGTACCTACACAGGAGACACTCAAACCCAGTTCTGTCTCAGTCTCTGTGAGGTCTCTGGGTCCTGGTGCACACAAGGTTTGTTTGAGCCCTCTGAGTGTCTCTTGTGGAGATGGGGTGTGACTCTAAACGTGAATTCGCCCCTCCTAACATCTTGCTGGGGCTTCTCTGCCCTTAGACATGGGGTATCTCCTCAAGGTCGCTTTAGCATCACCATCTTGCTGGGCTTCTCTGACCTTGGACGTGGGGTATCTCCTCAGGGCTGCTCCAGCGCCGCACAGCCATGGAAACCAGTATTGGCTAACACGCTCCTGTATTCTTGCCTGGAGAACCCTGCTCCCTGACAGAGAAGCCTGGCAGGCCAGTCTCCAGGGTCACAAAGAGTAGGACACTACCGAAGTGACCCCACATGCAGAGGCGCAAGACTTTTTTTGCCTGTGGCAGCTTTGCCCCAGTGAGAGTTGAGGGTGAAGCTGCAACAGCTGCTTGGCTTGCGGGGACCCTGGCAGCACCAAGTGTGCAGGGACACAGACTGCCTCCACCACAGGAGTTATGGCCCCATCAGAGTCTTTTTTCAAGCCTCTTGTAGCTGGTGATCAGAAGGCCTATTTGGCCAGTCTTTCTCCGTAGCTCCACCCGTTCAGGCACTTAGAGGGCTTCCTAGCCTGGGGACCTTCTCTGTTGTTTGGCACATCAGGCACATATAGGGGCCCCCCTGGCTGGGGTTCTACTCTGTAGATTGGCACATCAGGCACTTAAAGGGGCACCCTGGGTGGGGTCCTACTCTGTAGTTCAGTGCGTCAGGTGCTTGCTGGGCCAGCCTCTCTATTGTTCAGCTGCCAATGCTGGCACTGCGGGGAGAGAGAGGCTATGGTGATGTCTCCACCCCCAAACGTGACTCAGCAGTATCGCCTAGCTTCCATGGCTGCCTGGCTTTCCTCCACAGGCATTTCCCACCACAGTCTCCTCCCTCACATCCCCTTGATTAGTCTCTCCACAGTCAACAGCAGCCCTCGCTTTGGGATTGCTCCACAATCCCTAAACTCCAGCTACCAGCTGCTGCACCTTCCAGGGGATCTGCATCCCTGTCTTGGGTAAGTATGGTTGTAAGGACTGTCTGATTCTCATTCCATTTAGGCTGCCACAGGTCAGCTGTTTCACTCTCAACCTTGAATGTTTCTCCTCTGACTCAGACAATTGCCCTGATGTGGGGATCCGACCCTTGCTTCAGTTCCCCCACCTACCGAGGGCAGGTCCAGTTCTACTAACACTCCTGTTTTCCCACCTAGTTCCTTCATCCTACTGAGTTTTGTGTGGGTCTATATATTCTTTTCTGCTGGTCAGGTACTCCTGTCCTCTCTCAGCTGGTGTTCTGCATGCACTTCTGTGTCTGAAGGTGTATTCCTGATGTATCCGTGGAGAGAGATGTACTCCATGTCCACCTATTCCTCTGCCATCTTGTTCTCCTGTATGAATTTTTAAAACAGTTTCAAAAACCAGGAAATTAGAAAATTGAAATGTGTGTGAAATTTTTGTTTTGCCAGTTCTGTACTATATTTCAGTCCCCATTTATATATTTAAATGTTTGATTAACTAGGATATGTGGAAAATATGTAAATAAACTGGGATACATGGGGAAAGTGTAAGAGAGGTAGTGGATGGGTATATCAGTTTCTTCACTCTATCTGTTGCATATCACACATAAACTGCTTCTGAAGAACTCCATAGTACATATTGGGAGAATGAGAATAAACTGGGAAATGAAATTGCTAGGAAAATAATTCAGAACTCACGAACTCTGTCATGACTGACCTAGAGAAAACACTACAGCTGGGGTCAAGAGGTTGGAATTTTGTAGATCCTCTTAGCTTTTCTCTTATTGTTTTGCTGAGAGTCACATCCTTCACAGATTTCTACATCCAATAACAGTGGTACTGATAAATTCTTTTTAACTTTAAAATTTTTTATGGATATATTCATGAGTTGCAATATTATATTTGTTCAGGTTTACAACATAGTGATTCAGTTGTTTTATATATTATACTCTGTTTACATTTATTAATAGATAATTGGTATATTTCTCTGTGCTGTACAGCATATCCCTGTTGCTTAAAGTTCAAAATGAATAGTTTAAAATATAATGAAATAGTAAGTTCTAATGAAAACCATTGTAAATTAAAAAGGACTGAAATCGCAGAGTGCTTTCTCTTTCTCCAAGGATGTAGTAAGCTTGAAATCAATCTTTTAAAAAAGAAATAGGAGAATAGAATTATGGACAGGGGGAAAGGGGAGGAGAGGGAGAGATGCATGGAAAGAGTAACATGGAAATTTACATTATCATATGTAAAATAGATAGCCAATGGGAATTTGCTGTATGGCTCAGGAAACTCAAACAGGGGCTCTGTATCAACCTAGAGGGGTGGGATGGGGAGGGAGTTACAAAAGAAAGGGGATATATGTATACCCTAGGCTGATTCATGTTGAGGTTTGACAGAAAACAGCGAAATTCTGTAAAGCAATAATCCTTCAATAAAAGATTAATAAAAAAATAAAAAATATCTCAAAATAAACAAAAATAAAATGAATAGGAAAATCACCAACTAGTTTGAAATTCAGCAATACACTTATAGAAATAAAAATGTTAATGCACCAAGAAGAAAACATAATGGACATTACATTCAGTAAATACTATCATAAGCAATAGCAGTCAAATACGTGAGGTAGAAGAAGGAGTCATCTTATTTCTTTTATTGCTGAACATCCTCCTCCACCTTATTTTGATGCAAGGAGCTAGAGACATGTCCCACAACAAGAAGTGGATGCATGCATGTGCGCTAAGTCTCTTCAGTTGTGTCCCGCTCTTTGTGACCCTATGAACTGCTGCCCACCAGGCTCCTTTGTCCCTGGGAATTATCCAGGAAAGAATACTGGAGTGGGTTTCCATGCCCTCCTCCAGGGAACCTTCTCCATCTAGGGACAGAACCTGGGTCTCCTGTGTCTCCTGCATTGCAGGCAGGTTCTTTACTACCGGTACCACCTGGGAAGACCCAAGAAATGGATGTGTGTGTGCTAAGCCGCTTCAGTCGTGTCTGACTCTTTGAGACCCCATGGATTGTAACCCGCTAGGCTCCTCTGTCCATGGGACTTTACAGCAAGAATACTGGAGTGGGGTGCCATGCCTTTCTCCAGGGCATCTTCCCAATCCAGGGGTTGAATCCATGGCTCTTATGTTTCCCACGTAAGAAGGCAGGTTCTTTACCAGTAGCACCACCTGGGAAGCCCCAAGAAATGGATGCCTGTACTTAAATCGCCATGGTTAACAGCAGGTGCTTGAATGGAAAAACATCAGGGAAACTATCACCCCACGTTCCTGCTCCATCTCTAGGATGATTGTCACAGGAAGGTTGTTATTTGTTCAGCCCTCCTCACATATGTTTGGCCAATTGCTTTGGCTCATGGGCTACCAGTCCCTCATTGGCTGCTACTGTGGAGACTGTGGCTACGTTCACTGTCACTGGACTGTTCCATCATCCCTGCAAGTTTGCAATTCAGTCAGGATTTTTGTTTTTTTTGTTGTTTTGTTTTTTTTTTTTAAAAGCAAAATGTTCTACGTTGCAAACAAAAAATAGGATCAGAGAAATCTGGATAAGGTAATTTCCAGAAGATATGGTGCTGGATTCCAGAAATTTAAAATTTTCTTATTTTACACTGTGTTTGAGTCCTATTTTACACATGGAAGTGAATTGGGATTGAAGGAATAGAATGGGTAAATGTGATTTTTATATCTGCTACTGCTGGTGCAGTGGTAAAGAATCTGACTGCCAATGCAGGAGATGAAAGAGACACAGCTTCTATCCCTTGGTCAGAAAGATCCCCTGGAGTAGGAAATGACAACCCAGTTCACTATTCTTGCTTGGAAAATTTCAAGGAGATAGGAGCCTGGCGGGCTCGACTCTTTGCAGACCCTATGGACTGTAGCCCACTAGGCTCCTCTCTCCATGGGATTCTCCAGAAAAGAATACTGGAGAGGGTTGCCATGCCCTCCTCCCAGGGATCTTTATGACCCAGGGATGGAACCTGCCTCTCCTGTGACTCCTGCATTGCAGGCGGATTCTTTTCTGCTGAGCCACCCGGGAAGACCACACTGTTTTTTATCGGTTGCTATACCCCATATAAAAATCTCTGGATTATACCTAAATATAGATGGGAGAATGAAAATGGAAAAGGCCAATGAAACTTTTAGGGAAAGAATTTTGACCATAAAGATCCCTAAAATCATTGAGAAACCACGAATAGAAATAACCATTTAGTAAAGTGACGAGTTGCAATACGTTAAGAAAAAGTACATGATTTTCCATCGAACAAGTGACACAACCGACACATATTGAAGCAAAATTAATGAGGTTTTTAATGTTTTCTTTGGGGTAGAAATGTTTTAAAGATTAAATGTAGGGCCTAAAGGGAGAACCCTTAAGTCTGGTTTGTGATGGTCAGACAGTCCTGAGGCAGTTCATCTGCAGGTGTGGTATCTAATGAGCGACTTGGTGGCCTGGGTTATGGAATACTTGCTGAGCACCCCAGGCAACAGAAGACGCACAGCTGTCTCGATGTCTTCGTGCGTGATGGTTCGGCGCTTGTTGTTGCGGGCCAGGCGCCCGGCCTCTTCGGCAATCTGCTCAAACATACCTTTCACAAACAAATCCAGGATGTTCACGGAGTCGTGGGAAAGACTCAGGCCTGTATGTACTTGCCTCAGCACCCTAGGGAAATAGGTAGCAAAACTTGAGAAATTGTCGTGATGGCAGTGCCGGTGACGGCGACGGCGGCCCTTAGCTGTCTTCTGCTTTGCCTTTTTTGGTTCCGCATCATACGGCTCTGGTTTGAAGGTCTCCGCTTTTGCCATATCCGTTTCAGAGGGCTCAATTTCGGAGGTGCCATTTTCTTTGGTGATCACGTCTTCCTCATAGCTGTCAGAGGATGGTTTGGACATGGTAGAGCCACCATTCCCCATAGCTCAGCCCAGAAGAACAGTGAGGGCGTTGAAGGCCGTTGGCCGAATTTATAGGCCCTGCTTTCCCTGATGTCACAGACACTGTCCATATCTGATTGGATGCAAGGCAGGTAGGCCTGTTACTATGGCAGCCCATGTCACGTGACACTGGACGGCCCACCTCCCAACTCCTGCCGCCCCCCTCCCCCACGTTTAATCCCAGTCAGCCGAACTCACCTGGTGGCTCTGACGGTAAAGTGTCTGTCTACAATGCAGGAGACCTGGTTCGATCCCTGGGTCGGGAAGATTCCATGGCGAAGGAAATGGCAACCCACTCCAGCACTCTTGCCTAGAAAATCCCATGGACAGAGGAGCCTGGTGTCCATGGGGTCGCAAAGAGTCGGACACGACTGAGCGACTTCACTTTCACTTTCAGCTAAACTCAGTGAAAGTCACCTAAGTTGAAAAATGAAATAATCAGTTAGAACTTCCTGAGAGAGTATGACAGACCTCCATAACTCCAGCTCTTTCAGGCATCAGAGTGACTCAGGTCACTTGGTGGACATTTTACTCCAACACAGTATCTTCTCCTGATTGACCTTCAGTGGCATGAGCAGAATGTCCTGGCTTCCTCAGCAGAGTGCTCCTGAAAATCATAGGAATTAAATAAACAGCTATTATCTACAAAATTTATCAAAACCAATGATCAGTATGAAGAGAATGACAAAATCCCAGTCTCCAAATACAGAACACAGACATAGGAATACTTACACATGCACACTAAAAATATTTAACATTTTGCAAATTATAAGTTGTTTTCTTAAACATTATTTAGGTCCCCCAAATACCACACATACTGGAATTGATTAATGATTTATAGTGGTTATTTCTCAAAAAATGATCACTCTTATTGCTGAAAAGTCACTAGGATGAGAGAAAACGAATAAAAAAAGAGAGAAATAAAACACCTAGAAATAAATGTACCTAAGGTGGTGAAAGACCTGTACTTAGAAAAAATAAGACCCTGATCAAAGAATGTGAAGATAATACAAACAGAGGGAAAGGTTTACCTTGTTTATGGATTGGAAGAATTCATATTGTTAAAATAAACATGCTATCCAAGGCAATCCACATACTCAATGTAATTGCTATGAAAATACCAGGGCATTTTTCACAAAACTAGAACAGACAATTTTAAATTTTGTATGGAAAATGAAAGACCCTGAATCACCAAAACCATCTTAAGGAAGAAGATCAGAACTGGAGGAATAAGGTTCCCTGACTTTGAACTATATCAGAAAACTACATTAATCCAATCAGTATAGTATTGGCACAAAAACAGACATGTGG
This sequence comes from Bos taurus, assembly GCF_002263795.3. NCBI lineage: Eukaryota > Metazoa > Chordata > Mammalia > Artiodactyla > Bovidae > Bos > Bos taurus. The sequence goes on from NC_037357.1 coordinate 58,892,116, forward strand.
AACAGAAGAGAGAGCCCAGAAACAAACCTATGTGCTTATGGTCAATTAATCTATAATAAAAAAGACAAGAATATACAGTGGAGAGAAGACAATCTCTTCAATAAGTGATGCTGGCATAACTGGATAGCTACATGCAATAAAGTAAAATGAGAACATTCTCTAACAGCATATACAAAAATAAACTCAAAATGGTCTAAAGACCTAAATATAATACATATATTATGTAGGAAGTCATTTTAAGAAACAGAATCCATTAGATATTTTAATGAGCTGTGTTTCTTTCACATTTGTAAATTCAGAAATTAAGTGAACACATTAGTTATAAAAAAACATTAAAAATACAAAACAATGGGTTTTAAAGAGATAACTGGGACCTCAAAGGTCTCTGATATACAGGAAATCGAGGATGGAGAAGGGAAAAGCAGTTTGATGTTGAAGACTGGAAGGGGGAGTAACACTAGTAATTATTCACTTCAGTTGATGATTAAGGAAATAAGAGAGCCTATGAGTAATCACCTTGCAATGTTGTGGTTCATTGTAAAGGCAAAATAAGGGAAATGGCTTCACGGCTGAGTTAACAACTGCAAGTCTCAACTCACGGATGATGGTGTTGATAGGATAGGCATACCCCATTCAGAAATCTTTTCAACATTACCATTGTTTATGGATTCACTTATAAAGAGGACCCCAACACAACATAGAAGTTAAGTGCAACAAAAAATTCAGGAAAAAAACTCATTTCACACTGCCTAGAATCAGAAGTTTCTACCCTAACTCATTCAGATGATCTAATGTAATTCTTTTCCAGCCCTTATTCTCTTGTTTTTGAAGTGGAAAACCTTCATGGTTTTCAGCTTAACATCCTAGGGATGGTGAGGGCATTCATCAAAGAAGCTAAAAAGTTCATGTTGACTCCATGTCAGCCAAGGAGGGACTCAAACTGGTAGCCACAGTCACTGAGCCACCCTACAGCGAGGTTATCCTGACTAAACCAATAATGGGCTTCCTGGGGTGTTCGGGTCTGGTTACAGTAGTGTAAGAAGTATGATTATTTATCTATATTATTGTTCATTTTATAAAACTAATTAAGATCATTTAAATATTATATAAGTATTAGAAAATGGCCAAATAGTAAAGAATCCACTTGCAATGCAGGAGACTCAGGTTCAATCCCTGGGTCGGAAGATCCCCTGAAGTAGGCCATGGAATCCCACTTCAGTGTTCTTGCTTGGAAAATTCCATGGGCAGAAGAGCGAGGCAGGCTACAGTCCACGGAGTCACAAAGAGTCAGACACGACTGAGTGACTAATACTTTCAACACTTTCAAGTATTCTAGAGCTCCTGTACAAAATGCTAGTGATTGGGTCAGTTAAACACATTCATTTATTGTCTCATACTTTTGGAGGCTCTAAGTCCAAATCAAGGTTTCATCTGAGTTGGATCTTACACAAGGTGTGAATGCATAAGGGGCCTCCATTCCTGGCCTCTTTCCTTGGCTTGTAAATAGCTGATATCTCCCTATACCTCCCCACATTTTCTTTCCTATATGTATATATCTTATGTCTGATTTTCCCTTTTCCAGTTCAGTTCAGTTCATTTCAGTTGCTCAGTCATGTCTGACTCTTTGCGACCCCATGAACCACAGCACGCCAGGCCTCCCTGTCCATCACCAACTACCGGAGTCCACCCAAACCCATGTCCATTGTGTCAGTGATGCCATCCAACCATCTCATCCTCTGTCAGCCCCTTCTCCTCCCGCCCTTAATCTTTTCCAACATCAGGGTCTTTTCCAATGAGTCAGCTCTCTGCATCAGGTGGCCAAAGTATTAGAGTTTCAGCTTCAACATCAGTCCCTCCAATGAACACCCAGGTCTGATCTTTAGGATGGACTGGTTGGATCTCCTTGCAGTCCAAGGGACTCTCAAGAGTATTCTTCAACACCACAGTTCAAAAGCATCAATTCTTTCGTGCTCAGCTTTCTTTATAGTCCAACTCTCACATCCATACATGACCACTGGAAAAACCATAGCCTTGACTAGACGGACCTTTGTTGACAAAGTAATGTCTCTGCTTTTTAATATGCTATCTAGGTTGGTCATAACTTTCCTTCCAAGGAGCAAGCGTCCTTTAATTTCATTGCTGCAGTCACCATCTGCAGTGATTTTGGAGCCCAGAAAAGTAAAGTCAGCCACTGTTTCCACTGTTTCCCCATCTATTTGCCATGAAGTGATGGGACTGGATGCCATGATCTTAGTTTTCTGAATGATGAGCTTTAAGCCAACTTTTTCACTCTCCTCTTTCACTTTCATCAAGAGGCCCTTTCCCTTTTTATATGGCTATAACTCATTTGGATTAAGACCTACTCTAATGAACATATTTTAACTTGATTACTTGGTAAATACTCTATCTCCAAATATGATCACATATGAGTATGAGTGTTTATGGCACAGATACATTACTTTTAGAGGCACAAAATCAACCATAGGAGATATGCATTTTGAACTAATTGTGGGCATATCTCCTGCCTCTTTCATCTTATTAAGAGAACACTGGTGACCACTTATGAGAAACAAGGTGGACCCACCACAGTCATTTTCACAATTCTGTGAATGTTTAGTAATTTCATTTTAGTATTTTATTTCTTCTTCCCTCTGTGAGGGAGAAGATAGTCTGTCATTCTCAATTATTACAAAGTATTCTTTACACCTACAGTTGTAATTATTTCCTATTGTGTAGGATATAAGAGCCTGTAAAGTACACAACTCTCAGCCAAACATTCAGATAAAATCCTGATAACCCATGAAATTAAATTTTTCCTGAGCCCTTCAGGAAAGGGACAGGGCTCTACAGGACAGAAAAAACAGAAGACTTTCTTTAAACTGGCAGAACCTCATGAGATAAAGAAAAAGAATTGAGGTCCTCATTTCACCCCAGTCAGAATGGCTGCTATCCAAAAGCCTACAAGCAATAAATGCTGGAGAGGCTGTGGAGAAAAGGCAACCCTCTTACACTGTTGGTGGGAATGCAAACTATTACAGCCACTATGGAGAACAGTGTGGAGGTTCCTTAAAAAACTGGAAATAGAACTGTCATATGACCCAGCAATCCCACTGCTGGGCATACACACCAAGGAAGCCAGAATTGAAAGAGACACGTGTACCCCAATGTTCATCACAGCACTGTTTACAATAGACAGGACATGGAAACAACCTAGATGTCCATCGGCAGATGAATGGATAAGAAAGCTGTGGTACATATACACAATTACTCAGCCATTGAAAAGAATGCATTTGAATCAGTTCTAATGAGGTGGATGAAACTGGAGCCTATTATACAGAGTGAAGTAAGTCAGAAAGAAAAACACCAATATAGTATACTAACACATATATATGGAATTTAGAAAGATGGTAACGATGACCCTATATGAGAGACAGCAAAAGAGACACAGATGTATAGAACAGTCTTTTGGACTCTGTGGGAGAAGGCGAGGGTGGGATGATTTGAGAGACTAGCATTGAAACATGTATATTATCATATGTGAAACAGATCGCCAGTCCAGGTTCGATGCATGAGACAGGGTGCTCGGGGCTGGTGCACTGGGATGACCCAGAGGGATGAGATAGGGAGGGACGTGGGAGGGGCGTTCAGGAAGCTGAACACATGTACACCCATGGCTAATTCATGTCAGTGTATGGCAAAACACACTACAATATTGTAATTAGCCTCCAATTAAAGTAAATAAATTTAAAAAAGAATTTGGCAATAAGCCCCCTCAAGAAGTTAATTTCTTATTATTATTCTGTAATGTTGAAAATTAAAATGAAGGAATTTGAAGGGAAAAAAAGATCTTACTATGCAACCTACATTAAAATCAGCCATGAAATCCAGTGCATGCCTTATTGTTGCAGCAATTAGAAATTGGAATATCCGCTGGAAAAAAATTCAGAAGTGGAAACTCTGTGCGGGTACAGGTGACTTCTAGGAGAAACAAGTGTGAACTTTTCAATTTCAAAAGTGTGAACTTTTCAAATCACACTTTGAAAAGAGTGACTTCAGAAAATGCCTTAATGTCTATGTTGCTAATAGTTGCTGCTTCAAAACATCAGTTTTTCTTCCTATGAATCAGAAATGTATTACCAAGCTGGATTTAGAAAAGGCCAAGGAACCAGAAATCAAATTGCCAACATCTGTTGGATCATCGAAAAAGTAAGAGAGATCCAGAAAAATATTTACTTTTGCTTTATTGAGTATGCCAAAGCCTTTGATTGTGTGGATCACAGCAGACAGTGGAGAATTCTTCAAGAGATGGAAATACCAGACCCCCTTGTCTGCCTCCTGAGAAATCTGTATGCAGGTGAAGAAGCAACAGATAGAAATGGATGTGGAACAACAGACAGATTCCAAATCGGGAAAGGAGTATATCAAGGCTGTGTATTGTCACCCTGCTTATTTAACATATATGCAGAGTACATCATGCAAAATGCTGGACTAGGTGAAGCACAAGCTGGAATCAAGACTGCTGGGAGAAATATCAATGAACTCAGATATGCAGATGACACCACCCTTATGGCAGAAAATGAAAAGGAAGTAAGAGCCTCTTGATGAAAGTGAAAGAGGAGACTGAAAAGGTTGGCTTGAAACTCAACATTCAGAAAATGAAGATCATGGCATCTGGTCCCATCACTTCATGGCAAATAGATGGGGAAACAGTGGAAACAGTGGCAGACTTTATTTTTGGGGGCTCCAAAATCACTGCAGATGGTGATTGCGGCCATGAAATTAAAAGATGCTTACTCCTTGGAAGGAAAGTTATGACCAACCTAGATAGCATATTAAAAAGCAGAGACATTACTTTGTCAAACAAAAGTCCATCTAGTCAAGGCTATGGTTTTTCCAGTGGTCATGTATGGATGTGAGAGTTGGACTGTGAAGAAAGCTGAGCACCGAAGAATTGATGCTTTTGAAGTGTGGTGTTGGAGAAAACTCTTGAGAGTCCCTTGGACTGCAAGGAGATCCAACCAGTCCATCCTAAAGGAGATCAGTCTTGGGTGTTCACTGGAAGGACTGATGCTGAAGCTGAAACTCCAGTACTTTGGCCACCTCATGCAAAGAGTTGACTCATTGGAAAAGACCCTGATGCTTGGAGGGATTGGGGGCAGGAGGAGAAGGGGACGACAGAGGATGAGATGGCTGGATGGCATCACCAACTCAATGGATGTGAGTTTGAGTGAACTCTGGGAGTTGGTGATGGACAGGGAGGCCTGCCGTGCTGCGATTCATGAGGTCGCAAAGAGTCGGACACGACTGAGTGACTGAACTGAACTGAACTGAAACTATGGTAGAGGTAATGAAGATAATGGTGACCTCCTTCAAAAGATCCCATGCATGAACTGCTACACCCAGTGCCCTCAACCCTGCAGCAGGCTACCACCAACCCACACCTCTGCTGAAGACTACTGGATACCCCCAGACAAGTCTGGGTCGGTCTCTTGTGGGATCACTGCTCCTTTTTCCTGGGTCATGGTGCACACGATATTCTGTTTGTGTCCTCCAAGAGTCTATTTCCTAGTCCTGTGTAAGTTCTGGCAGCTCTATGGTGGGATTAATGGTGACCTCCTCCAAGATGGTTTATGCCATACCCAAGTCTGCTGCACCCAGAGCCCCTGTCCCTATGGCAGTTCACTGCTGACCCCTACCTCCACAGGAGATGCTCAAACACAGTTCTGTCTCAGTTTCTGTGGGGTCTCTGGGTCCTGGTGCACACAAAGTTTGTTTGAGCCCTCTGAGCGTCTCTGGTGGGAATGGGGTTTGATTCTAACCACGAATGCAAAAAAGCAAAATGGCCGTCTGAGGAGGCTTTACAAATAACTGTGAAAAGAAGAGAAGTGAAAGGTAAAGGAGAAAAAGATATACCCATTTGAATGCAGAGTTCCAAAGAATAGCAAGGAGAGATAAGAAAGCCTTCCTCAGCGATCAATGCAAAGAAATAGAGGAAAACAGCAGAATGGGAAAGACTCTTCAAGAAAATTAGAGATACCAAGGGAACATTTCCTGCAAAGATGCACACAATAAAGGACAGAAATGGTATGGACCTAACAGAAGCAGAAGATATTAAGTAGAGGTGGCAAGAATCCTGAGAACTATATAAAAAAGATCAACACGACCCAGATAATCATGATGGTGTGATCACTCACCTAGAGCTAGACATCCTGGAATGTGAAGTCAAGTGGGCCTTAGGAAGCATCACTATGAACAAAGCTAGTGGAGGTGATGGAATTCCAGTTGAGCTATTTCAAATCCTAAAAGATGATGCTGTAAAAGTACTGCACTCAATATGCCAGCAAATTTGGAAAACTCACCAGTGACTACGGGACTGGAAAAGATCAGTTTTCATTCCAATCCCAAAGAAAGGCAATGCCAAAGAATGCTCAAACTACCGCACAATTGCACTCATCTCACACTCTAGTAAAGTAACTCTCAAAATTCTCCAAGTCAGTCTTTAACAGTACTTGAACGGTGAACTTCCAGATGTTCAAGCTGGTTTTAGAAAAGGCAGAGGTCAAATTGCCAACATCTGCTGGATCATCGAAAATGCAGGAATTTCAGAAAAACATCTACTTCTGCTTTATTGACTATGCCAAAGCATTTGACTGTGTGGACCACATATAACTGTGGAAAATTCTTCAGGAGATTGGAATACCAGACCAACTGACCTGCTTGTTGAGAAATCTGTATACAGGTCAGGAGGCAACAGTTAGAACTGGACATGGAACAACAGACTGGTTCCAAATCTCGAAAGTCGTATGTCAAGGCTGTATATTGTCACCCTGCTTATTTAACTTCTATGCAGAATACATCATGAGATATGCTGGGCTGGATGAAGCACAAGCTGAAATCAAGATTGCCGGGAGAAATATCAATAACCTCAGATATGCAGATGACATCACCCTTCTGGCAGAAAGCGAAGAACTAAAGAGCCTCTTGATGAAAGTGAAAGAGGAGGGTGAAGAAGTTGGCCTAAACTCAACATTCAGAAAACGAAGATCATGGCATCTGGTCCCATCACTTCATGGCAAATAGATGGGGGAACAGTGACAGACTTTATTTTTTGGGGCTCCAAAATCACTGCAGATGGTGACTGCAGCCATGAAATTAAAAGATGTTTTCTCCTTGGAAGAAAAGTTATGAACAACCTAGCCAGCATATTAAAAAGCAAAGACATTATTTTACCAACAAAGGTCCATCTAGTCAAGGGTATGGTTTTTCAAGTAGTCATGTATGGATGTGAGAGTTGGACTATAAAGAAAGCTGAGCACTGAAGAATTGATACTTTTGAACTGTGGTGTTGGAGAAGACTCTTGAGAGTCCCTTGGACTGCAAGGAGATCCAACCAATCCATCCTAAAGGAAATCAGTCCTGAATATTCATTGGAAGGACTGATTCTGAATCTGAAACTCCAATACTTTGGCCACCTGATGCAAAGAACTGACTCATTAGAAAAGATCCTGATGCTGGGAACGAATGAAGGCGGGAGGAGAAGGGGACGATAGAGGATGAGATGGTTGGATGGCATCACTGACTCAGTGGACTTGAGTTTGAGTAAACTCCAGGAGTTGGTGATGGACAGGGAGGCCTGGAGGGCTGAAGTCTGTGGGGTCAGAAAGGGTCAGACACGACTGAGCAAATGAACTGAGCTGAACTGAGGTGATCATAACCTCCCAGAGCCCAGTCCCTGTTCCTCTCCCCACCTCAAAGTTAAAAGCAGAAATGTTTAAAGAGTCACTCACCATCTACATGGAGCTGGGTATCATATGCCCAAGTACTTAAGATGACTTTGTCTGCTGTAAGATGGCAGTTCAAGTTTCTCCGGGCCCCGCTGGCCAATGGGTAAACATAAGGTCCCAAAAGCAGTAAAAGGGCTTCCCACGTAGCTCAGTGGTAAAGAATCTGCCTGCCAACGCAGGAAACTCGGGTTTGATCCCTGAGTTGGAAGATCCCCTGGAGGAGGGCGTGGCAACCCACTCTAGTATTCTTGCCTGGAGAATCCCATGGACAGAGGAGTCTGGTGGACTGCAGTCCATGGGGTTGCAAAGAGCCAGACATGACTGAGCCACTGAGCACAAGCAGTAAAAACTCACTGTCACTGATGCCTGTGCCTACCTGTGTGTTACAAAACTTCAATCCTTTGAAGGTTTCCTCCTCTAATTTGTGGAAGAGCCTGACAGTTTTCCCATATTCTGATAGTCCTCTCCTGTTCTTCCATTCCTACTCTACATCGTGGACTTCCGCTGCCCACATGGTCGTGCCAGAGCCCAACCCTACCTGCTGGAGGGAGCCTCTGGCTAATGAGAATATGGAGGCTCCTGCAGGGTTGGGGTGTGGCTCATCATAAGCCACATCCACAGATCTCTTCAAAACCATTATCTTCCAGGTGAATAAATCTTAGGGACTGTCTCCAAACTTCCAGTTCTGGGGCCCAAATGGAGAGCAAATGTCACCTTGGCCTGGTCCTCTACCTTTCTGCCATCCTCTCCCCCACCACCTGGTCCCTGTCTCTGCCCCTCAGGGACCAACAGTATATAGAACCTTCTCCTGAAGATCATTTCTTCCATGAAAGTATAGGGTTGGCCTGACACTGAATGGCTATGCCTCAGACAGTTTCTAAACATTTCTGTATCCCACTTTGAGATCACCTGAGATCCCACGACACTGGACTAGTTCCTCACATCAGATATAGGTTGCCTTCCCCTCACTCTTTCTAATAAGCTTGAGGCATTCTCAACCTTATTCTCCAACCAGAATATTACAGGTAAAATAACTGGGCCTACCTCAGAGCTATAGAGAAATTTTTTTCTTCTGGACATATGTTTCCTTCCTTTACACCTGGTCTGAAAGCTCTGCAAATTTCAAACAGATGGGAGGGGTAAGCAATCAGTTCAATCCTTTGTGATTTAATGGGGGATTTATAGGAAAATAGACATTGTATTGTAGGAGGTTGAAATGGCCATTGGAGGAGGAGACGACTTTGAGTACCTCTTTCTCTCCCTCTAACAAACTAGGTAGTTCTAGACAGGCCTCATTACCTCTCAGAGCTTCTGTTTCCTCTTCTCCAAAATGGGGTTAATCATCACCATCCTGCTAACCTCACAGCATCATGTGACAAATGTTGTGAAAGTGTTTGGAAAAATCAAATGCAAGATGTAAAAATATAAGATCTTTTTTATTACCCTTACACCTAGGTTCAGCCCTGAGGAGGTTGGGGTAGGTTGAGGTAGGATAGGGCTAGTTGGGACATAATCAGCATCTAGTCTCTTTGGAGATGCTGTTTAAACTGTGGGGAAAGATCTAAAAGTAAATCCTTGGCTGAAGACTGGCATAAGACACACATTAATAGTGACATCTGTGGAGCATTTATCAGGGGTCCAAATTCTGGACTACCTGCTTTATCTGTATTATCCTATGTCATCTTCAAAACAACCATGTGAAGTGGGTGCTCTCATTAGTCCTATTTTATTTTATTCTTTTACCAAGAAGCTCTGGCACAAAGAGGTTGAGTAAGTGGCCCCAGGCTAAGAAGGAGCAGAGCTGGGATTTGAACACATGGAGTCTGACCACAGAACCCCACATGCAACCACTCCACTATATGGGCACAGCTTCATTATTTAGAGCCAAATGGTCACTGTGAAGGCTTACCCTGTCACCCGGGACAATTTTGCCACCCAACAGTAGCCAACATTTGAAGGTCATAAAGTCTGAGGCCTGAGCAACAGTGGCCCTTCCCCATCTTAGACCCAGATGTGAATTCTCCTGGGGTATTTGAGAAAAGTCTTTCATATTCAAGGAAAAGAATCAATCATTGAGGGATGGTACTGAACTCAGGAGGTTCTGCCCAGGGGCTAGCTATAGCCCCAAAGTAGAACAGCCTCTGTTCTGGGCTCTGGTCACAGAAGGAAGGTAAGATTCTCCCCTGGGCATCACCCCATAGAGGAAAAAAAATGTATTTTGGACCCCAGCATATATGGAAGGGTATAGGACTCTGAAAGTGAAGGAATTTTTGTGGTTACAGCAGGAGCTGTTTTTTTTTTCTCAGCACTTATTTCCACCTCTTTGCCACTCCTCTCTCAAGAAAGGGGGTGGGGTGGGGGGAAATGGATAAGGAAGGAAGATGATCAACCATTTGGATAGTCTATGTCCTTGTCTTCCAATGTCATCCTCTTCTGCCCTCTCCCACCACACCTTGGAAAGTGATCCTATTAATGGTTCTAACATTGGGATGAGTGTACACATTAAAAGGCATCATTTAGTCCACCTTTCAACCCCCTTCCTTAATGAGTGAAGGAGGTCAATTGTATGGTAATGGATGGTAACTAGACCTTTGGTGGTAATCTCCTTGTAGTGCATACAGATGTTGATTTATAATGTTATATAACTGAAACCTGTAATGTTGTACACCTTAAACTTATATAATGTTATATATCATTTTTATCTCAATTTTTAAAAGGGTATATATGAATCAGAGTATATTTAAAGTAATCTAGAGGCATTGTTGATAAAAAAGTATTCACATTAAAAAAAGGCACCAGATACTTCTGGTTTAAGCATCTTAATAGAGATAATTTGAGTGGCTTCTCCCATTGTAAACTCAAAGAAATGCTGAATAAAGTGTTGGGGGCGGGAACTCACAGCTGGGCCTGAAATAAAGAAAGGGAAATCTCCAGGAGCAAATAGCAAGGAGGGATCTTAATGGCAGACCCCTTAACTTTTGAGCCCTCCAGGGGGAGGTGATGGACCTAGAAGAGATATAGACTAGCTGACAATAGAATATTTATACAGCGCTTGAACTTCTAATTCTATACACTGCTCAACTATCACTCAAGAGTCAGTATGAAATGTAGACATTTTCCAACAAAGACTGAGTCAATTCACCATTCATATGAAAAGACTGAGTCAATTTACCATTCACCAAGACCCTTAAAGCTGGGCTGGTCTTGGGAAAGCTGGCAAGATTTAAAAAGAAAACAAATCCTACCCTTTGACAACCTTTGCTGAGAATTTTACTGGTCTAAGCATTGATGTATAAATGGGTGCTAGAAAGACTAACCATGGCTTTCTTACAATATCCTCTAATATCTTTTAAAAATTTATGTATTTTTTGGTCTGAGCTTTATTGAGTTATAATTCACATACCATATAATTCACCCATTTAAAGTGTACGATTCAATTTTTTTTCAGTATACACACACACACAGTTGTGCAACCATAACCACAATCTAATTTTATTTTTTACCACAATCTAGTTTAAGAACATTCTCATCACCTCAAAAAAAAAAAAATCTCTGTACCCATTAAACAGTTACTCCTCATTTTCCCTGTCCCCCAGCTCCTGGAAACCACTAATCTGCTTTCTGTCTACAGCTTTACCTATTGCATGTGCCCTTTTGCGTCTGGCTTCTTTCACTTAGAATAATGTTTTCAAGATTTATCCATGTTGTCACATGTGTTAGTACTTATTTCTTTTTCTAGCTGAATAATATGCCATTGTATGGATACACAACATTTTGCTTACACGTTCTTCAGTTGGTGTACAGTTTCCACCTTTTGGCTATTATGAATACTGCTGCTATGAACAGTCTTGTACAAGTTTTGTGTGAATATACATTTTCATTTCTGTTGGGTACATACATAGGATTAAAATTACTGGAGCATATAATTCTATGTTTAAACATGTGAGGAAAGCCAAACTATTTTCCAAAGTGGCTGCACCATTTTACATCCCCGTTAGCAGTATATGAGGAATCCAAGTTCTCCACATCCTCACCAACATTTGTTATTGTCTGTTTTGATTATGGCCATTCTAGTAGGTATCTCATTGTGGTTTTGAATTGTATTTCCCTGATGGCTAAAGATATTGAGTTTCCCTCTAACATATTTTTATTACAAACTCAACTATCTTACAACATATTACTGTAAGTATTGTTAGAGACTTTACTTTTCAAGAGTATTCTGGGAGAAGCTACTGCTCCCCTTGCTCTCCAGTCCACCCTAACTATGCTACTGCCCTATACCTTTTCAGGATTTGGGGGCTGGAGTGGGATTAGAAAGGCAAATTCTCATGGTCCTTCCAAGATCCATAATAGCTTTCTTTCAACTGCTGCCTTCCATAACAAAGATTATTTCAGAACAAAGATGAATATGGGCTTGTATTTTGGGGTTTTCTGGAGGCCCAGAAGCCATGACTCAAAAGAAAATTCCTAGAGAAATATGGCCTCTTTCCTGTGAATTCTTTCTCCTTCAACCCCAAGCTAAAATAATCCAAACAGACAATTCATCATTGTGGTCATTCATTGGGCTAAGACTCTCTTATTCTGATACAACTCAGAGTTTCTCCATAACCAAGTTACTATCCTTTACCCTGATAAAAAGAAAAGGAGAGAGGGAGAGAGAGAGAAAGAGACAGAGAATAAAACAAAATGAAAATCTGAATTGCAATTCCAGCTATGCAAGTCCGTCAAGTTGTGTGACCGTGGGCAAGTCACTTGATCATTCTGGGCCTCAGTAACCTCATCTTTGTGATTGTTCAATTCTCATTAGGGAATCAGACAAGATGATAACTCCCCTTCTGTTTGGATGTGCTCTGGAAGTAGGAAGATGTCTCAGTGGTCTGGGGAGAGGACTACTGGGGCAGAAGCCCAATCTGAGCCATTGCTAGAGGGCAGCATTGTATCAGCAATTATTCTAATGACACTGGCTGAGGTGTGGTCGCCTCAGAATTCTTTAATCCAAAAATGTAGTCTTTTACTTTCCCAGAAATGGCATTCTTACAAAAGGAAGCAAATTTCTGGAAATCCGCAGAGAGAGAAGAATATTAGAGAAGAAAGTCTTGCTTTCTGCAAGTTTTATTGTTAAAACAAAATAAGATTGAAAAGGAAGATTGTGCATTTTAACTTTAAATTAAACCTGTTTACTTTTGGTCTTATTTGAATACAATTGCACAAATATCTTTTCCTCTTTGAAGACTCCACCAGCACTACAAGGAAAATATTCAGATTTATTTTAAACTTCTTCCAATGGTTTGATTCATGGATTCAGTGACAGAATTTCTTAGTAGGACATCTTACTATGGCATCTCTTCCTTCTTTGGCTGATATTTATGACAACCCCCAAAAGGAATACTTAGGAAATGGATTTGTTATAAAGAATCATCCACAATTTCTCCACTAAATCTTTTGATGACTTGCTACATTTTACAATGGCTAAGTTTCTGAATGTCTAGGTGACATTCCCAAATCACCTGTCTGAGGCAAAAAAACTATATGGCTGCAATAACTGTTCAAACCATGTTTTTTCTAGCTGTGTATCCTTCAGTTAGTGTAGCTTCCTCAGTTCTCCTTTGAGTTATGTGAAGTGAAAGTCACTCAGTTGTGTCTGACTCTTTGTGACCCCATGAACTATACAGTCCATGGAATTCTCCAGGCCAGAATACTGGAGTGAGTAGCCTTTCCCTTCCCAGGGGATCTTCCCAACCCAGGGATCCCACACTGCAAATGGATTCTTTGCCACCTGAGCCACAAGGGAAGCCCCCATGAGATCATGTTCCTCCCCTAACCTCAATATGCACACACATTTGTCTAGGAGCATCAGGGATTGTCTCATGTGTGACATGCCCATAAAGATAGCTCTCATTATTCATTAAGGGAAAGAAGAAAATGGACACATTGCAACTCTATAGCAGTGGTGGTAGATACATTTCCATGTACATGGTTACTCCAATTATTTGATAGTAACTGCTTAGAGCATTGTTGAGAAAGATTACTTTTCTTTTAGATACCACCTTTTTATTGACATGATTCATAATTGTCAGAATCATTTGGCTTATACATCATTTTATCAGTTGGTTCTATGCTTGAGGTGCTGCTTTAGTTCATTAGTTTCTTTTTTTAAGTTATTTATTTTTAATTGGAGCTTTACAATATTGTGTTGGTTTCTGCCATATATCAACATGAATCAGCCATAGGTATACATATGTCCTCTCCCTCTTGACCCTCCTTCCAACCTACATTTGGAATCCATAAGAAAGAGGGAAAATGAGCAATTCATTAGTAATGTCTGCTAAGAGAAGGGGTGAGGGCATATAAATTGAGAAAATCACCATCCTTAAGGTAATTCAAGCAAATGACTCTGCTTTATTCTTAATAATGAGAAAAATAATATTTTTAATAGCAAAGTATTATATTATTGGGCTTTTCTGGTGGCTCAGATGGTACAGAATCTGCCTGCAATGCAGGAGATCCAGGTTTGATCCCTGGGTTGTGGATCCCCTGAAGAAGGGAATGGCTACTCACTGCAGTATTCTTGACTGGAAAATCCCATGGACAGAGCATATTATTGAAAGGTAACTGGGATATCTCAAAAAACATCCAGGCTATGGCTTGTTCTGGTTGAGAGGGTATAACTGACCCTCAAGAACCCTTAAAATCAGGGACTTGAATGCCATCAGTATTCTTGGTTTTTCTCTTTGCTTTTCATGTCTGGATCTCTCTGCATATTGACTTACTTCTTTCTTCGCTATAGGCTATCTTTTTCCACATAGTGGATGATCTAGGCCTCTAGAGTTATTCTGTCCAGTTTGGCAGCTACCCATCACGTGTGGCTATTGAGCACTCAAAGTGTTCAGTTCAGCTCAGTTCAGTCACTCAGTCATGTCCGACTCCTTGTGACCGCATGAACCGCAGCATGTCAGGGCTCCCTGTCCATCACCAACTGCTGGAATCTACCCAAACCCATGTCTACTGAGTTGGTGATGCCATCCAACCATCCCATCCTCTGTTGTCCCCTTCTCCTCCTGCCCTCAATCTTTCCCAGCATTAGGGTCCTTTCAAATGAGTCAGCTCTTTGCATCAGGTGGCCAAAGTATTGGAGTTTCAGCTTCAACATCAGTTCTTCCAATGAACACCCAGGACTGATCTCCTCTAGGATGGACTGGTTGGATCTCCTTGCAGTCCAAGGGACTCTCAAGAGTCCTCTCCAACACCACAGTTCAAAAGCATCAATTCTTCGGGGCTCAGCTTTCTTTCTAGTGTGGCTAGTCTAAATTGGGATGTGATGGTTTGTAAGTGTAAAACACACAACTCGATTTTGAACACAGAGTACTAGGGGAAAAAAGAATGTAAAATATCCTATTAATGAAAAAAACATAGATTTCATGTTTAAATGATAACATATTGGATTTATTGTGTTCAATAAAATATGTTATTAAAATTAATTCCACCTGTTTCCTCTCTTAATGTGGCAATTAGAACATTGAAAATTACATACTTGGCTCACACCATCTTTTTGTTGGACAGCTCTGCTTTACAGCATTACAACTTATATAGCTACTCGGGGAGTGATTGAATTCTTTGAACAAAGCACAAAAAATGAGATAAAGGGTACTTACTGGTGTGGACCAGAGGTCCACCCCTAGAGCATTCCTGTGTGGACTGCGGGGGAGTCACATGAGAACACAGCAGCTCCAGATGGGACACAAATTTGGGGTATCCTGAGAGACAATTCTCAGAAGCACAGAGGGGGCTACTGGATTAAGGAAGGAGCAGGTATCTTCCAATCTGTATATGTGGTTCATATTCAGAAGTTCTAAAATTATGGCTTTTGAACCATCCTCTCCTTCTGAATGATCCTTTCCCAATATTTCCATATTATAGTCAACCACTCCGAATCCACTCTTTTTTCTTACTTTTTAGGAAAATGATTTATTCTTTGTTTTCACATGTACTCCAATGTTTGTGGGGGGAGGCACAAATGACAGTTTAGTTTATTCAATCAGAAAGATATTTTAAAAGCAAGCAATTCAATGCTAACTGGCTAATTGCAATATAATTAACTGACTGTTTTAAACTCTAAAACCAATTATTTGATTTGTCACCAATTTCTTCTCTCCTCAGAAGTAGTGATATACTTTGGTCATACTCAGGAAAAAAAAAAAACACACACACACACACACATTGTGAGACTCCTTTAACATGCAAAGTATGATTTTAGGGACTGGACTAAACTGCAAAAAAACAGTGGAGCAGGACCTCCTTTAGAACTGCCTTAGTTTCAAGGACACATCCAACAAGAACTCTTCTTTCTTTGAAGGTAGATTTTATTTTGGAAATGGCCAGAAATCACTGAAGGTCAAGTGTAGTGAGTAAGATGTATGTTTAAGCTGGGTAATACTAAGTCTGTTTTAAAAAGATGCATGGATGTAAAGCAATGACAGTAGTTTTATTGTATCCCCAAGAGAGGATTTAGAAGTGTTTATTGCAGTAGTATCCATTGTTAGGCTAAGTGGGTAGTCTCCAGCACTGACTGACCCCATGTACCATGTTCATTGGCATGTGGAGGCATTCAAGTGTTGCTTTGGGATGTACATTAAAAAACAGTCTGACTACTGGGTGGTCCAAACTCTAAAATAACACTTTATATTTTAAAAAACCTTTTCTTATAAAAGTTGCTTCTTTTGAATGTAGCTAAAAACCTTATAGATGGGGTAGATATGATTCCCAACTTAGAGGTGTGGAAACTGAGACCCAGAGATGCCAAATGACCTAGTTTTGATGACAGAACTGCCCAGGGGCAGAGTCTGGCTGTGATTAGACCATTTGGCTCTTAGCCTCATCTTCTTTTCTGTCTTCTTGACATCTCCATTTCTATACATGTACATTGTGATAATGGTAATAATTATAATGATAAAACTGAGGCACACAGAAGTGAAGTGATTTGTCCAAAGTCACAGGTGGTAGTTAGATTTGGATGCAGTAAATTCTCTTGTGGCTCAGATGGTAAAGAATATGCCTGCAATGCAGGAGACCCAGGTTTGATCCCTGGATCAGGAAGATCCCCTGAAGAAGGGAATGGCAACCCATTCTAGTCTTCTTACCTGGAGAATTCCCATGGAGAGAGGAGACTGGCGAGCTACAGTCCATGGGGTTGCAAACTGTTGGACACAACTGAGAGACTTTCACTTTCACTTTGAACCACTGTTTCAGTCTGCTTACTGATTTAGTCTTTTCCCTAAGCAGCTCTTCCCACTTCTTTCACAGTCAAATCTTCCTAACCCCTGCCTGTCTAGTAACCCTTGCCAACATACCAAAATCCTCTATATACACCTCTTGCTCCCACCATTCTACTGACACCACTCACTTGCATGACTTTAGGTAACAAATCCAGTGGCATGCACATATACGTAGTGTCATTTTAGAGATGGGGCATCAGACCCTGCATAGGGGAGCTAAAGCCACTGCAGCAAATGAACCTGAAAATTTCAGTAGCTTAACACAGTAGAATTTTATTTCTGACTCATGTGACAGCCCAGGGCGGGTATTCTTGGTTAGTCAGTAGCTTTCTTCCATGAGATGTTTCAGGAACCCTGGCTCTTTCCATATTGCGCCTTGGCTATCTCTAGAGTCTCAGATTCCATTCCTTTGGTGAAAATTAGTAATGTGGCCTCATCCAGATGCAAGAGGGGCAGGAAAATATGGTTCCTTACTGGTGGTTCCCTGGAACCATTGCACTCTAAGCAAAGGTGAATACAAATTTTAGTGGGCCACAAGCCTTCCCTGGGCTTCCCTTGTAGCTCAGTTGGTAAAGGATCTGCCTGCAGTACAGGAGACCCGGGTTTGATTCCTGTGTTGGGAAGATCCCCTGGAGAAGGAAATGGCAACCCTCTCCAGTATTCTTGCCTGGAAAATCTCATGGACAGAGGAGCCTGGTGTCCTGCAGTCCATGGGGTCGCAAAGAGTTGGGCATGACTGAGCGACTAACACTTACTTACTTAGCCTTCCCTGCTTCCCTAATAGCTCAGTCAGTAAAGAATCTGCCTGCAGTGCAGGAGACTGGCGCTCGATTTCTAGGTTGGGAAGATTCCCTGGAGAAGGAAATAGTAACCCACTACAGTATGCTCACCTGGAGAATCCCATGGACAGAGGAGCTTGGCGGGCTACAGTCACAAGAGTCAGACACGACTTTGCAACTAAACCACCACCAGCTTTCCATATAACATATGCCCAGAAATGTTGCAAAGTCAACATTGTAAATGGTGGAAAAGGGATTTGAAACCAGATCTATCTGAATCCAATCAGGCCTCTAAATTACTATATTTTTGCCTTTTATGAAAAAGTTATTTTCTTCTTTCAAAAATAAAAACTCAGCTCATCAATCTTATGAGGCACTCAATCAGGCGCTGCAAGATAGAAGTATCAGGAAATCTGATGGTAATGCCATGCTTCGAACTTTAGTTTTGTATATGTGGTTCATATTCACAAATTCTAAAATGATGGCTTTTGATCCCCATCCTCTCCTTCTGAATGATCCTTTCCCAATATTTCCATATTATAGTCAACTACCCTGAAAGAAAGTGAAGTCTCTCAGTCGTGTCTGACTCTTTGCTATCCTGTGGACTGTAGCCCACCAGGCTCCTCTGTCCATGGGATTTTCCAGGCAAGAATACTGGAGTGGGTTGCCATTTCCTTCTCTAGGGGATCTTCCCAACCCAGGGATCAAACCCAGGTCTCCCACATTACAGGCAGATGCTTTAATCTCTGAGCCACCAGGGTAGCCTTTCCCTTCTCCAGGGGATCTTCCCAACCTAGGGATCGAACCCAGGTCTCCCTCATTGCAAATGGATTCTTTACCAGCTGAGCCACAAGGGAAGCCCAACTACTCTGAATCCACTATTTTTTCTTACTTTTTAGGAAAATTATTTACTCTTTGTTTTCACATGTATTCCAACAAGTTTGTGGGGGGAAGCACAAATGACAGTTTAATTTACTCAGATAGATGTTTTAAAAGCAAGCAATTCAATGCTAACTGGATAATTGCAAAATAATTAACTGACTGTTTTAAACTCTAAAACCAATTATTTGACCTGTCACAACTTCCTCTCTCCTCAGTAGTACTTTGGGACTCTAGATCCAACTGTAGATGGAGCAAAAAGAAGTATTTGCATTTCTATGTATCCATGTCCTTCCTCTACTTATTCAAGACTCCTTTCCCAGAATCTTGGACTTAAAAAAATCCCTGGATACCTTGAAATAATTGAGATATGTGATCTTTGTTAAGAACCCTTGAATCTACTAGTAACAGTTGAAGAAAATATATAGGCTTTAACAAGGGATGGGGCCCAAGTGTGAGCAAAATCAAGATCTCAATTCCCCTCATGGCCTTCATTTAGGTGTTTATCTTTCCTCTGGAGAGATTGTTCATTGATAAGTGATACTGAGAAGGGCCTAAAGATCAACCTTGTATAGCAAAAGGTCCCATTCTGAGTTTAAACTATGACCATGACTAGAATTCAGACATACCATTGTATGTAAGTCTACGTGTATGAGGGACTGGGAAATTTCCTGGGAAAGGATTCATCCCAACTGGAGAAGGTCCAGTTGTCTATCCTTAGTGTGTTATAGGAGAGCTGATATGAAGAGCACTGTGATATCTGTTATTTGGCTGTGTCCCTAACTCAGCATCCCTTTAACAGAGTGTAAATAAAATGAGAAAATCATTCCCTTCTCTTCACCACAGAATTTCATTCAGCTTTGATGATCTGAGGACTCCAAGTGGCAATCCTGGTGCAAACAGAACAGTGCCTGGCAGAGTCAACAGTGACAGCAGTTGCAGAAGTACCCAGTAAAAGCCTGTTATGGAAGCAATGGAGTCAAATCTCAGACTGGCAAAGTGAGCTGTCAATGTCAAAAGGAATCCCCTATTTTGCTGACTGTGGTCCCTAATCCCTGTAGAGGTTTTCCCCGAGAGCTCTGGAGAATAGCTCACAGGCATGCACAAAATTACAGTCAGAAACCATTTGGTGTCTGCAATTTTTTTCCCCTTAGCATTGCAGTAAGCTTTTGCAGACACTGCCCCAACCCCAAGTCTTGAAATGAGCACACAATTAACAACCCTGACAGAAGCAGAGGTCATTCACTGTCATTTGAATTATCATTAGGGTCTAACCCCATTAAAATGGCTATATTCTCATGATCGAAAGAGTGTGGCCATATGAACCATGTGGGAAAACCACATTCTTTAAGCTAGAAAGATAAATGTGAGATGAAAATTGACCCAGGTAGAAATGGCTTTGCAAGGACTTGGAACTGCAGTCCTCAAGTGGAGTCCAGTGGGGATGGCTTAATCCACAAAGAAACAAACAGAAACCAACAAAAAACTGCTTCATGTTATTAGATTTCAGGAATTTTGTGGTATAGCATTCAACTTCTTGATATAGTAAACCTCAGGACACTATAGAACATCCAGTAGTATCTTCACTTTGGACACCAGTAGAAGAAGGTGTCAGGTGCATCCCTGAATGCAATTCTCTGATGAGGCCCAGTAGGCATGAGCCTTTTTTTTTTTTTTTTTTTTTTGCTGCAGCTATGTCTCTCACTTGGCCTTAACTCTGAGGATTCTACTTCTGCTTAACTCTGGATACCCAACTTCTACATTTCTCTCTTTACTCAAACTGTGTCACAGCAAAAGTTTGAGCTTGATAGGAGAGTGATCTTTTTTTTTTTTTTTTAATTGGGGCACAGATAACTCAAGGCAGAGAAGTGTAGAAAACTTGAGAATATGCACATTCAAAAACATTATCAGTTATCCATGCATCCATTCATTCATTGAGCATTTATTGTGAGTGACCAGTGTGTATGAGGCTCTGTCCAAAGTGCTCATTGACAACATATGTAGCCAAGTGAGTACCTGAACATAAATGTGTGACAGGTCTTTCTTCAGATACTCCAAAGACAGACAAAAAAGGATTTGGGTATTTTCCTTTTGGTATATATTTCTCTTCCTCCACCTAACCCCTCCACCTTCCATGCAGAATTATTATAGATGATCCAGGAGAGACTCAGTTCTGGTAGGCACATGAATGGCTCCTCAAAGCTGTCTGTATCCTACCCTCTGGAAACTGTGAATATGTTAAGTTACATGACAAAGGAGTATTAAGATCACAAATGGAATTGTTTGCTACTTAGCTGCCTTGAAATAAGATTTATATGGATCATCTGGGTATGAAAATGTATATTTTCAAAAATAACCACAAGGATATTTATATAAGGAGGAGTCAGAAGAGAGAGAACCAGAGTGATGTAGTGTGAGAAGGACTTGGTCCAATGTTGCTGGCCCTGAAGATGGAGAACAGGGGCCACAAGCCAGAGAATACAGGGAACCTCAGAAACTGGATTGGCAAGGAAGCAGATGAGCCCTGGAGCCTCCAGAAGGAATGTAGTTCTGCCAATCCCTTGATTTTAGCCCAGTGAGACCCATGATGGACTTTTGATCTCCAACACTGCAAGATAACTTTGTGTTATTTTAAATCACTAAGTTGGTGATAATTTCTTACAGCAGCAATAGGAAAACTAATACACTCAGGAATTATCTAAATTAGTAGTTCTCAACCTTGATTACATAATACAATCACTTACAGAGATTTAAAAATCCTAATACTCAGGTCATGCCCCAGACCAATCAGAAATCCTGGGGGTGAGGTTCAGGCATTGATATTTTTTAAAGCTCTGCAGCTGATTTCAACATAGAGCAAGACTGAGAACCACTAATGTAAATAAATTTGTGTATCACTATTTTAACTCTGAAAATCTTACTTGACTGAGAACAATCTCTCTTTACCTAATTCTACCAGTTTGTTTCTCAGCAGGACAAGGAAAAGTCAAAAGAAATGAATCCCAAGGATCCCTGGGCCATGAGACTAGATGAGAAGAGTGTAACACAATTTCCCAAGCAGCTGGAATAAAAGGTTAAACCATGGGCAGCACCTTGCCTCTAGGTTCTGTTTTGGCAGATCCATTGTCCTCTGAACGGATGGATCAAACCAGTCAACCCTAAAGGAAATCAACCCTGATTTGGAAGGACTGATGCTGAAGCTGAAGCTCTGATACTTTGGCTACTTGATGCGAAAAGCCAACTTATTGGAAAAGACCCTGGTGCTGGGAAAGACTGAGGGCAGGGGTAGAAGGGGGTGACAGAGGATGAGATGGTTGGATGGCATCACCGACTCAATGGACATGAGAGTTTGGGCAAAATCTGGGAGATAGTGAATGACAGGGAAGCCTGGCATGCTGTAGTGCATGGGGTCACAAAGAGTCGGACACGACTTAACGACTGAACAACAACAGCAACAATTCTCCTCTGAACAACTGGATGTGTATTTATTTATAAAATCCTATTTGTATTTTCAGTGGTGGTGGTGGCTTAGTCACTAAGTCGTGTCCAACTCTTGTGACCCCATAAACTGTAGGTCACTAGGCTTCTCTGTCTATGGGATTTCCCAGGTAAGACTACTGCAGTGGGTTACCATTTTGTTCTCCAAGGGATCTTCCCCACAGGGATCAAACCCTGGTCTCCTGCATTGCAGGCAAATTCTTTACTGATTGAGCCACCTTTAGTAAGGCACCTCAAGTCATTGGAAGACAGAAACGTGTTATCAAGAGAGTCTTAAAAGGTGATCTATCGAGACATTCATGTAAGAGAGTAGAGTCAGTTGCATACCTGACCAAATAGAATTGTTACTTCCCAGACAGTAATGTGAGCCAGATCTGTGTTACTGGCACCTGCAAGCTTGGAGTTTGGAGTTCTGAGCCTAGATGATGAAAAGCTGAGAGTTGCTTTCTGAAGAATGAGAACTAAAGAACAGCATGCATATGAAATTAACTATGTCTTTAGCAAAAGTGAATTATATATACCCCAAATCTACTTCCTCCTATAGACTCAGGCAAAATTTCTTGTGGCAGATTGTCCATGACATATAGGTAATGTGAGTTCAGAGAGCCACATTAAACCTTTCTGATCACTAGAGACCACACTACTTAATTGCCAATCTTCTGATGAAGACATTGTAACTTTCCAACTGTTTTCTGATCTAGCAAAAGACTGAAGGATTTATACACATTTACAGAGAGGGAAAGATGGAGAATGCAGAAAGCCTACTTTTGTACAAGAAGGTGAGATATGTACATATGACTGCCATGATACCATATTCCCTGATCCAGAGCTAACTCCAAGGGCCTGAGCAGGGAAGAAGGGGGCCAAGACCAGTGGTGTGCTGAAGGTGACTTGTGTCAGTTCATTAGCGGTGATTATGTATATCTCTGCCATCCAGTATCATCATGATGATAGGTCATGATGATAGTATTTTTTTACCACAGAAATTGATAAATGTACAAATCTGTCTCCCACGACAAACTCCCTCCCCTGGAGAGCTGGTTAAACATCTACCAACACACTTGGACTTACAATACAGTGAAAAGGCTGGGCCTGAGAGATATGGTTAAAGAATGCTTTGTGTATATTACCATATATGAAATAGATGACCAGTGCAAGTTTGATGCATGAAGCAGGGCATTCAAAGCTGGTGCTCTAGGACAACCCAGAGGGATGGAGTGGGGGGGGAGGTGGGAAGGGGATTGAGGATGGGGAGACACATGTACACCCATTGCTGATTCATGTCCAAGTATGGCAAAAACAACCACAATATTGTAAAGTATTTATCCTCCAGTCAAAATTAATTAATTTTTTAAAAAAAAGAATGAGTAATGTTTTGTTTGCAGAAGATAATACTTTGGTGAATTATAACTATGGGAAGAGAGCTCAGATATCTTCTTTATTTCTCTAAAGAGTAAATCAGAATCACTGTGCACATCTGTATGTGTATGTGTGTAGGTTCCACGGAAACTGGATTCAACTCAATATAAAAAAGACAATTTGTCAATGTTCAGTACCATTCAAAGCGAGAAAAATTTGTCTCAGGAGATAGTGAACTTCCCCATCACTAGAAATGAGCAGAGATTTAAAAATCAGTAGGCAGACATAGAGGAATTTCAAGTATTGGACAGTAAACTGGATAAGACTATATGATCACTAATGTTTCTTCCAACTCCAGATATTTTTGATTTTTTGGAAAAGTAATTTATAAATTTTGAAGAACTTAAAGAGGTCTTGCATTGCTAGGAGTTCAAAACCAGTATGAAGGCAAATCATTTGTAAGAGCTCAAAGAACACTTTTCATTCTGCTCATACTATTTCCCTTCTAATTGGCTGAATTTATTCTTCCTCAAGGCAGTAGCTTATGGGAACAGAGCATGAGGGTCTTCAAGACCTCTTTTCTCTACTATAGATGGACATTGTTAAAGAGAGTCATTCCTCTGATCAGTTGCCTAATTGTATCTTAGAAGAAAGTCTGAAAGATATATAAATATAGATACAGATATAGATTATTTTTTGTCAAGTTCCTCTGAAGGTTCAAATGCATTCCCAAAAAATGTGTCCCTAGAGTGAATTAAAAGGAGCATTTTACTCAAGCCAGGAGAAAGCACCTTCACATTAAATCAAGCAGGCATTGGAAACAACCCTACTACAGTGAGAAGAGTAGTTACATGTTTACATTGTTTGAAACTATATTCTATAAAATCATGTTGAATCAAGTTATGAAAAAGTAAGCATAAAAAAATAGGAATTTTAGTATATAAAATGTCATTTTTTTAAAGCAGCTCCTCATGACTCTCTTTAGTCTGTAGTCTATTTTCATTAAGCCAAGCATGACCTTTAAGCCCTGAGGCACGTGCACCAGCACTGGTTTTCATGGTTTGGATAGTTATCAACCTGCTTGGGATGTTCAAGATATTCCCAGGGAGGAAGTCAGCTAAATTTTCAAGTCCCTCTCTTTTTTACCCCAATCCACTCGACTGTTGATAGAATGAAGTGAAAACTCTATGTGTGTGTATAACTAATAATGTGATATACATGGCTGTGAGTGGTATATAAGTGTAATGGGTTTGGTGATACATGGTCCTTGTTTGGAATGACAAATAGTTTAGGATTAAAGCAGCTATAAGAAAGCACTTTTGGATTGTTAGAGTAAGAATGTCTGCAAATCTAATCCCTAGTTCTTAATGGGATTAGATGGGAGAAGGCAATGGCACCCCACTCCAGTACTCTTGCCTGGAAAATCCCATGGACGGAGGAGCCTGGTAGGCTGAAGTCCATGGGGTCGCTAAGAGTAGGACACGACTGAGCGACTTCACTTTCACTTTTCACTTTCATTCATTGGAGAAGGAAATGGCAACCCACTCCAGTGTTCTTGCCTGGAGAATCCCAGGGATGGTGGAGCCTGATGGGCTGCCGTCTATGGGGTTGCACAGAGTCGGACGCGACTGAAGCGACTTAGCAGCAGCAGCAGCAGTTCTTAATGTGACAAGAACACAAGAAAAATATTCAAAATCAACTTTTTCAGAACTCTGGAAATTAACCAGTCTTTCAACAATCCAAGAACTATGTATTCAAGAAAAATGGCTGAATCTCAGTAAGAACCATGAGCTTTATGGTATTTTAACTTGCTCTCTTCCCAGCTCAGTGGTAGCTTTAAAAACTAATAGCTTCACAATTATGGTGGTTGTAAAAACTGAAAGGTTGTTGTTGAATCACGCGAAGACACCGGGATTCTTGGCCCCCGGAGGAGAAGAATTCAATCCTGGGCCAGAGACGAGGCTTGATCGCTCAGAGCTTTTGTGTAATAAAGTTTTATTAAAGTATAAAGGAGATAGAGAAAGCTTCTGACATAGGCATCAGAAGGGGGCAGAAAGAGTACCCGCTTGCTAGTGTTAACAATGAGGTTATATAATCCAAAGAATGTCTGGAGGTTGTAAAGACCTCATCAGACCTACTCCCATAATTTACATTTTAAGATAACACTGTCCTCAGACAAGATACATCCTTGTAAAGACCAGGTCTACTCCCATAATTAACATTTTAAGATAACAGAAGGTTGAATCCAAAGACTGTCCTTAGGCAGGATACATTATTGTTATATAATCCTAAGGAATGTGGAGAAAGAAAAAAAGGTTTGTCCTTTCTTCCTCCTTGAGAATTCCAGACCCCTCTCTCCTTGGGGACCCCTAGACTCCCTATCAACCTGCCTAGGAGCTGACTCTCTCAAAACTGGCAATCTGGCAGCCACTGGAGGAGGCAAAATAGGCTTAAAAGTTCCCCATAAAGCCCTATTTTTAGAGAATTGTAATTATTATTTGAGCTGCCTGGCAGCTTTCTGGAAATTCCCATATGCAGAGCTTGACTTCATTTGACCTGACTCAGGCCTCACTCAATGTGAACAGTCTTTTCCCTCAGGCATTAAAAAAGAATCATTGGTGAAAGAGAGTTCTGGAGGCGGGACAAATGATATGTTTGGTCGGGTGTTTGTGTATGTCTTCATTTATTAGGTGATATTTGTACAGCCACCCAAGTGAAATAATGGTGTTGGTGGTTTAGTCACCATGTTGTGTCCAACTCTTGAGACCTCATGGATTGTAGCCCATCAAGGCTCCTCTGTCCATAGGATTTTCCAGCAAGAATATTGGAGTGAGTTGCCATTTTCTTCTCCAGGAGATCTTCACAACCCAGGGACTGAACCCAGGTCTATGCTGGGGTAATAGCAAGTACAAAGACCCTGAAGTAGGAGCATGCTCAGTTTCTTTCAGGAGTAGAAGATATCTTGATTACAATTTTTCTCCCCTCTGTCTTTACTTACTGGGGCTTCCCTGTTGGCATGGCAACCCACTCCAGTATTTTTGCCTGGAGAACCTCCATGGACAAAGAATCTCCTGGCCGGCTACAGTCCATGGGGTCACAAAGAGGCAGACACAGCTGATTAAGCACAGCACAGCACAGCACTGGGGACTCAAATGGTAAAGAATCTGCCTGCATTGTGGGAGACCTGGGTTTGATCCCTGGGTTGGGAAGATCCCCTGGAGAAGGAAATGGCAATCCACTTCAATATTCTTGCCTGGAGAATTCCATGAACAGAGTCCATGGGGTTGCAAAGAGTCAGACACGACTGAGTGTCTAACACTTTTACTTTCACTTACTTTCATGATTTCAACTGCCATCACTACAGCATCCCTTACCAGGCCCCTGCTATAGTACGGTATCTCCATGTTCCTAAAACACTTATTCCATCAGGTTATTCCTTTGCATAAAAACTTCTATTTGATTCCTATCTACCTGCAGTAAAAATCCAAATTCTACCCCCTAGTGTCCAACTACCTCCACCAATCTGATTTTGTGTTATATTCATCTCTTGTTCTATTTCATAAACTTTGATTTCTGTCACTCTTGTATTGATTGATTTCAGTTCAGTTTATCACTCTCTCTTGGATGTGATTGTTTTGTCTCCAAATTTTTAAAAATTGTGGTAAAATATACATAGCATATATATATATATATACTTTTAACCATACTAACCATTTAAAGTAGTTACTGATAGTAAGAACTTACTTATGCCTCGTTTTGGTCCTCATCTCTTTCCTTACTGCCTTCTTTTGTGCTTTGTTATTTCTTTGTACTGGCACATTTTGATTCTCTTTTCATTTTCTTTTGTTTATATTCAATAGATATACTCTTTGTGGTTATCATAGGGATTACATATCTGTAACCTAAAGTTACAGATATCTATTTAAAATTGTGACCAACTTAATTTTAATCACATATAAAAACTACTCCATTACAGCTCTGTCCTTCTCCACTTTATATTATTGGCGTCAAAATTACATTTTATATATGCCAATTAACATAGATTTATCATTTTTAATGCATTTAAATCTTTAAATCTTACAGAAAATACGAAGAGTGGAGTTACAAACTAAAATTACAAAAATATTGGTTTTTATATTTGTTCACATGCTTGCCTTTACCAAAGATCTTTATATTTTCATATGATTTCAAATTATTCTTAAGTGTTCTTTCATTTCAATTTGAAGGATTTCCTTTAACATTTCTTGCAGGACAAATCTAATGGTAATGAACTCCCTCAGTTTTTTTTTTTTTTTTAATCTGGGAGTGTCTTAATTTCTCTGCCTTCTTTTTTTTCGTCATCTGCAGGGCATGCAGTATCTTAGTTCCCCAACCAGGGATCAAACCCATACCCCCTGCAGTGGAAACTTGAAGTCTTAACCACTGGACTGCCAGGGAAATCCCATGCCTTCTTTTTAGAAGAAGAGTTTTGTTGGGTATGAATGCTCTGCTTGCGTGCTAAGTCTCTTCAGTCGTGTCTGACTGTTTGCAATCCCATGGACTGTAGCCCACCAGACTCCTCTGTCCATGGGATTCTCCAGGCAAGAATACTGGAGTGGATTGCCAGGCCCTCCTCCAGGATCTTCCCGGCCCATGGATTGAATCTGTGTCTCTTACGTCTCCTGCATTGGCAGACAGGTTCTTTACCAATGGCGCCACCTGTGAAGCACTGAATAGAAGGCTCAGCTGACAATTTTTTTCCTTTCAATATTTTAAATATGTCATGTTGCTACCTTCTGCCTCCATGGTTTCTGCTGGAAAATCTACCTATACTCTTATTGAGGATCTCTTGTACATAATAAGTCACTTTTTCTTTTGCTGCTTTTAAGATTCTCTCTTTGTCTTTTGACAATTGATTGTAATACATTTTGGGTCTCTTTCAGTTTAATCTTCTTGAAGTTCATTGATCTTGTGTTTGGATATCCATGTCTTTGCAGTCCATGGGGT
The DNA here is from genome assembly GCF_002263795.3 of Bos taurus. Taxonomy (NCBI): domain Eukaryota; kingdom Metazoa; phylum Chordata; class Mammalia; order Artiodactyla; family Bovidae; genus Bos; species Bos taurus. The sequence goes on from NC_037357.1 coordinate 58,920,673, forward strand.
CGCTGAGGGTTGGACACGACTAACTTCACTTTCACTTTTCACTTTCATGCATTGGAGAAGGAAATGGCAACCCACTCCAGTGTTCTTGCCTGGAGAATCCCAGGGATGGGGGAGCCTGGTGGGCTGCTGTCTATGGGGTCGCACAGAGTCAGACACGACTGAAGTGACTTAACAGCAGTAGCAGCAGTCTTTGCTCGAATTTAGGAAGTTCTTAGCCATTGTGAAAGTAAAAGTGACAGTCACTCAGTCATGTCTGACTCTTTTGTGACCCCATGGACTGTATAGTCCATGGAATTCTCCAGGTTAGAATACTGGAGTGGGCAGCTATTCCCTTCTCTAGGGGATCTTCCCAACCCAGGGATTGAACCCAGGTCTCCCACATGGGTCTCCCATATTACAGGCAGATTTGTTACCAGCTGAGCTACCAGAGAAGCCCCAGAATACTGGAGAGGGTAACCTATCCATTCTCCAGGGGATTTTCCTGACCCAGGAATGAACTGGAGTCACCTGCATTGCAGGTGGATTCTTTACCAGCTGAGCTACCAGGGAAGCGCCCACCACCTTTTTTTTTTTTGGATTAAATTTTGTATAACACTAATGCCATCCAGCCATCTCATCCTCTGTCATCCCCTTCTCCTCCTGCCCCCAATCCCTCCCAGCATCAGAGTCTTTTCCAGTGTGTCAACTCTTTGCATGAGGTGGTCAAAGTACTGGAGTTTCAGCTTCAGCATCAGTCCTTCCAATGAACACCCAGGACTGATCTCCTTTAGGATGGACTGGTTGGATCTCCTTGCAGTCCAAGGGACTCTCAAGAGTCTTCTCCAACACCACAGTTCAAAAGCATCAATTCTTCAGTGCTCAGCTTTCTTCACAGTCCAACTCCCACATCCATACATGACCACTGGAAAAACCATAGCCTTGACTAGACAGACCTTTGTTGGCAAAGTAATGTCTCTGCTTTTGAATATGCTATCTAGTTTGATCATAACTTTTCTTCTAAAGAGTAAGTGTCTTTTAATTTCATGGCTGCAATCACCATCTGCAGTGATTTTGGAGCCCCCAAAAATAAAGTCTGCCACTGTTTCCACTGTTTCCCCATCTATTTCCCATGAAGTGATGGGGCCAGATGCCATGATCTTAGTTTTCTGAATGTTGAGCTTTAAGCCAACTTTTTCACTCTCCTCTTTCACTTTCATCAAGAGGCCTTTTAGTTCCTCTTCACTTTTGGCCATAAGGGTGGTGTCATCTGCATATCTGAGGTTATTGATATTTCTCCTGGCAATCTTGATTCCAGCTTGTGCTTCTTCCAGCCCAGCATTTCTCATGATGTACTCTGCATATAAATACAGCCTTGACGTACTCCTTTTCCTATTTGGAGCCAGTCTGTTGTTCCATGTCCATTTCTAACTGTTGCTTCATGACCTGCATACAGGTTTCTCAAGAGACAGGTCAGGTGGTCTGGGTGAAGCTAAATGAGATCATAGGGATAGATTTCTTAAAATGAGACATTGGGAAGGGGAGAAGGCTGTTCTTTTAAGCTAAATGATCAAACATAGGCATTCAGATTAGAGGACTTGAAAACTGATTGATTATGGCATAAGAAGCTGAAGGTAAGAGTAAAAATCGACTTATTCCAAGATCAAGCTTGGACCACTGGGGAGACAGTAGAAAAAGGGCATAGATTAGAGGAAATGATAATAGATAAAAATTGGAATAAGCTTGATTTTGAGCTGATTGAGGACCACTGACATAGGTGATGTAGAGTTGGTGGTTGGAGAAAGACTTTTGACTCAGAAGACTGTTGTTGAGATTTTTGCTAAAGCCAGAGTTGAGAGCCATGTGTGTGGGTGACTATGGAGAGAAGAAAAGCCTAGGGCTGAGGAGGACCATGATAAGCTGATAGAAAGTTGGGAGAAGAAGAGAAGAGCATGTAGAGTCTAAGAGTAGGCAGACTGGGAAAAAGAATATGGGTAGAGAAGCATCTATAGTGATAGTGTAGACAAGAGCCTATCAAAGAAAGAAAACCACAAAACCACAAAGAGTATATTCTTTTCCTTCAAAGTATCAGTGCCCTCCAACTATTCTTTTGTGGGCACCTGGGTCTGAAGCATGGCAAGAGAAACTGAGATTGCTCTGGAAGATACAGTACCACAAGTATCTCAGAAGAGAGAAGATCCAAATGGTATGAGGAAAAAAAAATGAAATGATTATGCCCCATGAAGGAAATTCTAAAGGACAAGTCATTTTACTGGCTGTTTTTTCTACTTGTTTGCTAATAGAATGCAGCAATTAGGATGTAATCTGGTGTATTTATATATACAGGTCTTTGGTGAAGAGCAGCCAAGTTGGCTGGAACAGAGATCTAATTCCTAGATCTCTTTCTTTTTCTCTCTGAGTCACTTTATTTTTTAAATCTTCTTGAAAAACTTTTCATCAGCTTTGAAAACATGTAAAAGATTTATGGAAACTCAGGACTCAAATAGCACTAATTTTGGATCATTCAATGTGAAGTGAAGAGTATGTCAATGTTTCTCTTCTGTACTTTTGTTTAATGGGCTTATTATTTGCCTAAAAAACTAGACTTGAGGCTGTAATATAGCATATTAGGTGTCAACTCCATAACAAATTTGTTTTCACTGAGATTCAAAACAAGTTTGTTTAGATGTTCAAAAGTAAGGTCCATTTTTCCTAGATCAGATGCATATTTTTTATGTATTTTCCACCCACAAATAATTGTCATTAAAATAGAAAAATACCCACTCAAATTAAGCAAGAAATGCATTCTTATTAATTTAAATATTTCTGGCATTGAGTCACATACCAAAATAACTCACTTTCCAGCTTTGTTGAAGGCCTTCCTTCTAAAGATAATTTCTGTCCTCATCTCCAGATAGCCATTGAAGTAACTATTTTTCACTAGTGTTATTGTTTTCCCCTCAGCTCTTTGGTTGGTTTGTTGCCCTACAATTGCTTTCCCCTCAGCTCCATTGGTAAAAAATCCGCCTGCAATGCAGGAGACTCTGGTTCAATTCCTGGGTCGGGAAGATCCATTGGAGAAGAGATAGGCTACCCACTCCAGTATTCTTGGGCTTCCCTGGTGGCTCAGCTGATAACAAATCCGCCTGCAATGTGGGAGACCTGGATTTGATCCCTGGATTGGAAAGATCCCCTGGAGAAGGGAAAAGGCTACCCACTCCAGTATTCTGGCCTGGAGAATTCCACAGACTATATAGTGCATAGAGTCACAAACAGTCACAAACGACTGAGTGACTTTCACTTTTCACTTTCGTATAAACAGTTGAACCTAACAACCATTATAAAATCTGCTTTCAACATGGAACCATGACTGAGTTACTTTTCCTGGTGGAGGCTGAGAAACCAGGATCTAATGTCTGTTTCAAAGCCCAACAGTTTTCCCAGCCACCCAACTTCTGTGAACACCATGTTAAATGTGTCACATGCCTTGCTTCATCCTCTTGAATCATGCCAACAATCCTCTGAGATGACTATTATATCCCCATTTTGCAGGAAATGCTGATCTAAGTGATTTGTCTCAAAGTCACACAGCAAGTAAGAGACAGGAACACAAATTGGTCTAACCAGAAGGTCCATGCTGCTGTATTACCTCTTCAAGTGAGGCTGTGCTGTAGACGGTCCAAATAGTTTTGAAAATATGGTGGAGGCTGTGATGAAGACATATTAAATATTTTCTCTGTTTATGATTGAGATAAAAAGAGTCAAACTGGTTAGAAAGCTTTTATTTGATCCCCATTGCTATTCAACTAGCAAGTATCTAGAGGTGAATGTCAGGTGAGTCAATTCAGGTCTTTATCAGAATTGCATCAAACCCTTTTCTCAGTGAAATCTCCCTTGCCCACTCTATTAATAACTGCAATGTTCTCTGACCTTGAATACTGCCTATTCCTTTTCCTTGCTTTATTCTTCTCCTTAATACACACTGCCATCTAGCATACTATAACATCCACCTGTTTATTTTGTTCATTGTTCCCTCACCCATAATATTAGCTTGCCAGAGGCAAGAATTGCTCACCATGGTATTCTCAAAGTCTAAAATTGTGTCTCATACATAGTAGGCTCCTAATAAATATTCGTTGGGTGAAAAAAAATTTTTTTAATGCTCTTTGGCTTCTAGAAGGACAGCTCTTTGAACAATATTGTACACCGGTTACTGATATTTGGATACTTCTGAGTTTCTTTATAGATTTTCTGGGCTAAATAATGGAGCTGGAGTAGCTCAGGTAAGGATTCCCAGAAAGGTGAATTTGGAAGTGTGTTTTTAAAAGAGTGGAGGACAAAGAATAGTGGAGAATAAAAGAAGGACCTCCCAAATTGAAGACATACTATTCTCCAGATGGGAATGATTAGATCGGCTAAAGGGAAAAGTTCTTGTCCAATAGTAATCAGAAATTAGAGTGAGAGGAAATGTAAGCCAAGAGCCCTGAAATCTAGCTAGATAAAGGCATTTGGAGTTAATACCTTAGGGGGTGATAACTGTAGGAACACAATCCACAGATGTCAGGTTTTCTGCTGTTTATTGGCTATGTGATTTTTTCCCCTGAAACCATTGGGTTGGCCAAAATGTTTGTTTGGATTTTTCCATTATGTTAAATGGAAAAACTCGAATGAACTTATTGGCCAACCCAATACTATATTTCTATGTGCTTCAGTTTTCTCATCTGTAAAATGAGGACAAAAATAGTGCCGTTCCTGCTTTGCAGTGTTGTTGTAAGAATTGAGATAACACAGAGAAGGTGCTTGGCACAATTCCTGGCATATAATAAACATTCAATGGACGTTACCTATTATCATCATCATCATTTTAAGAGTCTTCTCACATGGTTTTTTATTATGAGTATTTTACAAATCAAAACTGCTGTGGCTTTTAGGGATCCACCAAACCAAGAGCTATGGTTGAAAATATCTATCCACAGGGCAGCAAGCATGAATCACCATCTAAATGCTGACACCAGTAACTACAGAATGTGGTAGATTCTGGAGAGCTTCCGAGATTCTGGACAGCCTGGGACAATGGCCAGATTTGGGTAGAGGAAGGTGGGCTATCTGATGTTTTAAAGTTTTGGCACTGAGGGTCAGTTCTATACATACACTGCTTCTACTTTTTTATATAGACAAATGCCAAATGCCTGAGTATAATCCCCCATACCTAACTGTTTTAGCAATTGACCAATCAAACGAGACAGAGGCAAGGAAAATGGTGGAGTTGGTACATGAAGCCAAGGTTATCATTGTCAGTTTGAGTCTCAGATACAAGATATGAAGTTTGTTGGTGACCACATATGGCAGAAAAGGAGAGGGAGTAGGAACCCAGGACAAAGTCTGTTCACTAAGACTAAGGTAACCAGGTAACAAAGGTAACCAGGGAAAGTGGTGCTTGAAAGTCAACTAGGTCATCATGGAGTGCAGTGCATGTGCAGCAGGAGGGAGACCCCAGCCCCTGGTCTGAGATCGGATTCTGGAGAGAAAGCTGAACAAAAACAAGAGTGGCTGGAGGAGAAGCATATACAGGTTATCTGTGAGTATCCAAGTTAGTGCCAGTTAGACCTTGAAGCTATGATTTGGACATGTGGGATTGTTGGTGGGAAGAAAGGCATTCAAGTCAAAGGGACTAAGGCAGGCAAAGAAATGGAGTTAAGAAAGCAAAGAGTGGCTGAAATGTTAAGGTAGTAGAGGTGAGTGGTATGGGACAAGGCTAGAAAGGCAAACTGGGGACATGTTGTGAATGGTCTTAAACACTAAGCTAAAGAGTTGCAGAATTAATTCAAAACAGTAAGACACTACTGAAAGTTTTAGAGCAGAGAAGACCATGCTTAGAGATATGCCTTAGAAAGATTAATTTGTTTATAATAAGGAGGGTGGGTTTCAAGGACATTAACCTGGAGACAGGGAGACTAGTTAAAAGATAGTTGCTACTTACCTCGACAGGTGGTTAGTATTTGGGACTAAACCAGGGCAGTGGAAGCAGCCATGAAAGGACAAAGCAAAAGGAGTTAAATGATAAAATTGTATCTGATTGGCACTAGAATACAAACTCCAAACCAGCAGGAGCTTTTTGTCTGTCTTGTTTATTGCTATATCCTAGGCACTTAGAATAGTCCTTGGCACATAGTAGGTGCTCAATAAACAGTTTGTGAATGATGTCTGAAATGCATATGTCTGAATGCATGTGTGCCCTCAAAATTCATGTGTTGAAATTCTTTAAGGCCCAGTGTGATATTATTAGGAAGTGGGATCTTTGGGAGGTTCTTAGGTCATGAGAGTGGAGCCCTTATGATTGAGATTAGAGCCCTTATAAAAATACCCCACAAAAGCTCCATATCCCTCTTCACCATGTGAAGGTACACCGAAAAGTCTGTTACCTGGAAGAGGGTCCTCAGTGATGCTGGCACCCTGGTCTTGGACACTAGAATTATGAGAAACAAATTTATGTTTTTTGTAAGCTACTCGGTCTCTGACACTTTGTTATAGACACTCAAGAAGACTAAGACAGATTCTATACACTGACCTGTGTGATATGTATTTGCACACCTGCCTCCTGACACCAGCTCATCTTTCACACTAGTTCCTAGTCCTGCTTCCCACCTGTGTTCCCAATTTCTGCTCCTCCAATCATACCCATGACCCACCATTATATATAATCTTAACATTGATAACATCTTGTGTTTCGTTTTTCTCCACTCTTCTCTTTCAAATGTTTTGGTTATATAGTCTAGATAACAAGAATGTCTATTTAGGACCCAGAAAAGACACTGAGACAGGACCACAAAAGAAATAGTTATCGTGTCACCTTGATCAAGTTGGGGAGAGGACAGGAGCAGATTTGAAGGATCTGTACAGTGGGAAGGAAATGGGCAAGATTGTCCTTATGTTGTAACCTGGGCAACAGCTTCAATTTAATATTAAACATCAATTTAGTAAAAATTTGAATAGGTGGAATCAATTTGAAAATGAAAATTAAAAAGGAAGCCTACTTTTCTTCTTGGGATATGATTTAACATAAGTTCAATCATTTGCATGACTTTTCAAAAATCCCACCATGTTTTGGTTTTATGATAGTAGAATATAAAAACAATTTTAGACCTTAGTTTTGAAAAAGACCTGGTTTTCCAGGCAACCAAATGCAACCAAAGAGAGAGACCTGAGTGAGTTCAATTATGCTGTATTTTTGAGGCCACTGAAACTCAGAGAAACAAAAGTGAATTAGCAGAAACCCAGAGAGTCAAATAAAATACTTAGAAGTTGGGTATCAAGACAATTTTATGATCTTGCTTGTAATTCAAGCTTTTAGTCAGGAGGAATGACAAGCAAAATTGCAAGTATCTTTGGGACTTTTCAGAAGCAGCTAGTGTTTAAGATCATACTCATACAACATCCTTATGTAAGACTTCTTAGCTTGACAAGGCTCAGGAAATGCTAAGCTTTGATTTTCTTGAGTGCCTGTTTCGTAGAAAGTTTGACATACCAGAAAATAAAAGCATACAATCTGGCTACTGGGGACAATTTACTGTACATTTTGAGAGTAATGCAGCTCATCTAATTCTCACAAGACCCCTTTCAAGTATATGTCTAGCCAATTCAGTTGAGTAGTTTTGAACTGTTCTTGTGCCAATTTTGTCCTATTCCCCAAACTCAAATACTCTTTTTGGAGTTTTAGAAGCTGAGAGTCCGAGTTATAAGAAAGGTCATTAGACTTGGGCCTACTTAACACTAGGGGATGATTTGCAATTAGCATGCTGAGTTTGTGAAAGTCTAATGTGAAGACAAGCAAAGCCAATAACTGGCCTCTTAAAATCTGTTTGGATGCATCAGTCTATCTGGGTTGATTGCCTACACTGATCAAATAGACTAGAGGACTGCCAGTTCTTTTTTATGATCTTTCAGTTGGAGAAGCCCTTTCACAAAGTGAACTCTAGTTCAGTTCAGCTCAGTTCAGTCACTCAGTCGTGTCCGACTCTTTATGACCCCATGAATCGCAGTACGCCAGGCCTCCCTGTCCATCACCAACTCCCAGAGTTCACCCAAACTCATGTCCATTGAATTGGTGATGCCATCCAGCCATCTCATCCTCTGTTGTCCCCTTCTCCTCCTGCCCTCAATCCCTCCCAGCATCAGAGTCTTTTCCAATGAGTCAACTCTTTGCAAGAGGTGGCCAAAGTATTGGAGTTTCAGCCTCAGCATCAGTCCTTCCAATGAACACCCAGGACTAGTCTCCTTTAGGATGGACTGGTTGGATCTCCTTGCAGGCCAAGGGACTCTCAAGAGTCTTCTCCAACACCACAGTTCAAAAGCATCAATCAGCTTTCTTCACAGTCCAACTCTCCCATCCATACATGACTACTGTAAAAATCATAGCCTTGACTAGATGGACCTTTGTTGCAAAGTAATATCTCTGTTTTTTAATATGCTATCTAGGTTGGTCATAACTTTCCTTCCAAGGAGTAAGCGTCTTTTAATTTCATGACTGCAATCACCATCTGTAGTGATTTTGGAGACCAAAAATACAAAGTCTGACACTGTTTCCACTGTTTCCCCATCTATTTCCCATGAAGTGATGGGGCCAGATGCCATGATCTTAGTTTTCTGAATGTTGAGCTTTAAGCAAACTTTTTCACTCTCCTCTTTCACTTTCATCAAGAGGCCTTTTAGTTCCTCTTCACTTTTGGCCATAAGGGTGGTGTCATCTGCATATCTGAGGTTATTGATATTTCTCCCAGCAATCTTGACTCCAGCTTGTGCTTCTTCCAGCCCAGCATTTCTCATGATGTACTCTGCATATAAGTTAAATAAGCAGGGTGACAATATGCAGCCTTGACGTACTCCTTTTCCTATTTGGAACCAGTCTGTTGTTCCATGTCCAGTTCTAACTGTTGTTTCCTGACCTTCATACAGGTTTCTCAAGAGGCAGGTCAGGTGGTCTGGTATTCCCATCTCTTTCAGAATTTTCCACAGTTTATTGTAATCCACACAGTCAAAGGCTTTGGCATAGTCAATAAAGCAGAAGTAGATGTTTTTCTGGAACTCTCTTGCTTTTTCCATGATCCAGCGGATGTTGGCAATTTGATCTCTGGTTCCTGTGCCTTTTCTAAAACCAGCTTGAACATCAGGAAGTTCACGGTTCACATATTGCCAAAGCCTGGCTTGGGGAATTTTGAGCATTACTCTACTAGCGTGTGAGATGAGTGCAATTGTGCGGTAGTTTGAGCATTCTTTGGCATTGCCTTTCTTTGGGATTGGAATGAAAACTGACCTTTTCCAGTCCTGTGGCCACTGCTGAGTTTTCCAAATTTGCTGGCATATTGACTGCAGCACTTTCACAGCATTATCTTTCAGGATTTGAAATAGTTCAACTGGAATTCCATCACTTCCACTAGCTTTGTTTGTAGTGATGCTTCCTAAGGCCCACTTGACTTCACATTCCAGGATATCTGACTTTAGGTGAGTGATCACACCATTGTGATTATCTGGGTCATGAAGATTTTTTTTTGTACAGTTCTGTGTATTCTTGCCTCTTTCTCTTAATATCTTCTGCTTCTGTTAGGTCCATACCATTTCTGTCCTTTATTGAGCCCGTCTTTGCATGAAATGTTCTCTTGGTATCTCTAACTTTCTTGAAGAGATCTCTAGTCTTTCCCATTCTATTATTTTCCTCTATTTCTTTGCATTGATCACTGAGGAAAGCTTTCTTATCTCTCCTTGCTATTCTTTGGAACTCTGCATTCAAATGGGTATATCTTTCCTTCTCTCCGTTGCTTTTCACTTCTCTTCTTTTCACTTTTTAAAACAGTTTGTCAGTTTCCTTTGATGTTACACATATACTTAGTCAAGATTCAGCAATTCCATTTGGAGGTATTCACACAATAGAAATGAAAACATATGTCCACACAAAGACTTGCATACAAATATTCATAGCAACTTTATTTGTAAGAGCTAAAAGTGTGAAGCAATCTAAATGTTCATAAACTAGTGAACAGATAAACTGTGGCATAGCCATATATGGAATACTATTTGGCAATAAATGGAATAAATTTTTTATACTGTCAATAACGTGTGAATTTAAAAAAAACAGTAAACTGAACAAAAGAAATCAGACACAAAAGATTACATATTGTATGATTCCATATCCCTGTGTCAGGAAGATCCCCTGGAAAAAGGACATGGCAGTCCATTCCAGTATTCTTTGCTGAGAAATCCCATGGACAGAGGAGCCTGGTGAGCTACAGTCCATGGGTTGCAAAAGAGTCGGACACGACTGAGCATGCATACTTGTCATATTCTAGATCAGCCAAAAGTAATCTATGATATATGATTAATGTTAGTGGTTGCTTTATTGGAGAAGGAAATGGAAACCCACTCCAGTGTTCTTGCCTAGAGAATCCCAGAGATGATGGAGCCTGGTGGGCTGCCATCTGTGGGGTCACACAGAGTCGGACACAACTGAAGTGACTTAGCAGTGGTTGCTTTAGACTTGAGAGAGGTGAACTGCAAAGGAGCATGAGGGAACTTCCTGGTGTGATGGAAATGTTCTATGTCTTGATTGGAGTGACTGTTACATGAACATATACATTTGTCATCAAACCACACATTTAAATGGGTATATTTTATTGCATGTACTTTATACCTCAATAATTTCAACTTATAAAATATGTTACTGAACACAAGACTTTAGTAAATACATGTAGTAAAAGACTGGACATCTATGAAGGGAGAATTACTGAATTTAATGAGGGATACATTCAATGAGATCTCTCAATGAGTAGATAACCGAGAATGCACTACAGAGAGTTAAACAGAGAGAAAATATGAAGGATGGAAAGAGAAGTTACAATATTTATTTAATAAGAGTTCCAGGAATAAAAAAATAGGGATAATGAGGGGGGCTGATTTTATTTTATTTTATTATTTTTTAATTGAAATATAGTTGCTTTATAATGTGTTAGTCTCAGGTGTACAGCAAAGTGATCCACATATGTTCTTTTCAGATTTTTTCCCATTATAGGTTATATTACAAGATGTTGAATATAGTTCCCTGGGCTGTACAGTAGGTCCTTGTTGTCTATTTTATATACTATACAGTAATGTGTATCTGTTAATCCTAAATGAAGAGACCTGGTTTTAATGGTTGAGAATTTTCCAGAATTGAACAGAGACATAAGTGAAAATGCCCACTGAAACTAAAGCAGGAAAAATATAAATTAATCCATTCTCAGCCATATAGGGAACTTGAAAACATCAGAGTTGGCTATAGCAACCCTTTAGGCTTTTTATTTATTTATTTATATTTGAACAAGTGTTTTATTATTATTATTTTTTTACTTTACAATATTGTATTGGTTTTGCCATACATCAACATGAATCCACCATGGGTGTACACGTGTTCCCAATCCTGAACCCCCCTCCCACCTCCCTCCCCATATCATCCCTCTGGGTCATCCCAGTGCACCAGCCCCAAGCTTCCTGTATCCTGCATCAAACCTGGACTGGCATTTCTCCAAAGAAGACATACAGATGGCCAACAAACACATGAAAAGATGCTCAACATCACTCATTATAAGAGAAATGCTAATCAAAACCACAATGAGGTACCATTTCACACCAGTCAGAATGGCTGCGATCCAAAAGTCTACAAGCAATAAATGCTGGAGAGGGTGTGGAGAACAGGGACCCCACTTACACTGCTGGTGGGAATGCAAACTAGTACAGCCACTATGGAGAACGGTGTGGAGATTCCTTAAAAAACTGGAAAAAGAACTGCCTTATGACCCAGCAATCCCACTGCTGGGCATACACACCGAGGAAACCAGAACTGAAAGAGACATGTGTACCCCAATGTTCATCACAGCACTGTTTATAATAGCCAGGGCATGGAAGCAACCTAGATGTCCATCAGCAGATGAATGGATAAGAAAGCTGTGGTACATATACACAATGGAGTATTACTCAGCCATTAAAAGAATACATTTGAATCAGTTCTATGAGGTGGATGAAACTGGAGCCTATTATACAGAGTGAGGTAAGCCAGAAAGAAAAACACCAATATAGTATACTAACGCATGTATATGGAATTTAGAAAGATGGTAATGATAACCCTGTATGCGAGACAGCAAAAGAGACACAAATGTATAGAATAGTCTTTTGGACCCTTTAGGATTTTAAGTGGAGAAGGCAATGGCACCCTACTCCAGTACTTTTGCCTGGAAAATCCCATGGACCGAGGAGCCTGGTAGGCTGCAGTCCATGGGGTCGCTAGAGTCAGACACGACTGAGCGACTTCACTTTCACTTTTCACTTTCATGCATTGGAGAAGGAAATGGCAACCCACTCCAGTGTTCTTGCCTGGAGAATCCCAGGGACGGGGGAGCCTGGTGGGCTGCTGTCTATGGGGTCACACAGAGTCGGACACGACTGAAGCGACTTAGTGGCGGCAGCAGCAGCAGCAGCAAGATTTTAAGTTCTTGCTGGTTCTTGTCTTGGTTGCTTTCTGACTACCTGAATCTTCTTTTTCACTTCCCTCCTAGACAAACTGATGAGCTTGCACGGGATATCTGAAGAGTATGGTCTCTGAGCTTCCAGGTTTTCTTTTTCTCTTAATCTTGTCATTCAGATACCTGGTGTTCCTGCTCTCTCATGGCGTTAGTATTCTCATTTTACTTCTATTTGTGAAAGGAAGATCTTGGCTTTGTTAAGAGAAATTTAGGCACAGAAATAGGGAAGATTAGTTTGGACAAAAGGACCTTGCTGGAACACTGAAAGAGTATTCTATAAATGGCCACCTGTTCTACATCAGCACAAGATTGGCTGCTGGTGTGAATCCCTTCTTCCCTATCACATTGTAGTTTAAGGTTGAACTAGAGGAAGAGCCATGTCACGGAACCATGTCCAGTGAATTCTGTAAGAAGTTTGTTTTGATTCTATCTGATCAGCACTATACAGCTGTAACAATGGTAGTGTCTTCATAATCTAGGGCTCCTAGTCAGCTCCAAGCTCTCCTTTCTGTCATAAATCCATAACCTGAAAGGCCAGGAAAAGGAGGTGCAATTTAAAGATTTGGTCTTGCTTCCGATATGCAGCTCTTGGCTGAAGGAGGAGGTTGAAAAATTGGCAGGGTAATTTTTTAAGGTTTTTAAAATAACTGTGAATTTCAATTATCCAGGCTCTTTATGTAGATTTCTCCATGTCTTCATTGGCAGGCCTTGCAGTAGCTGGTGCTTTATTTATTTTAAATCCTATTTCAGCTTTTTCTTGATTTAAAGGAAAAAGAAAAACTTCACATATTCACATCATTAGAAGTGTAACTTTTTTCCCCCAGCAAAACATGAGATTGGCATGTCAGGAATGCAGCTGTTTGTCTGTATCTGTGGATTCCAGCCTTTCTCACAGTCCCCTTGCTAATTGTTCTGCCAGGCGGTTTTTGACTTTTACAAAACAAACCTGACCTGTGTGTCACTGCCCTTCTTGACAAAATTCAATCTCAAAGAATAAAGTAAAGAAGGTACTCTGAAAGGATGTATGGAAGAAAGGAAGAAAAAGGAAAAGCCTAAATCAATAGAAATTGAATAAGAGGTTGGAACCTTGGGGTAAAATTACATATAACTAATTGGAATTCTTTTCTTTTCATGAGATAATAAAATTAGGCACCTTAATAACTATTCCTTAGGATTAAATGAATGGCCTGAGGATACTGAGGGGGGGGGGGCGATGAGGGGGGCTAGTCTGTAGTGATTAGGGAATCCAAGGCTCTTGCTCCAGTTCCAGACAAAAAATGTGACTGTGTTTTCTGAATAACCAAATAGTTTACTTACTGGTAGTTTAACAAAACTGATGAGCCAATTTTAATCGGAGTGATAGAATTATTTGAGTCTGTGTGGAGAGATTGCAAAAAACAGGAATAACATCAATCAATCATTCATATGTTTAGGCTTCCACACTACCAAGCACAAGAAATGGGAGAACAGTTGAATAATTATTGAATTTTAGCTTTTCTAGTTAGACGCTTCTGCAAAATCTATAAGTTGTTTAAGGTAGTTACCATTCCTGATTACTTCCCTTTTCTCCCACATAGTGCCTACCATAGAACAGCCAAAAATAACTGCTTGATTAAATGATTGATAGGGTATCTGTCAGTCTGTATGAAGAACTTAAGTTTATATCATTCGGCAGAGCTATCTGTGGCAAAGATGTCTAAGTGATTCCCAAAGCTTCCTGCTTCCATTCCATACTGTAGGGGTGCTGTTGGGTAGTGGGCTATCCAGCCAGGGACTGCATTTCCAGCCTCAATCATATCTAGATGGACCACATGACTGGGAACTGCATTTCCCAGCCCCATCTCACAGCTAGATGAGGACATCTCATGTTTAATTGAATTTTAGAGGAATTGCTTTGTGTCAGTTTTTAAGCCAAAGTAGTTAAGGACCAGTGACTTTCGTCTATCTTCCTATCTATCTGCTGAATGGAGAGAGCTCTAAGAGCCCAGGGAAGGACAGAAAGATGAGATGGAAGGATCTGGATCTTTGTTGTCCATGTGAACCCTTCACAATTAGGAACACTTACATTGGACTGGGAACTGCTTTTACTGTGTTGTGTCACTGAGAATTTAGGGTTTATGTATTAGAGCAGCTAGCAATATCTTAATTCATATACTGTGAACTTTAGTATCCAAGTGCTAGAATGAGCTCTTGGAGGTCACTACTATTGATACTGCCTGGTATCAGCAGAAAAGGGTAATAGGACATTCTTGTAGGTTGCCATTGCCACAGTGCTGTCACGAGGGAGCTGTGTGGGATGTCTTCTATTTGCTCTTTCCAAATCCCCTCTCCTCCCTTTTTTTCCCTGATCTCTGCCCTCTGTAATCTGAACTGTGTGGGATTACATCAGCCAGCTCTCTTGCCCTCTGGCATCTGGCTGAGTTTGGCTAATAGGAAGCTCCCACAGGAGGTCAGAGGGAAGAAGGAGAGGGGGGTCAGAGTACTGATTCCCTTAGCTCTCTCACTGTGAGGTTGGCGTGGCTGTGTCTCTCAACCATAGACCACTGCTCCTCTCAAGACAGCCTTCTCTATGCCACTCTCCCCTCTGCCTTCCAGCAACCATCCTTCACCTTGAATCTTTGGGCTTAGGGCTGGTAATAGCTTCGCTGCTACTAGCTCTGAGTGACTGTACTACCCATGACATGTCCTGTATATCCCCTCCACTTTTATATAAATAGCCCCTTTTACGTGTCAGTTATGTCTCAGTGAAGCTGGAGGAAAAAAATAGGCCCCTTTTCAGCATTTCTTGAATTCTCCTATTTTGAATGTGTCATCTGTTTCTTGTTGAGATCTCCCCTCGAAATGGTACAGGGAAGCAGAATTAGATGCTCACAAGACAATCTTCGTTAGTCAATATGAATGGGGCCCATTGAATCCACCAGTCTTTTCCAATTCTGGGTATGTACACTTTTAGAAGTGCTTCTCATTTTCCCCTACAAATGTAGCCATAGTGGCTATAGACAGTGAATTTTTACCCTATCAACGGGATCTGAGCTCATAGCCTAAAGTAGCTGGCTACAGGTTTGATGTTTCTTCAAAGTGTTATGCCTTGAATTTTGCTTTCCACTAAATCCCTGTGTTTTTAAAGAAAAGGAGCATAGTAGTTATGAGTACTTGGCATCTGTGAGGCTAGGCTTCAAGTTAGCCTTCAAGTTGTGTCCACTGATTATTAGCTATTTGATTAGCTATTACCTTGGACAAGTTACTCAGTCTCTATAAGTCTGTTTCCTCAAAACTAAAGTGAGAATAATAATATTATCCATCCACTTCATGTGGTTATTTTGAGGACTAAATCCCTGACTCATGTTAAGTGTTCAGTAAATTTTAGCCCCATATAACCAGATATGCTTGAATAAGACTGATGCTCCAAAAAGATAAACCTTGCTTATCCTCTAACTTCATATACCCTGTGTATATAATAACACATATTTCAACATGAGAAACATTCATACAATTACATAAAGTCTAAAGGTATGTTTAGGAAAAGCAAAGGGCTAATTTCCTGATATTTGACTTCTCAGAAGAAAAAAAAAAAAGAAGAAAGGAAGGAGGGAGAAAGCAAGAGACAGAGAAGCATCATCTTGAAGAGGCTTTATAGCATAGTAATTAAGAACATAAATTGAAGTAAAAATCCTGACTCTGTTACTTATCAGCAGTATGACCTTGGGCAAGTTACTTAACCTCTATGAGTCCCAGTTTTTCACCCATAAAATGGAAAAAATGATATCTGTCTCATAGGATTGTTATAATGATTAAATGCATTAACAAACATAAGATGTTTACAAGAGTGCCTGGGACACACTAAGAACTATTGAAGTGTTTATTATGTATTATTTCTTAGGAAAATTCAGAACTTAGTTATATTTCCTTATATATAATCTAGCTTTTGAATGACATATGGAAAGAGGCACTAATACCTTTCAAGTGTTAGTGTCGTTAAAGATTTTAATCCAGCCTTGTTTTGCTTTGAATTGTTTCCTTTGTTTGGAATATACTCCCTAGGTAACTGCACTCCACTTCCTTCCTCTCTACCTGGCAAATTATATTCATCATGCATGATTGCATGCTAAGTCACTTCAGTCGTGTCTGACTCTTTGCGATCCCATGGGGTAGCCCACCAGGCTCCTCTGTCCATGGGAATTCTCCAGGCAAGAATACTGGAGTGGGTTGCCATGCCCTCCTCCAGGGGATCTTCCTGACCCAGGGATTGAACCTACATCTCTTATGTCTCCTGCATTGGCATGTGGGTTTTTTTTACCTCTGAACCACCTGGGAAGCCCTGTGTCCATCCAAGTCCACCTCAAACTTTCCCAGGCAGTAGTCAGTTGTTCTTTCTGCTCTGGGCTCTTCCAGCACTCTGTTAATCACATTGTATGTGTAGACACTTCACCCACTAACCCAAGAGCTCTTCTCTATATCTTTGTAACTCTCAGTGGCTGGCACATGGTAGGCTTTCAGTAAACATTGCT
The DNA here is from genome assembly GCF_002263795.3 of Bos taurus. NCBI lineage: Eukaryota > Metazoa > Chordata > Mammalia > Artiodactyla > Bovidae > Bos > Bos taurus. Next base: position 58,937,702 of record NC_037357.1, read on the forward strand.
TCAAATGAAACATGTATTCAGCCTCAATCTATGCAATGACCTTGTTAATCCTCATCACAACCAAGCAAAATAGACATTACTATCCCCACTTTATAGGTGAGAACTCCAGGCTATAGCAGAAAAAATTTTTGTTGTCAAAATCAACTTGCTCTTGCCACAAATTGTGCTTGCTTCCTCTTCTAGAATAACACTTTATACTTTTTTATAGCAATTGAAAGCATTCTTTCTTTTGTGCTCAAGAAAACATGAAATTAACATATTGATCACATTTCTGGATAGACTCAAACACTTTTCTCATGCTAAACATCAGAAGATCAATCTTTTCTCCAAATGAAGGTATCAGGAACAAGACAGACATGTGTAAGTCAATTTCAGAACCTTAGTTTAAGGTTAGAAATTAGGACACCCAATGAAGTTCCAGGAGAAATCAGTCCAGGGCCCCACCCAGTCAGGAGTCAGAGTTATTAAGCCATGATCTAAAATTTAGGATGAGACTCCAAAGTCAGTAAAAGGGACAAAGCCAAGTGGAGACTGCCATAGAATCTGCCACCAGAACAGCCCTGAAGATGGTTATTGAACAGATAATGATGAGAAAATTGTTCCTGACCAGTCAATCTAAAAGATAGACATGGGTCACTAAAGGGTTGAATCTCCTTGGGGCAACCAGGACACTAGCTGTGATTTGAGGAGTATATCAAGACATATGATATACATAGGAGTATATAGAGACATATATCAACCAAGAGATCGACATTTGCCTGCTTTTTCTACCTATATGTTACAGGTCACAGCCAATTCTGACCCTAAGCTAATCTGACAAAGTGAAATCACAACTCTTAACATAATTTCCACTAATGAACTAGACTACTCTTTGATAAAAACACAGTTTGGTAATTGGTATCAAAATTGTTAATTTATCAACATTAGTGTTTAAAAAACTGCTTAGCCATTCAAGTTTGTTAGTTTTTTTTTTGGGGGGGGGGCAGGGAAAAGAGGAAGAAGAAGAAGGAAAGGACGTGTGTTTTGGTTTAGATGCAGACCCTATAGTAAATTGTTGCTATTATCATTGAATACATTTTCATGTAGGTCAATTAAATGTGGAAACAGTACTACTAGTTCAATCTCACCTAGCAGGTAGAACAGATTGAAATTGTTTCTGGTTAATTCAACCAAAATAGTCGACTATTTCTGTGGACATGGTCTTGGTATAAGGAGAGCCATATTTGAATGAAACCTGGTTCGTAACATATACAAGCATGACTCTAACTGTGCAAACAAGTTTACAATAGATGGAGTCTCTTTCAACTCAGGCCACATCTACAGACACATGATTTAACTGAGTGTATTTGAAAGAGGCTCAGTGTTTCTAAGTTGTCTTAGCTTATTCCGATGGCCTATAAACCAAGAGAGTAGAATTTCTATTTCTCTGCCATTGTGAGGTCACGGTCCTGGGTTAATGAATTGGAGTCACTGATTTTCCATCATGTCTGATTCATGAGCTCTGTCTAGATTCTGTTTAAAGCCTTTCTTATTCACCAGGGAGACTGTCTTCTGCTCACACAACAAAAGAGAGAAAACTTAATGAGAACTAAGTGGAAAATGAAGAGTTGTTTCTTCTTCAGATTCATTTTGGCTCCAGAGTGAACACACATGCTTGAGGGTGTGTTTTTGTAAACCTTCCTTCCCCATCCTCCTAAGTTACTTAGTTGGCTTACCCCATAGTTGTGACTAAGTTGGAACAGTCCTCCTGGGTGTGCCTTTCTCATTCTGGAGAGAGTTCAGAAGAAGCAGGATCAGATAGTTTTGACTTGGAGCAGGCTAAAGTTGGGGTTGTTATTCCATTGTAACCCTCTGTCCTTGGGATAGCAAAACTTTTGTCTCTTAAGTGTCCTCACCTTTGAGTGTCTGTTGAAATGTCAGAAGACATAGTGTGAAACAGAAGTTTTTGTCCCCATGGGGGCTATTGTTGGATTCTACAAAATTTGGCTATGTGTATAGGATCCAGTTGTTATTTGCAGGGCACGGTTGAGAAAAATGTCCCAATAGACTATCTTGAAGCATATGTACATGTTGCTTCACCCGAGTAAATCTATTTTGCATTTTAAGTGTAGTTTGGAGTTGGTTTGCACACTTATTAGTTCTGGAGAGCCCTGGAGGACAAAGTGTAGCATTTGTACACTCAAGGCAATGAGTGTGCAAGAAACCCAACAGTCCAATTCAGACCTCAAGTAGATTGACTGCTAGCTCCTCCTTTACCTGCTATAGCTATGACCTGAGTTTTCAAATCTCCACACAGATCTCATGGCTCTATGCCAGGGTCCAAGACACTCTCAGACTTTTTCTTGCCCAAGTTGTTTCAATAAGAAGAAGTCAGGCTTCTTTTTTCCCAAGCTCCCTTGAGTTTATTTTCCTCCTTCACTTTTCTTTCACCTATATTTTGTCCATTCCAGAACTGGCCACGTGGACAAACAGAGGAGGCAGTTGTGTACTGTGACTTCAGAGACATCACCAGAGAGCACCACACAAGAATCTCCACTGCTTAAACTCAGTGTCTCTTTTAAGATTTTTGTCAGACCTGAAATCCTTTCTTTCCTTGTAGCAGCAGGACCTGAAGTCTCTGTTTATTTCCCTTTCTTCCATAGCTGCCCAACTTGTTTGCCCATAAACCTTGTTGCAGAGTTGATGTCAATCACCCTGGCCTCTCACCTCTGCTGATGCTTCTAATGATAAGCTTATAGGTCATTTGAGGGTCTAGAGCTGTGGTTGGCAAGTATAGTCCTCTGTCCAAATCTGAGCCTTCTGTAGATAAAGTTTTATTGGAACACAACCATGTCCATTGGTTTCTGTATTGGCTATGACTGCTTCTGCACTACAATGAGCTCTGTGAAAAGTTGTGAGAAGAGAGTAACAAGAGACTACATGTGGACTACAAGGCCTGAGCTATTTACTATCTGATAATTTACAGAAAAAGTTTGCTGCTTGACAGGTTTGAAGGCTAATCACTACAGGAGAACAAGCACAAATAGCAAACATGGAGCCAAGTTGTAAAATTTGCAAGTTCTTATGTAATAGTTTCCGGTCAACTGTTTCTGACTCCTAAAATGGAAAACCCAAGTCCAGATGGATGGCAGGTGGTTGCTTTCAATTCTGTGGGTGGACCTTACCCTTGGCTCCATGCCTTCTTTTTCTCTTGGATGTAGGAATGGGCAAGTGGACTCAACTCTATAAAGGTCCATGTTCCTGGCATACAGTCTCAAGATGCAATCGAGGCAAAAAATTCAGATGCCTCCTTATAGAAAATAGGCAATTTGTATCTCTGGGACACCTAGACCATGTGATATTTAGGTACACTAGGTTTCTTCCTGCACACTACACTCTCTACCACCAACTCTGTCCAGAACTATATTTACAAGGGCACTCTAAGTTACTTCTTATCTTGGATTAAAATATAAATGTGCTCTGGAAGAGGATGACACAGTTAGCCAATAAACCTTGGTTGGATTCTTTTTATTGCTTCCTATCAGATGGCAGGACTCTGAGTATCAAAAGTTCCCTGCTTTGGAGACTCTGTAGTCTCCTTTTCCCAGAGCTGGGGCTACTTGATTTCCTTTTGTAGACTTAGGCTCCATCTATGCTCAATGACCAAGCCCAGCCTTGGTCAAAGATTAATAGCCTCCTGCTCTGGTACTATGGGAAAGGGCATTAGATTAACCTTGTTTTAGGTGAGACCTGACTCCATGTCCCAGCTCTAACTGCCCTGTAGCCTTATTTACTGATTACTCATTTTGTCTTGTTTAACTATCTAGTACTTCCAGTTCTACTCTGTCTATGTGTTCTTGGAACAGGAATCCTGTCATAAACCCCTAACCCAGTGGTTGGAGCCCAACATATTTTCTGGATATTGATTTTCAACCTGGATTTCCAAGTGCCCCTCACCTCTGGCGTGTGCATGCATGCTGAGTCACTTCAGTTGTGTTTGACTTTTTGCAATCCCATGGACCATAACCCACTAGGCTCCTCTATCCATGGGATTCTCCAGGCATACTGGAGTGGGTTGCCATGCCCTCCTCCAGGATATCTTCCCCATCCAGGGATTGAAGCCACATCTCATATCTCCTGCATTGGTGGGCAGGTTCTTTACCACTAGCACCACCTTGGAAGCCCCACCTCTGGATAACCAGTTTTTAATATTCTTTCCAGCTGTGGGGCACCCATGATCTCATTTTAGATCCCCAAGTGCCTGTAACTGGGCCCTTAAACAAGTGATTACCTAGTCCCTGCAGAAGATTCTTTCTCCTGTTTTTAGAGACTAACATTGATTCAATTTAGGGGTTTCCAGGTCCCTAATGGTTACTTCTGGGCCTTCCCAAAATGGATTAAAGCCTTAGCGGTCCAAGAACACCAGCTTTGGCTGAGGAAAGACATATCATATAGTCTATGAAAGTTCATGGAAAATTTCACTCATCTGACCTTAAAGCTGACTAATCTGATTTTCATGCTATTTTTTGTTCCCCATTTACATTCCCAGTATCATTTTTGCTTGCTTTTCTTACTTTCTTTTTATTGTGTCTCATTTTAATATTTCTGCACCTTGCCTCTAATGGCTGAGAAAGCTGAGGAAGACTGCAGTGTGAAGGTTTACCCTCTAGAATGGCTTACCCTCTAGGATGACTTCCCCTAGTGTGAGATGTGGGGTTTTGACTTAGTGGTCCAAGGAAGTCAAACTACAGCCCTAATCTCCCCAGCATCTTAACCACAACATCAAGGAGAGGCAGTCAGAATGGGAGACAGAATTCTGGATGGAGAAAGAGAACCCCACTTTGTCTTTTCCTGAAGCAGCACGTAGCACAATTCTTGACAGAATATTTACTCATGAAAATGTTTGTTAAATGAACAGCTGTGTGAATTATTTTAAATGCTGGCTTAACCCACTCATTCTTTTAACATTATCTGTAAGTTGTTAGTAGTGTCTTTTTTTGCCTCAATACTCTTGTCCAACCAAGTAATTGATCTTTATCCCTCTGTTCCTCCAATAAACAGTGATAAAGCACAGCCTGCATAATTGAAGAGCAGTTGGACTTCTCCCTAAAAAAGAAGTGTTTTAAGCAACACCAAACCTGAGAACTTTGAGGTGGGGTGACAGCTTATTATTTATGGCATTCAGTAAATTTTCTTGCTTGAAAAGAACATCCCCTTCCATGAGAGACTTGGATGACAGGCGGGTGAACTGAGATTGTGATAAGCTCAGCACTGTCTTGGGTTTCAACACAGCCTGAGTTCATAAGGCAGAGCAGGCCTGGCCTTGTCTAGTGGACGAGCTATACAGCAGCAGACTGTCCCTCATGCCTATCAGCTACACCTAGTGGGCTGCAGCACAGCTGCAGCCCAGAAATGGTAAAGAAAGTGTCCTATTGTCTGTCCAGATCTTGTTTCAGCCAGCTTTAAGATGCAGTAACTCTTTTATCTTCTAACTGTCCTTTGGAGCTGTCATTTTTTTTATAGATGAGGAAACTCAAAGAGGTAAAAGACCAATCCATAAAGCACCCAGCTAAATGCAGAACTAAACTCTAACTTGGCTTTTCTGATTCCCTGGTTCAGGTTTCTTTTGATGTCCCAATGCTGCCATCCTGGTGGTGGTGACATTGCTCATTCTCACTGGGCTAGATGGGCTCTATGACTCTCACCATTGAGATTATATCTATCTGATATTTTAGCCATTCACTGAAAAGTAGAAAATAATAGTTCACGAACCCCAGTCACTTAACGTATTATTCAACCAAAATGACTACATGTACATGTAGAAAAACAGAAGTTGTCACTCTTCCTCCAAGTAGCCACTGCTTCATAAATTTTCCATGTAGGGCAAATCAACTTAGCTAATTGGGTTGGAATATGATATATAAGCCAGGGAAACAATCTGACATGTTTTGCTTCTTTAAATTTGCTTCAGAACAATTCTGAGGACTTTGCTTTCACTAAAAGACTTACTCAAGACTCTTTATTGACCTCCCACTGACACACAGATAATTAACAAATATTTATTGTTTGTTTCATCCAAGATGCTCTTATAGACACTGTGCATATGTAGAAAGATAGCATTTAGTGAGCAACATAGCATATATAGTTCCTGCTTTTAGGATCTTAGACTTCATTTAGGGAGAAAGGGCTAATACTTATGAAACAGGTACATAATAAAATACAAGAGGTACACAGCCAAGTGCTAGCGTAGGTGTTACTGATTATGAAAAGGGAGAGAGGTCCTTAGTCTGGGAACATTCAAGGAAGACTTTTCAGAAGATATGGGATTTGATCTAGGCTTCAAAAACCTATTAAGGTTTTAATAGGCAAAGGAACCAGAGAAAAGTATTTCCAGGTAGAGAAACAGCATAAGAAGTATAGGAGCAAGAAACATAGAGGTTAGGATGACAATGAGATAATCAGTATAAATGGAATAGAGAGCACTCTGGGAGGGATAAAGTGAAAGTTGCTCCGTCATGTCTGACTCTTTGCAACTCTGTGGACTATACAGTCCATGGAATTCTCCAGGCCAGAATACTGGAGTGGGTAGCCTTTCCCTTCTCCAGGGGATCTTCCCAACCCAGGGATCAAACCCAGGTCTTCCACATTGCAGGCAGATTCTTTTTACCAGCTGAGCCACAAGGGAAGCCCATGGGAAAGCTCAGCCCAAACTCCCCTGCTTAGTATTCAAACCCAACACTATCTGTCTTTGTGTAATCAAGTTACAATCCAATGACTTTTCTTCTTTCCAAAGGACAAGCTAGAGGATCATTATCCTGATAAAATCTAATGTCTTGGTGGTGTCACCTTCCTCCACACCCAACTGGGACCAAAACCAATTGCATTTCAAAAATTAAGAGGTAATTCCACCAAAGCCTATTAAATCAGTGTGAGCATCCAAAAAGCAAATGTAGAACACTGCTCCTTAAATGAATGTTTTGTCCTAAAATGAGCACTGTTGTTAGGGATCATAGGGAAGGTCATGGAAACAGTTTTGGAAATGTTGGATGCTGGAATTAATTGCCTTCAGTTTCAAAAAAGCCTATTTATCCTTCTCATTTACAGTTAAGATTTGGTGAAAGAGAAAAGTTGCTCTTAAATAACAGCAGGAAAAGACCTAATTTTTAGAGAATTGAGCTGGCTCTTGATGGAATTGATCTACATCTTGGGCAAGCTGTGTGTGGTGTGAGGTCTGAGACATTCTTTCCCCCGGTGCTCCCCTTACTGCTTCAGATTCCTTGTTAAGCCAACAGTTTGGGAGTTTTCTTCAAACAATGTATTCACAAAGCAGCCCCAACTCAGTTGCCTGGCCTTTCATCTGAAGAAGACCCATCTCACATGTTTTGAATACATTTCCCATAATTACCCCAACAGCTGCATTTTGAGGATCTGCCTGGGGAATAACTGTAAATGGATAAAATACAGTCAGCTCATCTCATCAGTGAATAATGTGCTCTCTGGTTCCACCAAATGAAAATGAACCTTTCAGATCCTTTTTGTCTGGAATGATTTCCAGGGAAGCTTGAGTGACTGAGACTGCTGACACTTTGCAGAACAAGCCTTGGTATCTTTGACAGTTGCTCCAAAAGGCTTGTTTTAGGACAGGCTTATATACCATCTAAAGTGCCTGATTCCACAGTCATCCAACTTTTGTTCCCTCATCCTCCTGATTACACACATCAGTGTTGTTGGTGTTTGGAAATTCCTAGCAGGCAAGAAACTTGCTCTTCAGACTTCTCTTCAAGAGTTCCCAAGATAAGAACAAAGAATCTTTTCTCACTGTCAAAATGGCCACAGAGTTGGTACAAGACAGATTTGGGGCAATGTGGTTGGTTCTGTCAAGCTCCCAATTCCAGATACAACTGCAGTGGGTTAGCTAAATAAGAGATGAGGTTAAAAAGAATAGTAAATGTCCAGATATTTTATTGGCTTATTTGCAAAATTCTATCCATTACCAACGAGGAAAATGGCAACTTTTCTTTTGTTATGTTAATAGAGGCAGATTTGGAGAGTAGTTGAGTTTTAAACAGAAGTAGTGCTTACATCCAATGGCAAAATGGTGTTCATGTATTTAGGGATAGAAATTAAGGTTACTTTTCTTCTAAAATAAGGATTCTCCACCTCTCCCAGAGGAGGAATTGTCATGGCTAGAATCCCTGATATCTTTCTCGGTGTGTGCCCTGTGGGAGTATTGGAGATGTCCTGATCAGGGTTCTCACCATGTAGAGATTTAAGGAACAAGTCACACATGGGACAGGTCCTTGGAGAGCCCATGTCTGAAACTGAAGAAGTTCCTTCTTGACTGGTTGACACAATCTGGAGAGAATCCTTCTTTGGTTACGTAATCCTCATTACGAATTGGTTATCTATTCAATTGATGCATTCATCACAGCCATTCTCTTCCATTTCTCCAATTTACTGTTGGACATTGTGGTATAGTAAAGGCCCCAATTTGTTCATATCTCCCTGTTCCATGCCCTTGTATAGTCTCCTTCGGCTCTCACTCTGGGGTTGGTTGTGTGACTTGTTTTGGCCATTGGAACAAGTAGCACATGCAATGCAGGCAGAGACTTGAAAGTTGCTCACATATTGAGACTTGCCCTCCTTCATGGCTTACAGGAATCTGTAAAGGACAGCAGAAGTGTACGCTAGCTAGCCTGTTGAATGGGGAGAGATATGGGGCCCAGTCACCCTTATTGCCCCTGTCAATAGTCTACCAAGTGCCAGACATGTGAGTGAAGCTGTTTTAGATCACCTAGCTCTTAGCTGACTCACAACCTGACCACTATTCCACAGCATGAAAGAACCTAGCAGAGATCACCCTAGCTGGCTTAAATCAGAGGAATCATCAGGGTCAGGCACTGGGGTGAGGCAAGTAAAGTGCCTAGAGCACAAATTTTAAGTAGGCACTCACTCTCAGGATGATGCAAGTACAGAGTTGACAATTGCACGCCCCTACGAGTGGGTACCTCCTTAAATGTTGTGCCCGAGGCATTTCCCTTCCTTCCCTCTAGTCCCAGCCCAGTGAACCACCCAGGGGGCCCAGAATACTATCAACCAAAGAAGTAATTTCTGTTTTAAATCATTTTTGGGGTGATTTGTTACACAACAATAGATAATTGCTTTATGTTGGCTATTTCCAACGTTATTTCTCTCTCTTTCTGGGCAGAAACCACCCTGAAGGATTGATCTGCAAGTCCAGTCAAGTTACTGAGTTCCTTGAAAGAAGATCTCCTGATCCAGTGGATGAACAGAAAGCTTTCCACATGAGCTATGGATTTCAAGTCATCACTTGTTCTTGGTCAATATACCTTATTCTGCTGCTAAGTGCTGCTTAGTCGCTTTAGTCGTGTCCAACTCTGTGCGACCCCATAGATGGCAGTCCACCAGGCTCCGCCATCCCTGGGATCCTCCAGGCAAGAACACTGGAGTGGGTTGCCATTTCCTTCTCCAATGCATGAAAGTGAAAAGTGAAAGTGAAGTCACTCAGTCGTGTCCGACTCTCAGCGACCCCATGGACTGCAGCCCACCAGGCTCCTCCATCCATGAGATATTCCAGGCAAGCGTACTGAAGTGGGATGCCATTGCCTTCTCCGATGCCTTATTCCAAAGGTCTTTTATTTCATGGCTTATTTACAGTGTTTCAGAAACAATCATTCCAAAGCATGAATGCTTAGTATGATTTTTTTTCCTTTACCTTCACTGTGCTCAGTCATGTCCAACTCTTTGTGACCCCACGGACTGTAGCCCACTAGGCTCCTCTGTCCATGGGATTCTCCAGGCACGAATACTGTAGTGGGTTGCCATTTCCTTCTCCAGGAGATCTTCCCCACTCAGGAATCGAACTGGGGTCTCCTGCGTTTGCAGGTGGATTCTTTACCAGCTGAGTTACCAGGGAAGTCCCTATTCTAGAGGTTGATAGCACACTATTCTTCACAAAGCTGGTGTTCACTGACATTGCTGGCAGAATGTAGCTGTTTCCTTTTTCTTTTTCTTCTACACATGGCTCAATCTAATGAGCCCATGCTCACATCCTTGGTCTCCTCCATAGCACTCAACCTCCTGAACAAACTTGACCCCTTTGTCTGCTTAGATACATGGTAATGACAAGATTTTTTGGCCTAGATGAACATTTGGGTCTTGTCTGCCAACTCCCATGGTTATTTTCTTATGTGAAAATAGGAGAAGCTAGATTAACATAACCCAATACTTCTTTATCCTATGAAAAAAACCCTCTTATTAAAATAACAGCATCAATTATTAACTCTAAATATTCTTTTTAAGAAAAAATATAAAATAATTTTTAAAAACATAAATTCTGACATATGCCTAGTTCCCTTTCTCAGAATAAAGTTCAAATAATCTATCCCAGATAGTACTTACTCTCATGGAGAATCTTCCTCACACACATTAGATGTCAGAAAGTTGACCCACAGTTACCTGTTTGTGTATTTCAAGCAGTTCAAGCAACTTTCATGCTCTAATAACTTTGCTCTGTTTGCAATTCATCAAGAGCTTTGCCTTTTTTTTTTTTAACTGAAGGATAACTACTTAACAGAATTTTATGGTTTTCTGTCATACATAAACAAGAATCAGCCATAGGTACACCCGTGTCCCCTCCCTCCCATCTCCCTCCCCACCCCACCCTTCTAGATTGTCATAGAGCCCTTGTTTGAGTTCCCTGAGTCATACAGCAAATTCCCATTGGCTATCTAGTTTACATATGGCATTTAAAATTTCTATGTTACTCTCTCCATACATCTCCCCTTCTCCCTTCTCCCTTCCCCTCATGTCCATAGGTCTGTTCTCTATGTCTGTTTCTCCACTGCTGCCCTGAAAATAAGTTTATCAGGGCCATCTCTTTAGATTCCATATATATGTGTCAGTATATGATATTTCGGAGAAGGCAATGGCACCCCACTCCAGTACTCTTGCCTGGAAAATCCCATGGATGGAGGAGCGTGGTAGGCTGCAGTCCATGGGGTTGCTAAGAGTCCAGGACATGACTGAGCGACTTCACTTTGACTTTTCACTTTCATGCATTGGAGAAGGAAATGGCAACCCACTCCAGTGTTTTTGACTGGAGAATCCCAGGGACAGGGGAGCCTGGTGGGCTGCCATCTGTGGGGTCGCACGGAGTCGGACACGACTAAAGTGACTTAGCAGTAGCGTACGATATCTATATTTCTCTTTCTGACTTACTTCACTCTGTATAATAGGCTTTGGATTCAGCCACCTCATTAGAATGGATTCAAATTCAATCAGAATGGATTGCCTTTGTTTTTAACTGTGTTAGGGAAAGTAATGAGTAACCACATCATACTAGTTTCAGGTGCTTCAATGTTTCTCAACTTTTTTTAAAGGTAAGATTGGGTTCTTTTCACATAGGTCTTTCTACCTTTTCTTTTTTAGATGCTTTCTTATACCTTATAATTTAGACTAAAGTCAGGATCCATGACTTGACCTTTATACATGTTGAAGTGATCTCTTTCCAATCAAGCCTTTTCTGGACCTAAAACAGTTATCTTCCCCAGGCAGGACTGGGGGCTCCTCATAAATGCTCCTTGGCACTTTTGGCTCCTGATGTATATTACATTGTCACACTACATTATACTATGGCCATTTACTTACATCTTCCACCAGAATGCAAGTTTTGCAAGAGTGGAAATGATATCTTAGTTTTCTGTATATTCCCAGCACAGTGGCTTACATATAGTAGATGCTTAGTAAATTTGGTAGAATTATTCAGTGAATGAATGACTGAATAGGACTAAAAGCTGAAGCTGGAGAACCCCTGTGATCCTTTAAGGCATATAATGAAGAGCATGAGGGCAAAGGGCTTTTGAATCAGACTGGTTTCATTCTCTAGCTCCAAGTTATACTAGCTGTGTGGGCTTAGGTAAGTTACTTAACACCCCTGGTGATTCAGTTTCTTTGTCACTTGACAGAATGCCTGGCGCATGATAAATAGGAACTCAAAAATGGTAGCTTCTCCAATTTTATACTCTTCCTCCAAAATAAAAATTAAAGAATATTCTTTTAGCTTTTTTTTAGGGTCATCTAGTAAGAGATTTATGCTATGTAATTGAAGAATAACTCTCTCTCTTAAAAAAATGGAAACCTCTCTCAAAAGTGGTAGTTGTAGAAGTAGTAACCATCACAACCTTTGGGTTTTCCACTTGAGGTAGGCTTTCACTGTGCAGGGCCCAGGATCCTGAGGGTGTGGTGACAACAGAATAGCTCTGATATGTCATGTGAAACTAGTGAAGCAATTCCCACAAAGGTTGAATTAAGTGGTGCATATATCCAGGGTTAGGTAGGTATTGCACTTAGCAGAATTGGTGGAGCCACCAAACAAGACTGCCCTTTTGTGTTATTATTATTATTATGTTTTTAATCAACAAACCAGAACATTTTATGCTAACAAGTGAGGATCACTTTGAAGTGGTTGAGTGCTGTCCTTCCAAATATTTTGGACTTCTTTTTGGGGTAATGCCTTTAGAACTGCTCTATGAGGGTTTTTCAAATTTTAGTTGTAATCACACACCCTGTGCAATGACCATACACTCTGTCGTCTGACATCGGGCGTCAGCACTGGCCTCTGGCTCTTATCCCACAACATAGTTTCCCAAGAGCCCAGCTTCCACTGTGACAGACCTTCTAATCAGTGGGGAGAAAGGATTCTTTCTCTTGGATTTTCACAGAATGGATTTCACTCCATTCATAGGAGTGGGAAAGTCATCTGTTGTTTCCTACTAGACCTTGGAGTATTGGGATAAAGTAATTGAAAAATCACAAATGCCCTAAGTATTTTCACTTTAAATTTTGCTAACTAAAAAAGGTGATGTTTCCTCCGTATTAAATACAAATGCTAATATTTTCTTCTTAAAAAAATGGAATATATTCCACCGTAACAAAAAGTGAAGCAGTGTATGAGGGGGAAAAATATGTTTCCTCTCTTCTTTCTCCAGTTCTATCTTCCTAGTGAAATATGTATTATCGGTTTAATGTGTGTATTTCCATACTTTTCTGTATGTAAGGCACACATAAATACATAGGCTTCTCCCCTTTTTTGGTTTGCAAAAATAAAACCACACTATATATTAATCATTATTCTTTTTAAAAAAATTTTAATTGAAGGATAATTGCTTTACAGAATTTTGTGGTTTTCTGTCATACATCAACAAGAATCAGCCATAGGTACACTCATGTCCCCTCCCTCCCAGACCACCATCCCATTTCCATCCCCATCTCAACCTTCAGCCTGTCACAGAACCCCTGTTTGAGTTCCCTGAGTCATACAGCAAATTCCCATTGGCTATCTGTTTTACACATGGTGTTGTAAATTTCTATGTTACTCTCTCCATAAATCTCCCCTTCTCCCTCTTCTCCTTCCCCAATGTCCATAGGTCTTTTCTCTATGTATGTTTCTCCATTAATGCCCTGAAAATAAATTTATCAGTGCCATCTCTTCAGATTCCACATGTGTGTCAGTATACAATATTTATATTTCTCTGTCTGACTTCCTTCACTCTGTATAATGGGCTCTAGTTTCATCCACCTCATTAGAACAGATTCAAGTGCATTCCTTTTTATGGCTGAGTAGTATTCCATTGTGGAGAAGGCAATGGCACCCCACTCCAGTACTCTTGCCTGGAAAATCACATGGACAGAGGAGCCTGGTAGGCTGCAGTCCATGGGGTCGCTAAGAGTCGGGAACGACTGAGCGACTTCACTTTCCCTTTTCACTTTCATGCATTGGAGAAGGAAATGGCAACCCACTCCAGTGTTCTTGCCTGGAGAATCCCAGGGACAGCGGAGCCTGGTGGGCTGCCGTCTATGGGGTCGCACAGAGTCGGACACGACTGAAGCGACTTAGCAGTAGCAGCAGCAGCAGCAGTATTTCATTGTATATATGTACCACTGCTTCTTCTTTTTTTTTAATTAATGAATTAATTTAAATTGGAGACTAATTTATAATATTGTAGTGGTTTTTGCCATACATTGACATGAATCAGCCACAGGCATACATGTGTCCCCCCTTCTACCTCCCTCCCCATCCCATCCCTCTGGGTCATCCCAGTGCACTGGCCCTGAACATCCTGCATTGAACTTGGACTGGTGATCTATTTCACATATGGTAATATACATGTTTCAATGCTATTCTCTCAAATCATCCCACCCTCGCCTTCTCCCACAGAGTCCAAAAATCTGTTCTTTACATCTGTGTCTCTTTTGCTGTCTTGCATATAGGGTCATCATTACCATCTTTCTAAATTCCATATATATGCGTTAGTATACTGCATTGGTGTTTTTCTTTCTGACTTACTTCACTCTGTATAATAGGCTCCAGTTTAATCCACCTCATTAGAACTGATTCAAACACATTTTTTAATAGCTGAGTAATAGTCTATTGTGTATATGTACCACAGCTTTCTTATCCAGTCATCTGCTGATGGACATCTAGGTTGCTTCCATGTCCTGGCTGTTGTAAACAGTGCTGTGATGAATATTGGGGTACACGTGTCTCTTTCAATTCTGGTTTCCTTGGTGAGTATGCCCAGCAGGTACAACAGCTTCTTTATCCATCCATCTGTCGATGGACATTTAGGTTGCTTCCATGTTCTAGCGATTGTAAATAGTGCTGCAGTGAACATTGGGGTACATGTGTCTTTTTCAGTTTTCATTTCCTCAGGGTATATGCCTAGGAGTGGGATTGCTGGGTCATATGGTGGTTTTATTCCTAGCTTTTTAAGGAGTCTCCATATCGTCTTCCATAGTGGCTGTATCAGTTTACATTCCCACCAGCAATGCAAGAGTATTCCCTTTTCTCCACACCCTCTCCAGCATTTATTGTTTGTAGACTTTTTGATGATGGCCATTCTGACTGGTGTGAGGTGGTATCTCACTGCAGTTTTGATTTGCATTTCTCTGATAATGAGTGATGTTGAACATCTTTTCATGTGCTTGTTAGCCATCTGTATGACCTGAAGAAATGTCTCTTCAGGTCCCTTTCCCACTTTTTGATTGGGTTGTTTGCTTTTCTGTTATTGAGTTGTATAAGCTGCTTGTATATTTTGGAAATTAATTCTTTATCAGTTGTTTCCCTTGCTATTATTTTCTCCCATTCTGAGGGTTGTCTTTTCACTTTGTTTGTAGTTTCCTTTGCTGTGCAAAAGCTTTTAAGTTTGATTAGGTTCTGCTTGTTTATTTTTGTTTTTATTTCCATTACTCTAGGAGGTGGGTCATAGAAAATCTTGCCTTGATTTGCACCATCGAGTGTTCTGCCAATGTTCTCCTCTAAGAGTTTAATAGTTTCTGGTCTTACATTTAGGTATTTAATCCATTTTGAGTTTATCTTTGTGTATGGTTTTAAGTAGTGATCTAATTTCATTCTTTTGCATGTAGCTGTCCAGTTTTCCCACACCATTTATTGAAGAGGCTATCTTTGCCCCATTGTATATTCTTGCCTCCTTTGTTAAAAATAAGGTACCCATAGGTATGTGGGTTTATCTTTGGGTTCTCTATCTTGTTCCATTGGTCTATATTTCCGTTTTTGTGCCAGTACCATACTATCTTGATGACTGGAGCTTTGTAGTATAGTCTGAAGTCAGGAAGGTTGATTCCTTCAGCTCCATTCTTCTTTCTCAAGACTGCTTTGGCTATTCAGGGTCTTTTGTATTTCCATATGAATTGTGAATTTTTTTGTTCTAGTTCTGTGAAAAAAAAAGCCATTGGTAATTTGATAAGGATCACATTGAATCTGTAGATTGCATTTGGTAGTATAGTCATTTTCACAATATTGATTCTTCCCACCCAGGAACATGGAATATCTCTCTCCATCTGTTTATGTTGTCTTTGATGTCTTTCATCAGTGTCTTATAGTTTTCTGTATACAGGTCTTTTGTTTCCTTAGGTAGGATTATTCCTAGATATTTAACTATTTTTGTTGCAATGGTGAATGGCATTGATTCCTTAATTTTTCTTTCTGATTTTTCATTGTTAGTATATAGGAATGCAAGTGATTTCTGTGTATTGACTTTGTATCCTCAGACTTAGCTGAATTTGCTGATTAGCTCTAGTAATTTTCTGATAGTTTCTTTTGGGTTTTCTATTTATAGTATCATGTCATCTGCAGTGAGAGTTTTGCTTCTTCTTTTCTGATCTGGATTTCTTTTATTTCTTTTTCTTCCCTAACTGCTGTAGCTAGGGCTTCCAAAACTATGTTGAATAATAGTGGTGAGAGTGGACACCCTCGTCTTGTTCCTGATCTTAGAGGGAAAGCTTTTAGCTTTTCACCATTGAGAACAATGTTTGCTGTGGGCTTTTCATATATGTCCTTTACTATGTTGAGGTAGTTCCCTTCTATGCCCATTTTTTGAAGTTTTTTTTTTTTTTTATCATAAATGGATGTTGGATTTTGTCAAAGGCTTTTCCTGCATCTATTGAGATGATCATATGGTTTTTATCTTTAAATTTGTTGATATGGTGTATCACATTGATTGATTTGCATATATTGAAGAATCCTTGCATCCCTGGAATAAACCCAACTTGATCATGATACATGAGCTTTTTAATGCTTTGTTGGATTCTGTTTGCCAGAATTTTGTTGAGGATTTTTGCATCTATGTTCATCAGTGATATTGACTTGTAATTTTCTTTTTTCATATTGTCTTTCCCTGGTTTTGGTATCAGGGTGATTGTGGCCTCGTAGAATGAGTTTGGAAGCGTTCTTTCCTCTGCAATTTTTTGGAAGAGCTTCAGAAAAATAAGCATTAGCTCTTCTCTACATGTTTGATAGAATTCCCCTGTGAAGCCATCTGGCCCTGGACTTTTGTTTTTGGGGAGATTTTTGATCACTGTTTCAATTTCAGTGTTTGTAATTGGGTTGTTAATAATTTCTGTTTCTTCCTAGTTATTCTTTTGTAAATTTAATAAGAAAAATTTAAATAGACATATAGTTGATTTGCAATGTTGTGCTAGTTTCAGGTGTACAACAGTGATTCAGTTATATATATAATATATACACATTATCATATATATTAATACATATGATATATATATGTATATAAAATATTGAGTATAGTTCTCTGTGCTATACAATAGGTCGTTGTTTATCTATTTTATATATAATAGTATGTAATATACATTATTCTATAAACTACTTTTATTTATGAACATGTCATGGGGATTCCTCCAGGTCAGTATTATAGATCTAATTGGTTAAAAAATACCCAAAGAATATTCTGTTAAATGGATTTACCTTAATTTAGTTTACCATCCCATTATTGATGGATATTGTGTTGTTTCAATTTTTTTGTGCTATTGGATATATGTATATATAATGCTGCTTTACATTCCATGTGTACTTATGCTTTTAATTCTACAGAATATATTTCCCAAAGTGAGAATGCTGGATCAAAGTGTTTGTGTCTTTAAGACTTTTATAACTACTGCCAGAACACAAAATAGCTGAAATAATTCACATTCTCACCAGCTTTTGTAGGAAAGTACTCACCAATATCAAATACTAACGATCTTTTAATTCTTCATTTTTGCAATCTGAAGGGTAAAAGGTATTTCCTTGTTATATTAATGTGCATTACCCTGACTATTAGTAAGCTTGAGTATTTTATATTATCAAATGGCTTTACCATTTGCATTCTGAGACACTGCTGTGATTCTGAGTTAGCAGGTAGATTTTCAGCAACGGTTCACTTGTTCATCATCTTTGTTGTTTTTCTATTGCATGGGTTGTCTTTTTCATATTAGATTGTAAGAGCCTTTTAAAATATGAGGGATATCAACTCTTAATCTGTCTTACTGTAGTAAATATTTCCTCCTGCTTTGTTTATCCATTGAAAGTTTTCCATTGTTTTTTTGCTAGTGAAATTGCTTTCAAAGGAGCTGTTTAGACATTCCTTTACTGTCAAAAAACTTTCTTTGACCTTTAACCTAAATTCTTTGTGTTGCAATTCACCTCTCTTTTCCTGGGTCCTGGGCCTCAATATTGCTTTCTACTACAACCCTTAAGACTATCGAGCTGTGTCTATTGGAGCTTTTCTATGGACTGAGTGACTAGATTGAATTGACTGACCAGTTAAGTCAAGCATTTCCTTTGACTTACTTTTTTCCCCCTCTCCATTAAAGTGACTGGTTGTTTGACTGAATTGACCTCATTAGTCAATCTTTTGGCATGGTACATCTGTGTGTGTACACATGTGTGTGCATGCACACCCAGTGGCAGAACCACTACCCAGTGGTTTCAAATACTTCTTTCAGTTAAACTGACCCAATTGGGTCCATTTATCTGGCATTGCAATCAGCAGCAGCCCCACAGTGGATATATATCACTCCAGTTGCCCTGTTGGCTAGAAAGAAGACAAGTTTGTTTGATTCAAGTGACAGTTCTGTTCTGATTCTGCCTCTGAGTGTGTAGACCAAAGTGTGAAACAGGCCTGTGTGGTTGGTGATGTCTCATCTTTCTGGTCACCTTCCTGGCACAGTGCTGATATTCTCTACATCTTTCTCTCTCCTCCTGTGGCCAAGTATCTGTCTTATCTTTCAACATGTAAGTTCCTTGCTCAGTGGTTGAAAGTAACCCTTTTTCTGGGTGATTCAGGGTGTTGAAAGATGAATCAGTGAGAACAAGGCAAGTTTATTCTTAAGAGGTTGGTGGTCCAGTGGTTAGGAATCCACCTTCCAATGCAGGGGATGCAGATTTGATCCTTTGTTGGGGAATTAGATCCTATATGCCAGGGGAGGGGCAACTAAGTCTGCAGCTACTGAGCTTGTATGCTCTAGAGCCCAAGCTCCACAGCAAGAGAACCCTGTGCGCTGCAACTAGAGAGCTCGTGAACTAGAAGGAAGAGCCTGAACTGCAAGGGCAGCCAAAAAAATAAATAAAGAAAGAAGTTGGTGAATGGGGGAACTATTTGGTTGGCCAAAACATTGCTTCTGGTTTTTCCATAACAGCTTTCAGAAAAACCCACATGAGCTTTTTGGCCAACACAATACTTTCCCAAAATTGATTCTATGAGAGGCTGATTCTGTGGGATATAAAGAGGGTTTTGTGGGCAGAAAATTTTTTGTGGCCAAATATTGGATGGAATTGGCTGGCTCAGTTTAAGAACCTTCCTGGTCATGCTCCTACTCTGTGAACTTGGGCAAGTCACCTTATCTCTTTGGGCCTTGGTTTCATCATTGGCAAAATGAAAATAAGCACAGCACAAAGATCATAAAAATGTTCGGTGGGTAGAATAAGCTACTATTTTACATAATAAGCCATGTAAAATCCTTAGCACAGGCCTGGAACAGTATTCAATTAATGCAAACTCTTCTCATTCATAAATACTTTTTGGAAACTCTGAATTATACAGGTTACATCTCAGAGCCTCTAGTATGTTTATGTGCTTAGTGTATCACCACAAGGAGAGTAGTAAAAGAAGAAAATGCATGTCAGACCATGGAACTCCTCTTTCTACCGTGATGCTCAATGAACTTGTGCTTTGTGAAGGACACTTTGGGAAATACCAAGATAGAGAAGGAAGACAGGGTTTGCAGACAGAGTCCTTGGATTTCAGTTTGATTTGACAATTACTTCTATTGTTTTTGTAACTTTGGGCAAGTCACTTTATCTTTTTGGGCCACAGGTTTTCTACTTATAAAATGAGAAGCATAAAACTCTTCTACATGTCTTACAAGGTACAGGGAGAGAGCTTTGTAAGCTGTATCCCACTATTCTAACTTCGGGGACAAGGAGCAGGATTAATTGCTGTGAATCCAGGTGCAGAAAGAGGTAAAGAGAGTACTCTTTGAGTGACAGTTTCAAGGGAATGGCCAATGAGACCTCTGGATGGCAGTGATTAGCATTAAAGCATGCACACACCAGAGCTCCCTGGAGCTTGCAGTACGATGCAGGGTTTTTATGCCCCACCCAGGTCTCTAGGCCATTTTCTTACTGCAGTTAATCTCCAAAATGGGTACTTTCTCTCTATCGACAGGAGAATTGTAAAGAAGTCCAGATGGTCCCTGGTTTACATTATTTGCTGTTTTCTGCAATGTGAATTGATAAAATCTCCGGAAATCAAATATAAGCCTAATTCATACTAAGATTTTAGTAACTGGAAACAGTTTTTAGTATTTTCTCTCCAAGTGTCTTTTAAAGGCAACCTTCAAGAAAGGCAATTCTTACCTGGAATAGCAGGTTGATGGGGAAGATCACCCGGGGCAGGAGAGCCTCTCCAGCACTCCTCAAACCAGATCACAGTGATGACTGTCTCCTTCCTCCTCAAAGTGGACCAGACAGAGGCTCAACTTAATTTTTCCTCTATTATTTCCAGATACATGCAACCCAATGGAAAGACTATACAAAGGAAAGTGTGTGACTGACCCTTGACTGTAACATTTTGGTCAGATGTTAGGCTTCACTGTCTTGGAACCACCCACCATTTCCTTCATCGGTAACTTTCAGCATGCTTCTTCCAACTGGTCTAGATGCTTGATGAGTGCAATTAAATGAACACTGCACTGGGAGTTGAGACCTAGAAGTCCTGTCTGTGCTACTGACTCACTCTGTGACGTAAGGCAAATGATGACCCCTCCTTGAAACTGTTTTCTCATCTGTGGCACAAAGCATTTGAACTGGGTGATCTAAAAGTTCCCTTCCTGTTCGGTCTATAGCTTTACTTGTTTTTCTACACCCTCAGATCAGAGTCACCCTCATTCCCTCTTCATGTGTGGAAAGTATCCATTTACGGCTAATTTCAGGATGTTGGAGAGCTGTCCAAAAACATATGAAGCATTGTAATATTTGTTTGAAATTAATCAGATACAACAAAACATGCAGGTGGTTGCTCTTTCCCTTCAACTCCTAGCTCTTGGGATCTTGCCTCCTGGAAGGTGTTCACAGGCTGCAGCTGCAGAACACAGCCTGTGGATTATTTGTAAAAGAGTAACTTCTGGCGTGCTGCAGTTCATGGGGTCGCAAAGAGTCGGACACGACTCAGCGACTGAACTGAACTCAACTGAACTTCTGCGAGTGGGGGTGGGGGTGGTGAGGAGAAGACCAATCATTGGGCTATTTTTTGCCCTAGTGGGTAGTGGTGAGGATGTTGAGGGCTGGGGTACAGGATAGGAGTCAGAGAATCCAGACTTACAAGCAGCAAGCACTGAGGTCACAATCCTCAGTTTTTGGCCCCCGGTCTTGTCTGGGAACTGGCTTGGATTGACATCATGAAGGAGACTGTCTCATGCTAATCCACCCCAAACCTCCATATGTTTCCAAATATACTGATGCCTGAGAACACATAGACACAGACTGGCTTGGCAGTTTTTTCATTTCTCATCAGTGCTTGAATCCCCATGGACCTCCCTCTATCCCATTGCCCTCTACTCTTCAGCCATACTCAAATTGAGTTCTCTCATTGTGGTGTTAGTCACTCAGTCATGTCTGACTCTTCGCTACCTCATGGGCTGTAGCCTGCCAGGATCCTCTGTCTACAGAAGTCTCCAGGAAGAATACTGGAGTGGGTTGCATTTCTTTCTGCAGGGGATCTTCCTGACCCAGGGATCTACTCAGGTCTCCTGCCTTGCAGGCAGACTCTTTACTGTCTGAGCCACCAGGGAAGCCCTCTCATTGTGGGGGCCTTAGCATATGTTGCCCTCAACTTGATTCTTTGTTTTCTGGCAGAATCTCCTTTAAGACTCATCTCAAATGTTACAGTCTAGGAAGTCTTCTGCTATTGCCCTTAACCAAGTTGGTCATTCCCTCCTCTATGTTTGATACATTCCTCCACTAGGTTGCAAGCTCAGTGGACCTCTGATTTTGGTACTGATTTAATGCAAACTTCAATAAGAGATAAACCCCCAGATCTTAATCTCAATGGCACAACAAAGTAGAAGTTATTTCTCACTCCTATAAAGTCCATTTAGTGATGGCAAGTTGGTTGCTAGTGTTATGTATTTTGTCCCATGAAGTCAGTCAAGATGTAGGCTGATGGAGGTGCTAGTATCTTTAACGTGTCACTTCTAATGTCCTCTTGGAAATCCATATCTATTCCATTAATGGGAAAGGATAAAGATTATACACCCAAAGTGGTTTTTATGGGCCAGGTCTGTTACATGCCACACATCACTTCTGTTCACTTTCTATTTGCTGAAACTCAGGAACATAACCACATCTAACTGTAAGGAAGGTTGAGAAATATATTATAGTTATGGAAATGGGAAGAAGAGAGAAACAATTTTGGTAATCACATAGCTGTCTCTAGAGGTCATATTGCTTTATTCACTGCTGAGTCCCTAGGACTGAGCACAGTGACTGGGAGGTGGTTACTATACTGGACTGTGATTAAAAGTCCACCACTGGATTGTCACCTCATGATCTAGTATCTTAGTACTCCAATCAAGTGTGGACACATAATAGAAGCCTATTAAATGTGGGGTGGTCATTATTGGAATTGTATCTAGGGACTTCAAGATGAACATTTGGTGTAACTTACTTCCTAAGGAAAATTTATTCTCTAGGAGATAGCTCCCGATCAGGATTACTCTTCTACCATTGGTCTTCAACCCAGATTTTTCCAATCACCAGATTTATCTGCTCCTCAGACTTCTTGGAACCTAGATGTCAATCCCTGTCTAGCTAGAGAGTTTCTGAAGCCCTGAGCCCCTTTCTATGTGATGGCCTGTCTTATTCCTTCTCTTTCCCCCTGCTTTCCAACAAGCATGCACTCCATTTCTGCAATCTTCATTTTTTCTTTGCCAGCTACAAGTGTGTTTAGCTGCTTCCTGCCCCCAGTATTTCCATAATTGGAGGGATGGAGGTGAGTAGGATGGAGGAGATGCTGATATCTTAACCAACCCTAGTGTCATGAATACTTCATAATGCTTGTCTCTGCTCTAGCCTTTGTCTAGTCCATCTCAGGCCAGACTGGCTATTGTGGTTTAACCAATAAGCATATTTAGTGACTTGAAGATATGTTTCTGGAGCCATAAAGAAGACATTGACTAATGGTGACTGGGAAATGTGTTCTTGTCTTATAGAATGTCCTATCAGCTAAAGGTTTACTCAGCCACATGTGCTGTTCCTTAGGGACCTCTTTGCTGTACTTCTTAATACTTCTCAATACTTCTCAACAGGTATGTAGAAACACCTGGATATGACAGAGATAAGTATTTGGTCAAGGCAGGCATGAGATTTGGGATTAGAGTCTTCCTAGAGTGAGCCTGGAACAATTTTGTAATATAGTCACAGTAGTGTGTAGCAGCCTCAATTCTCACCCACCCCTTACAGGGACCCAAAGCCCTGTGCCCCTAGGTGCTCTCCCCTGCTCCTCTTGGCTACACCTATTCAGGTTATTTCCGTCCCTAGGAAAGGTACAGTAGACATGTATACACTATCATGTGTAAAACTATACATACCCCCCTCTTTCTCCATAGTCTCCTTGTCATGATCTTGTGATTGGGAAAGAAAGGGATGTAAAAGTCTGACTGAGTAGAAGAGGAAGTGGTTATTAGTGCTTGGAAGGCAGCTCTTCGTTGTATGGCAGCTCTGGCCTGACCCAATTATTTTCTAGAAAGGAGTCCCTTCACCTCCACAGAATTTGTATCACAGACAACTGGACATAGGACCCTGATTTATTTATTTTTCTTACTTCTGCTTTAGAGGAATGTGTAAGATTTTGTTTAGCTGACCCAGGCTCTCAGATACACAGGTGAATGCAAATTGAGGAGATAGCTCAAGGGAGCCCAAGAAATCAAATAAAGGAAATATCTCAGGCTTTGGAGGAAAGGCATTGGAGGAAAAAGCCAAGAAATGACCCCCTTATCTTTTACCTTGTGGAGCAAATAGCCTCATACTGCTACAGATTGGTTGGAGGTGGTGGTCATAGGTTTTGAGGGGAACAGAGATAAGTACAAAACTTGACTCTACTGAGCAAGATAGCACAAGGTATAGTCAGTGGAGCCATTTTTGGAGAAATAAGAGCTAGAGAATATGGAACACGTGTCTCTCCCTGAAGTTTCTATTTTTATTTATTTATTTTAATTAGAGGATAATTGCTTTAAAATGTTGTGTTAGTTTCTCCTGTACAACAACATGAATCATCTGTAAGTATACATATATCCCCTCCCTCTTGAGCCTCCCTCCCACCACCCCCCCATCCTAACCCCTCTAGGTCATCACAGAGCACCGAGCAGAGCTCCCTCTGTTATACAGCAGCTTCCCATTAGCTATTTATTTTAAACATGATAGTGTAATGTATGTCTATGCTTGAAATTTCTATTTGAAAGTAAAAACAAAGCAAAACAAAAACAGCACTGAGTTAGGGGAGCTTGTGGAGGAAGAGATATCATGAGGTAGATGCAGGAGGTAAGGATCAAGGGTTTGGGAGGAGAGAAAGAGGAAATCTGAAAAAGTTGGCTCCAGATACTTTTTTCCTTTAAAACAGGAGGGAAGTGTTTATTTGGATTAACCTATAAAACAAAGGGAAATCTAATCAACACTAAATTCTACTCCCAGAGTGTTTGTGTCAAAGGTCTCCCTTGTCTGTGGTATAGTAATAAGGAGACCAGAGAATCAAAAAGTCCTGGGACTGTTTATTTTAAAAAGTGAAAAAGGAGCTCAACAACAGGAAAAGATATTGAATCATTTGTGGAAAACATTTGGATGAAGTGGCTTTTCCTACTCTGCTGTGAAAGACCCTTCTGAGTCACCAGAGAGTCCATGATTCCAGTGTGTTACTAAAGGAGAATGTTAGGTGGATTTCACACACATGAGTCCTTTTCAGGACAGCTTGATGGGCAGTATCATTTCTGGGACAATAGGCTCTGACAGCCACCCTTAGAATGTTGATTTTAGAACTTAGAATAATAGGGATTGATTATTACACCTTCTGCTACCTCCACCCACCAAATGGTTTCCAAGGCATTTTCAAGAGCTTTGGCCCTGATTCAACAATCGATTTTGGCTCTGATTCAACAATCAACTTCCAGGAAAGGACTGTTGTTCAAGTACAAGGACAGGAGAGAGAGAATCCTAATCTTTGTTAAAAGTCTACTTGTTATAGTCAAGTTCCCCTATTTATTTATACAATGATAGAAGTTCCTATGCTAAGGAATTTCTGGTTAGCACTTGAAGGGAGGGTAGGAGACTGAAAAGACAGGAGAAATGGTGTGAAGCAGTCCAAGCTTCAATTCTCAAATTTGCCCCATACAGACTGTGACTTTAGGCAAGTCACTTAATCTCTCTGAGCTTGTTCTTTTTCTTTGTACAATCAGGCTGATAATAACAATATACATTTAACGTGGATTTTGAAAGAATTAAACGAGAGACGAATGTAAGTGTCCAGTAGCCATTAGATATAATAATTATAAAATAAATAAATTCAAAAATCAATCTATATAATCTGTCATGCCAACAGAAGAAAATCATATGATCGTATCAATGCAAAAAAAGCATTTGACAAAATCCAACATTAATTCTTAGTAAAAGCTCTCAGTAAGGTAGGAATAAAAGAGAGTTGCCTCAAACTGAAAAGGAGCATATATATATATAAAACCATATCTCCCAAACCCCAGCTAACATTATACTTAATAGTGAAAAATTGAATTATTTTCCCCTAAGATTGGGAACAAAGATTTCTATACCCATCACTCTTATTCATTGTTATAATAGAAGTACTAGCTTCTGTAACAAAAAAAGAAAAAGAAACAAAAGGCATACATATTGGAAAGAAGGGGCTTCCCAGGTGGTGCTAGTTGTAAAGAACCTGCCTGCCAGTGCAAGAGATATGACAGATGCAGGTTTGATCCCTGGGTCAGGAAGATCTTTTGGAGGAGGGCATAGCAACCACTCCAGTATTCTTGCCTGGAGAATCCCATGGACAGAGGAGCCTGGTGGCTACAGTCCATAGGGTCACAAAGAATCAGACATGACTGAAGCAACCAAGTATGCACATAGCACGCATGGTATATGTTGGGGTTTCCCAGGTGGCTCAGGAGTAAAGGATCCACCTGATATGCAGGAGACATGGGTTTGATCCCTGGGTCGGGAAGATCCCCTGGAGAAGATCATGGCATCCCACTCCAGTATTCTTGCTTGGAGAATCTCATGTACAGAGGAGCCTGGCAGGCTACAGTCCATAAGGTCATACAGAGTTGGACACACTGAAGCAAATTAGCATACACATTGGAAAGAAATAAAATTGCTTTGATTTACAGATGACAGAAGTAATTTACAAAGAACTCCTTAGAACTAATAAGTGAATTTGGCGAGATTACAGGAAACAAAATAAACACCCACAAATCAGTTGCATTTCTATATATTAATACTAACAAATGAACACAGAGAAAATGAAATTTAAAAGTACAAGCTATTTATAATCATTCTAAAGAAAATGAAATGCTAAGGCATAGATTTACTAAAACACGCACAGGATCTGTATGCTGAAATTATAAGACACTGATGAAAGAAAAAAGAAGACCTAAATAGATGGAGAGACACTCTGTGTTCATGGGTTGCTGCTGCTGCTGCTGCTGCTGCTAAGTCGCTTCAGTTGTGTCCGACTCTGTGCGACCCCAGAGACGGCAGCCCACCAGGCTCCCTCGTCCCTGGGATTCTCCAGGCAAGAACACTGGAGTGGGTTGCCATTTCCTTCTCCAATGCAGGAAAGTGAAAAATCAAAGTGAATTTGCTCAGTCATGTCCAACTCTTAGCAAGCCCATGGACTGCAGCCTACCAGGCTCCTCTATCCATGGGGTTTTCCAGGCAAGAGAACTGGAGCGGGGTGCCATTGCCTTCTCCGGTGTTCATGGGTTAGAAGACAACAAAGTAAATATGCCAACTCTCCTCAAATGTGTGCATAGATTAACACAATTCTTATCAAAATTCCAGCAAGAGTTTTTTTGTAGACACAGACAAATTTATCTTAAAATTTTTATGGAAAGGCAAAGGCCCTAGAATAGTTAAAACAATTTTGAAAAAGACAAAAAAATGGGAGGAATTACTCTAACCAATATTAAGGCCTTCTATTTGGCTATAGTAATCAAAACAGTGTAGTGTTGATACATAGATAGGTGGAATATGGATAAAAGGAACATAAAAGGCAACCTACACAATTATGCTCAATATACCGTTCACAAATGTTCAAAAGCAATTCAATGCAAGAAGGATAATCTCTTCAACAAATGGTGCCAGAGCAACTGGGCATTCAGGCCAGTTCTCAGAGATCCATTTGCATGGGCTCAGTTTCACTAGGACCCTAATTGTGGGAATGAAGGGGTAATTTCATGTCAGTCTGACACAAGCCTAGCCACCCTGTGAGATATAAGAGGACGGCAAAGGGAAGACTATTTCTCCTATGCATTTTATAGACTACATGGCTAAGGATTGCAGGGCTACACAGAACTCTTCACCACATTATTGAGTTAATGTATTCATTGCAGGTATAGTCAACTCTGTTATCCTCAGGTGAAGTTTCCAAATTACAGAAAATAATTAGACACATTAGTAGACAACAAAGCACTTCATGAGTCCTGTTTACTAGTTTCTCCCTCTTTTTAGTCCCTCATTAGGCCTGCAATCTAGCCAAAATTATTATTTATCTCTTTCAAACCAGAGAAAATGTATACTAGAAATTCTATAGGTTGAAGGAAAGAAAGAGGGCTTTTAAAGAGATCCCTGCCCCAGTCAACCCAACCTCTCTCTCCTTGTAACCTCAGATGCTATCAAACTTCTTGGCTGCTCTGCAGGAAAGGAAATATATCTAAGTGTACAACAAATATATTTCCAAAATCACTCTGAAGCTCCTCCTCTTCCTACTCTTCCTCTCCATCTCTGCTGTGTCCACCCTAACCCAAGTCACCAATCTTTATCTTACCTTGACCATTAAAAGCCTCTGAACAGGTAAACTAGTACTTTGCTCAGTGCCTTTTGTTGTTGTTTAGCATTCCGATTGGAACTTTATTATGATTGTCTAGTATTTGTGGTTTTTCAAATTGCAAAGCCCAACAAAGTATAGATAATAAGAGGTTAAGATTGAGGAAATCTTTAAGGAATATTCTGGACAGTTAAGATGCATTACTTATCTGTACACACACAGTTGCCATTAAGATGTTTTGTTGCATTAATAGCTGAAGCTCCCTTTTATATCTTCTGTATACTACTCATTGGCTTAGAAATATCTGTGATTCTTGGATGGGAAAGGTTAACCTATAATTCTTTCAAAAAGTTAGTGTTTCTTATTTCTTTTCTCTTCGTGACAGAGCATCTTTTAAGAATACAAATGCAGAGAGGGATCCAAGATGGCATCATAGGAAGACCCTAAGCTCACCTTTTCACATGGACACATTGAATCTAACCTACATATAGAACAATTCCTCCTGAAGAAGACATGAGGGCTGATTGAACAGCTACTATACATAGAAGGACCATATAGAAATGATTAAGAAAGATGGAGACATGATATACATGGCCAGCTTACCCCTGACTCAGTGACCTGCAATAAGAATAGATATTGCTGAGGGGCCTGAGTGCAGACTTGCCTGTCCTGGGACACAGCAATAAAACCCCCAGAAGTTTAAAGGGTACCGATACTACATGGGAAAGAAGCCCATTTACTAATGCTGGTTGTTGTTCAGTCACTCAATCGTGTCTGACCCCATGGACTGCAGCATGTCAGGCTTCCCTGTCCTTCAACCGTCTCCTGGAGCTCACTCAAACTCAGGTCCAATGAGTCAATAATGCCATCCAACCATCTCATCTTCTGTCTTCCTGTTCTCTTTCTGCCTTCAATCTTTCCTAGCATCAGGGTATTTTCTAATGAATCAGCTCTTCACATCAGGTGGCCAAAGTATTGGAGCTTCAACTTCACCACTAGTCCTTCCAGTGAATATTCAGGGTTGATCTCCTTTAGGACTGACTGGTTTGATCTCCTTGCTATCAAAGGGACTCTCAAGAGTCTTCTCTAATACCACAGTTCAAAAGCATCAATTCTTCTGTTCTCAGCCTTCTTTATGGTTCAACTCTCATATCCATACATGACTAATGGAAGAACAATAGCCTTGACTAGATGGACCTTTGCCGGCAAAGTAATGTCTCTGCTTTTTAATATGCTGTCTAGGTTTGTCAAAGCTTTTCTTCCAAGGAGCAAGCATCTTTTAATTTCACGGCTGCAGTCACCATCTGCAGTGATTTTGGAGCCCAATAAAACAAAGTCTGTCACTGTTTCCATTGTTTTCCCATCTATTTGCCATGAAGTGATGCTAGAGCTTCTGCTAAAAGGACAGGGAACTGTTGGAGTTCTCACCAAGGTTGGAGGCACTCTGCCCCCTCCCCCTGGCCCCTGCTTCTTCCAGTTCCAGCCATTCCACCAAAGTGGCTTAAGGTGCAGTGCTCCCCATGGACTTCCCCGGCATGAATCCACTTCAGCTTCAGCCAGCTTGCCAAAGACACCAAGCCTAAACAGTCTATACAGGAAATAGTTCACAGGATGCCACTCCTCCAAAGAACCAGGAAAGGTAGCAATTACACCTAATTCATAGAAACAAAAACTCAAAGTAAAATAAAATGAGGAGGCAGAGGACTATGCACCAAATGAAAGAACAAAATAAAACCCCAGAGAAAAACTCCTAATGAAATGGATACTTATATTCATTTATATCCAAGTAATTTACCTGATAGAATGCAAAGAAATGGTCACGAAGTTCCACACTGAACCAGGGTGAAGAATGAAAAAACACAGTGAGAACTTCAACAAAGGCTTAGAAAATTTAAGAAAGACCAAATCAGAGCTGAAGAATATAGTAATTGAAGTAAAAAATACACTAGAGGGTGTCAACAGCGGATTAGATGATACAGGAGAATGGATAAATGATCTGAATAGTGGAAAATCACTCAATTAGAAGAGCAAAAAGAAGAAAGAAAGTTGTTAAAATTCAAGAGAGTTTAAGCAGCCTCTGGGACAATATCAAATATACTAACAGTTGCATTACAGGGGTCCCAGAAGGAGAAAAGAGAGAGAAAGGGGAAAAACTTATTTTAAGAAATAATGGATGAAAAACCTTCCTAACCTGGGGAAGGAAACAGACATTCAAGTCCAGGAAGCAGACTCTCAAGGAAGAAGAACCCAAGAAGATTCACATCAAGACATATTATAATTAAAGTAGCAAAGTTTAAGAGAATCTTAAATGCAACAAAAGAAAAAGAACTGGTCACACACAAGGAAAACTCCATATACAATCAGTTGATTAAGTGGCAAGCCAGAAGGGAGTGGCAAGATATATACAGAGGATTGAAAGGGAAAAATTTATAACCTATAATACGTTTCCCATCTAGGTTATAATTCAGTATTGAAAGAGAGGTAAACATTTTTCCAGGTAAGAAAAAACTAAAGTTTATCACCATTAAACTGGCCTTGCAAGAAACGTCAAAGGGTAGTTAAATGGAAAAGAAAAGGCCACAACTAGAAATAAGAAAATATATGAAAGAAAAATCCCACTGGTAAAGGCAAATGTATAGTAAAGTGGATCATCCACTTAAGAGCTAGTACAAAGCTACTGCTAAAGTAGCATAATCAACCATAGCCACAGTAAGTGGTTAAGAGATACAAAAAAATAAAAAGATGTAAAATATGATGTCAGAAAAAGTGCTAGAGCACTGGGACGACCCAGAGAGATGGTATGGGGAGGGAGGAGGGAGGAGGGTTCAGGATGGGGAACACATGTATACCGGTGGCAGATTCATTTTGATATTTGGCAAAACTAATACAATTATGTAAAGTTTAAAAATAAAATAAAATTAAAAAAAAAAGTGGATGGGGAGAGTAAGCATACTAATTACCAATCATAGTAACACTTGCATTATAAGGGTCCCAGAAGGAGAAAAGAAAGAGAAAGGGACAAGAAACTTATTTGTGAATTTAGAATGCCTTCAAACTTACGCAATGTGGGAGACCTGGGTTTGATCCCTGGGTTGGGAAGATCCCTTGGAGAAGGGAAAAGCTACCCACTCCAGTATTCTGTCCTGGAGAATTCCATGGACTGTATAGTCCACAGGGTCACAAAGAGTCGGACAGGACTGAGCGACTTTCACTTTCACTTTCAAACTTAAGTTACTTTCAGCTTAAATTTATGAGATATATATATAGAGACATCCATATATATGAACCTTATGGTAACTAACAAACCAAAAATCTCTAATGGATATACAAAAAATAAAAAGAAAAGAATCCAAACATAACACTAAAGGAATCCATCAAACCACAAGGGAAGAAGTCAAAAGATGAAAACAGGAACGGAGACTAACTACAAAAACAAGAGAAATGCAAATCAAAACCACTATGAGGCACCATTTCACACCAGCCAGAATGGCTGCGATCCAAAAGTCTACAAGCAATAAATGCTGGAGAGGGTGTGGAGAAAAGGGAACTCTCTTACACTGTTGGTGGGAATGCAAACTAGTACAGCCACTATGGAGAACAGTGTGGAGATTCCTTAAAAAACTGGAAATAGAACTGCCTTATGATCCAGCAATCCCACTGCTGGGCATTCACACTGAGGAAACCAGAAGGGAAAGAGACACGTGTACCCCAATGTTCATCGCAGCACTGTTTATAATAGCCAGGACATGGAAGCAACCTAGATGTCCATCAGCAGATGAATGGATAAGAAAGCTGTGGTACATATACACAATGGAGTATTACTCAGCCATTAAAAAGAATACATTTGAATCAGTTCTAATGAGATGGATGAAACTGGAACCTATTATACAGAGTGAAGTAAGCCAGAAAGAAAAACACCAATACAGTATACTAATGCATATATATGGAATTTAGAAAGATGGTAACAATAACCCTGTGTACGAGACAGCAAAAGAGACACTGATGTATAGATCAGTCTTATGGACTCTGTGGGAGAGGGAGGGGGGGGAGATTTGGGAGAATGGCATTGAAACATGTATAATATCATGTATGAAACGAGTCGCCAGTCCAGGTTCGATGCGCGATGCTGGATGCTTGGGGCTGGTGCACTGGGACGACCCAGAGGGAGGGTATAGGGAGGGAGGAGGGAGGAGGGTTCAGGATGGGGAACACAGGTATACCTGTGGCGGATTCATTTCGATATTTGGCAAAACTAATACAATATTGTAAAGTTTAAAAAAAAAACAAAACCAGAAAACAATTAACAAAATGGCAATGAGTATACATCAAGCTGGTTTTAGAAAAGGCAGAAGAACCAGAGGTCAAATTGCCAACATCCGCTGGATCATCAAAAAAGCAAGAGAGTTCTAGAAAAACATCTATTTCTGCTTTATTGAATATGGCAAAGGCTTTTGACTGTGTGGATCACCACAAACTGTGGGAAATTCTTCAAGAGATGGAAATACCAGACCACCTGACCTGCCTCTTGAGAAATCTGTATGCAGGTTGGAAAGCAACAGTGAGACCTGGACATGGAACAACAGATTGGTTCCAAATAGGAAAAGGAGTACTTCAAGGCTGTATATTGTCACCCTGCTTATTTAACTTATATGCAGAGTACATCATGAGAAATACTGGGCTGGATGAAGCACAAGCTGGAATCAAGATTGCCAGGGGAAATATCAATAACCTCAGATATGCAGATGACACCACCCTTATGGCAGAGAGTGAAGAGGAACTAAAGAGCCTCTTGATGAAAGTGAAAGAGGAGAATGAAAATGTTGGCTTAAAACTCAACATTCAGAAAACGAAGATCATGGCATCTGGTCCCATCACTTTATGGCAAATAGATGGGGAAACAGTGGAAAACAGTGACAGACTTTATTTTTGGGGGCTCCAAAATCACTGCAGATGGTGACTGGAGACATGAAATTGAAAGATGCTTACTCCTTGGAAGAAAAGCTATGACCAACCCATACAGCATATAAAAAGCAGAGGCATTACCTTGCCAACAAAGGTCCATCTACTCAAGGCTGTGGCTTTTCCCGTAGCCATGTATGGATGTGAGAGTTGGGCTATAAAGAAAGCTGAGCACTGAAGAATTGATGCTTTTGACCTGTAGTGTTGGAGAAGACTCTTGAGAGTCCCTTGGACTGCAAGGAGATCAAACCAGTCAATCCTAAAGGAAATCAACCCTGAATATTTATTGTAAGGACTGATGTTGAAGATGAAACTCTAATACTTTGGCCACCTGATGTGAAGAATTGACTCATTGGAAAAACCCTGATGCTGGGAAAGATTTGAAGGCAGGAGGAGAAGAGGACGTCAGAGGATGAGATGGTTGGATGGCATCATCAACTCAATGGACATGATTTTGAGTAAACTCCGGGAGTTAGTGATGGACAGGGAAGCCTGGCATGCTGCAGTCCATGGGGTCACAAAGAGCTGGACATGACTGAGTGACTGAACTGATGCTGATACACTTGTCAATAATTACTTTAAATGAAAATGGATTAAATGCTTGAATCAAAATACATAGAGTGGGGAATGGATAAATAAACAAGATTCATCTATCTGCTGCCTACAAGAGATTCTCCACAGATCTGAAGACACACAGACTAAAAAGTGAAGGGATAGAAAGAGGTACTCCATGCAAAAGAAAAGAGTTGGGGTAGCAATACACATAACAGACAGAATGGATTTTAAAATGAAGACTGTAACAAAAGGCATAAAAGGGCATTACATAATAATAAAGGAGTCAGTTCAATAAGAGGATATAATATTTATAAACATATACCCAACATAAGACCACCTAAATATGTAAAGCAAATATTAACAGACAAAAGGGAGAAATAAACAGCAATGCAATAGTATCAGGGGACTTTAATACTTCACTTACATCAATGGATAGATTATCTAGAGACAAAATTAATAAGGAAATATTGGCTTTGAATGACATATTAGACCAGATGAACTAATGTTATATATAGAACGTTTCATCCCAAAGTAGCAGGATATACATTCTTTACAAGTGCACATAGAACATTTTCTAAAATAGATTACATATAAGACTACAAAACAAGTCCCAAGAAATTTAAGAAGACTGAAATTATATTAAGCATCTTTTCCAACTGAAATGGTATGAAACTTGGAAGAAGAAAATTGGAAAAAGCACAAACATGTGGAGACTAAACAACATGTTACTAAATGTTTAAACAATGGATAATCAAAGAAATCAAAGAGGAAATAAAAAATACTCTGAGGCAAATGAAAACGGAAATACAATGTAGCAAAATCTATGGGATGCAGCAAAAGCAGTTCATAGTGATACAGGTCTACATCAAGAAATAAGAACAATCTCAAATAATCTAAATGTACATTGAAAGGAAATAGAAAAGGAAGAACAAGCAAAGCTCAAAATTAGTACAAGGAGGGAAATAATAAAGATCAGAGTGGAAATAGAGACTAAAAAAGAGATGGATCAATGAAGTTAATAGCTACTTCTTTGAAAAGATAAACAAGTGGACAAACCTTAACCAGACTCATCAAGAAAAAAAAGAGAGAAACCCAAATTAGTAAAAATCAGAAATGAAAGAGGTGAAATTACAACCAACACCACAGGAATACAAAAGATTTTAAGAGGATACTGTGAATAATTGTATGCTGACAAATTAGAAAATATAGAATAAATAGATAAATTCCTAGAAACATGCAATCTTCTAAGACTGAATCATGAAGAAATAGAAAATCTGAATACCAATTACTAGTAATAAAACTGAGTCAAACAAACAAACAAAAAAACAACCCAAAAGTCCAGGTCCAGGTGACTTCACAGGTGAAATCTATCAAATATTTAAAGAAGAATTAATATCTATCTTTCTCAAATTATTCCAAAAATAGAAGATGAAGGAACACGTCCAAACTTGTTTTATGAGACCAGCATTACTGTGATCTCAAAATCGGACACCACAAAAACAGAAATTAAAGGTCAATATCATAAATATTAACATAATATTAACATAAATAAAAAAATACAAAAATCCTCAACAAAATATTAACAAACCACATTCAACAATACATTAGAAGGATCATACACCATGATCCCCTTGGATTCATTCCAAGGATGAAGAATGGTTTAACATCTATAAATCAATTGATGTGATACACTACATTAACAAAAGGATAAAAATCATTTGAAGATCTCAGTAGATGCAGGGAAATCATTTGACAATATTCAACATCCATTTATGACAAAAACTCTGAACAAAGTAGGTATAGAGAGAACATGCTGTGCAGTGTTAAGTCACTCAGTCTTGTCCGACTCTTTGCGACCCCATGGACTGTAGCCCGCCAGACACCTCTGTCCATGCGGATTCTCCAGGCAGGAATACTGGAGTGGGTTGCCATGCCCTCCTTCAGGGGCTCTTCCCAACCCAGGGATAAAACCCAAGAGTGGGAATGTACCTTTGTGTAATAAAGACCATGTATGACAAACCCACAGCTAACATCATAATCAATAATGAAAAGCTGAAAGCTTTTCTTGTAGATCAGGAATAAGACAAGGATGTCTAGTCTCACCTCTTTTATTCAACATAGCATTAGTCCTAGCCACAGAAACCGGATAATAAAAAGAAATAAAAGACATCCAAATTCAAAAGGAAGAAGTAAAACTATTTGCAGATAACATCATACTATATATGAAAACCCAAAGACTCCAACAAAAAACTATTAGAAATAATGATTCAGTAAAGTTATAGGATACAAAATTAATATACATAAAGCAATTGCATTTCTATGCACTAATAATAGAGAAATAGAAAGAGAAATGAAAAAAATCCCATTTAAATTTCATCAAAAAGAATGAAATAATTTAAACCAAGGAGGTTGAAAGACATGTAATGTAAAAACTATAAGATATATACTACCCATTATGGCTTTCAAATATCATTTTCCTGTTGAGTTATCCACTATTCAGCAGATTGAGCTAAAAGTCAGTGTAATCTATCCTGGTACATTTAATTCATTAATCCCATAATCAGACAAGGGTACAAGTAGCCATCAGCAGAAGCCTGATTGATTGGCAGGTCAGATTCCACTAATGGGTGTTTTCTAGGAGAAATTTCTCCAAGTCCTTGGAGATGACTCTGGGGAATCAGATTGGTTTTCTCCCTCATTTAAAAGAACACCATCCAATCCCAGGTACAGATTAAGAGAGTTGGCTCTGGGCAAGCCTGTTGTTGGGATTTCCTCTAGGCTGATTTCTTCTGCCTCCTGGGATGCAAATCATTTCCCTACCCTTAATTGCTTTCTCCAGTTGGTACCCTAAGTCCTGGACTTCTCCCTGGCATTCATTATGACTTCCTGGACTAGGTGTGAGACCAAGGGCAATTTATGACCTTTTGCATTATCTTTAAACTGCAATAGACACAGGGAGAAAGTGTTATATAGTATGTAAAAGAGCCTAACATAGTGCCTGGTATATACTAGGTATTAAATAAAATATCAGGGTTGTGCTCCCTGCTTCTGATAATATTAGCCTGCTGTAGGAAAACTACTCTGAATACTATATTTATTTGGTATAGTTTAGTGTACTCTCTCACCTGAGGCTTTTTCTCTTTGGCAACCAATGACTTCTGGTAGTTTTTATTCTTTTAACTCCATGGCAGAAATCTTCAATGGTGGATTCTGAAACAGTAGCCAGATAGTTGGCAGTGAATAGTCTCATAACCACTACCTAGATTTTTGTGTTCAGAGAGTACCTATTATGTAATGTATTCAAGGTCTAACATATATTTTTGTGTCTTTTCTGGTAGACTATATATTTTTCAATCACATTTGGTGTCCCTCCCTGTACTACCTCTACTTATAGAAAGATGATACTTTTTCACCCTTCTAAAATCAGGCTGTAACATATGACTTGCTTTGGCCAGTGAAATATGAATAGAAGTGGCATGTGTCATTTCTAGGCGGAAGCTGAAAGAAGGAGTGCTTGCCTTTCTGCTTTCCCTTTTCCATATCATGTGTTACCTGGCAACATCCCATATGGCTCCTTACCTATTAGCCAGGATCCTAAAGTGAGGACAACTAAGATCTACTTAAGAATAGAGCTCTCCCCACTGCCCTCCCACCAACCTATTTTGGACATACAGTACGAGCAAGAAATACATGTTTATTATAAGTCACTAGAATTTTGAGATTGCTCCTTATTGCAGCATAACCTAGCTTATACTAGCTTGTATAACATTCAAGGATGTCAGAAGAATGAATATAAACAAGTCATTTGCCATTGGTACACGACAAATGTTGCTTGAACTTGGACTGAGGAGCCAACTTCTTGTTACAATTCTAGTATAAATATTGAAAAAGGCCAGGTGTTAGAGGTGGCCCTTTTAAAGACAAAGCCTGTTCTGTGACTTAGCACTTTGACCTCTCTCCCTGCATAATGAAGTAGAACCTCTAGGCAGTCCCAGAGGTCCCAGTTCAATGGCTGTCATGACTTTATAGAAAGCGTATTATAAATCTTCACTTTCTCTCATCATAAACCAGTGTAAGAATGGGCATCTGTGTTGCAAGTGGAATTTTCCGCTTTTAGTGACTTGACACTTTGGCTCTTTTGTTACAAACCCAGTTTTAATTTTCTTAACATAGTCCAGGCACAGCACATAAACCTCTGCACCCTGGGGAGGCCTATATGATAAGTTCCATTAGGACACTAAGCTTTGGGGGTTTTTTTCCTTTGCTTGAATTGATTCCAAGTGTTCCAACAAGTAGCCAGGTGATTTCCTTGTCTGGGCAGCTCAGGGGCAAGGGGGAAAACAAGGTGTTGGAGCAAACAAAGTAATTGGTGAACTTGAAGAAGGTGTATTAGTGACCAGATGGGTGGAAAACAAGGCACTGACTTTCAGTGCCTTTTCAAGCTTTCAAGTTTGATATTTTTAGAGTCCTTTGTGTCCAGAAAATTGCAAGTGAAAATCAAGTAAATATTCAATAAATATTCAATGAGCATTTGTCTTCTTTACTAAAAATTACTTGATCTCTCAACCTTTAGCATTTCACACAGTTGAACTCTCCTCCTTGAAATATCCTCTTTTTTTGGCTTCTATGACACTTATTATATCTCTCTAGTTCCTCATTGATCTCTTTTGCTGGACCTCTACTTCTGGTAGTCACTAAATGTCAGTGTTCACCATGGCTCTGTCTTAGCACCTATTCTTATTCTACACACTGTTCCTGAGAAATTTCACCTATTTCCTTTACTTCAGCAGCCATCTCTATATCACCAACTAAATTCTCTTTCTAGAACATCATATTCATACATTCAAATGCTACTGAACATCTTTATTTGGATGTCCCATGGGTATCTGAAAATCAGCATGTCCAAAGGACCATATGATCTCTTACCGCCTATGCTTCTCCTCTTATATGTTCTTTATATTAATGAAGGTACCATTGTCTACCAAGCTGTGCAAACAAGAAACACAAATGTTATTCAAGATCACTCTCTCTCCCTCATCATATATAGCAAATACTTATATAGTGATGATTTCTGAATCTCTCAATATCTATGTTCCCAGAATTGATGCTTTTGAACTGTGGTGTTGGAGAAGACTCTTGAGAGTCCCTTGGACTGCAAGGAGATCCAACCAGTCCATTCTAAAGGAGATCAGCCCTGGCTGTTCTTTGGAAGGAATGATGCTAAAGCTGAAACTCCAGTACTTTGGCCACCTCATGCGAAGAGTTGACTCATTGGAAAAGACTCTGATGCTGGGAGGGATTGGGGGCAGGAGGAAAAGGGGACGACAGAGGATGAGATGGCTGGATGGCATCACCGACTCGATGGACATGAGTTTGGGTCAACTCTGGGAGTTGGTGATGGACAGGGAGGCCTGGTGTGCTGTGATTCATGGGGTTGCAAAGAGTCGGACATGACTGAGCGACTGCAACTGAACTGATTGGTTTATAAAATCCAGATGCAGGTTCCATCAGCATCTTAAAGTCAACATTTTCCAAATATAATTCACTACCTAGTATATTTCATTTGCTTTATTTCACCATGTATAAATATCATCCTCACCATGCCATGCCATGTGATTTTATGCCTCTATGAATTTACTTGTGCTGTTCCCTCTGCCTAAAATTCTCTCCTTTTCTCCATCTGAAAATTTCCTATTTATCCTTCAAAGTTCAGCAATAATGCCACCTTCTCTGTGAAGCCTTTCATAGCATCATTTGGAATAAATCTTATATTCATCTATATTACCATAGCATCTATCTATATCTGTCCCAAAATGCTTAGCATGCTATAACATTTATTTTTCATGTTTTTCTCTTTATTAGACTTTAAGCTTCTTGGTAACAAGGAAAATGTTAAAACCCCATGAACAGTATGAAAAAGCAAAAAGATAGGATACTGAAAGATGAATTCCCCAGGTCGGTAGGTGCCCAATATGCTACTGGAGATCAGTGGAGAAATAACTCCAGAAAGAATGAAGGGATGGAGCCAAAGCAAAACCAATATCCAGTTGTGGATGTGACTGGTGATAGAAGCAAGGTCCAATGCTGTAAAAAGCAATATTGCATAGGAACCTGGAACGTCAGGTCCATGAATCAAGGCAAATTGGAAGAAGTCAAACAGGAGATGGCAAGAGTGAACATTGACATTCTAGGAATCAGCGAACTAAAATGGACTGGAATGGGTGGATTTAACTCAGATGACCATTATATCCACTATGTGGGCAGGAATCCCTTAGAAGATATGGAGTAGCCATCAAGGTCAACAAAAGAGTCTGAAATGCAGTACTTGAACGCAATCTCAAAAACGACAGAATTATCTCTGTTTGTTTCCAAGGCAAACCATTCAATATCACAGTAATCCAAGTCTATGCCCCAACCAGTAACGCTGAAGAAGCTGAAGTTGAATGGTTCTATGAAGACCTACAAGACCTTTTAGAACTAACACCCAAAAAAGATGTCTTTTTCATTATAGGGGACTGGAATGCAAAAGTAGGAAGTCAAAAAACACCTGGGGTAACAGGCAAATTTGGCCTTGGAATACGGAATGAAGCAGGGCAAAGGCTAATAGAGTTTTGCCAAGAGAACGCACTGATCATAGCAAACACCCTCTTCCAACAACACAAGAGAAGACTCTTCACATGGACATCACCAGATGGTCAACACTGAAATCAGATTGATTATATTCTTTGCAGCCAAAGAGGGAGAAGCTCTATACAGTCAGTGAAAACAATCCCAGGAGCTGACTGTGGCTCAGATCATGAACTCCTTATTGCCAAATTCAGACTTAAATTGAAGAAAGTAGGGAAAACCACTAGACCATTCAGGTATGACCTAAATCAAATTCCTTATGATTATACAGTGGAAATGAGAAATAGATTTAAGGGACTAGATTTGATAGATAGAGTACCTGATGAACTATGGACTGAGGTTTGTGACATTGTACGGGAGACAGGGATCAAGACCATCCCCATGGAAAAGAAATGCAAAAGAAAAATGGTTGTCTGGGGAGACCTTACAAATAGCTGTGTGAAGAAGAGAAGTGAAAAGCAAAGGATAAAAGGAAAGATATAAGCATCTGAATGCAGAGTTCCAAAGAATAGCAAGGAGAGATAAGAAGTCTTCCTCAGCAATCAATGCAAAGAAATAGAGGAAAACAGCAGAATGGGAAAGACTAGAGATCTCTTCAAGAAAATTAGAGATACCAAGGGAACATTTCATGCAAAGTTGTACTCGAAAAAGGACAGAAATGGTGTGGACCTAACAGAAGCAGAAGATATTAAGAAGAAGTGGCAAGAATACACAGAAGAACTGTACAAAAAAGATCTTCACAACCCAGATAATCATGATGGTGTGATCGCTGACCTAGAGCCAGACATCCTGGAATGTGAAGTCAAGTGGGCCTTAGAAAGCATCACTATGAACAAAGCTAGTGGAGGTGATGGAATTCCAGTTGAGCTATTTCAAATCCTGAAAGATGATGCTGTGAAAGTGCTGCACTCAATATGCCAGCAAATTTGGAAAACTCAGCAGTGGCCACAGGACTGGAAAAGGTCAGTTTTCATTCCAATCCCAAAGAAAGGCAATGCCAAAGAATGCTCAAACTACCACACAATTGCACTCATCTCACATGCTAGTCGACTGAGCGACTTTACTTTCACTTTTCATTTTCATGCATTGGAGAAGGAAATCACAACCCACTCCAGTGTACTTGCCTGGAGAATCCCAGGGACAGGGGAGCCTGGTGGGCTGCCGTCTATGGGGTCGCACAGAGTCAGACATGACTGAAGCGACTTAGCAGCAGCAGCAGTTTGAAAATAAGAGCATAAATGGGAGTTGAGATGTAAAGGAGCAGAACATTTGTGTATGTTTGTATACTATTGAAATCAAGTTGGTATTGAATCAAACTTGATTGTTATAGTGCTATCAGTTGAAATGCTGATAATAGCCGCTGTGTGTGTATTAGTTGCTCAGTCATGTCCGACTCTTTGTGATCCCATGGACTGTTGGCCGCCAAGCTCCTCTGTCCATGGAATTCTCCAGGCAAGAATACTGGAGTGGGTTGCCATTACCCTTCTCCAGGGGATCTTTTCGAACCCAGGTCTCCCTCTTTGCAAGTGGATTCTTTCCATCTGAGCCACCAGGGAAGTCCAATAATAACCACTAAAAATAACTAAAAAATATACAGGAAAAAATTGAGAAGGAAATAAAAAAGACTTCTGGAGAAAAATCAATCACTAAAGAAGGCATTAAGGAAAAATTGAGGGGGGAAAGACATGAAATATAGAAAACAAATAGTAATATAGCAGAACTAAGTCCCTTCATATTAGTAACTACTTTGAATGTGAATAGTGAAAAATTTCTAATTATTAGACAGGTGGATAGAGAGGATTAAAACACATGATCAAACTATATACACTATTCACCAAGCTCGGTTTGCATCCCAAGAAACAAATAGGTTGAAAGAGAAAAGATGGAAAAAGATATTTTATGCAAATAGTAACCAAAAGGATGTTGTAGTGGTTATACTATTATCAGACAAGATAGATTTAAAAACAAAAAATGTTACAAAAAACAAAAAGATCGTTATATATTGAAAAGAGTGTCAATCCTTCTAGAAGATTTAAACATTATAAACATATGTGTACCCAATGACAAAGTCTCAAAATATGTAAGGCAAAAACTAACAAAATTGGAGGGAGAAATGGACAGTTCCACAATAATAACTGGAGACTTCAGTCTCCAGTAGGTAACTTAAGCAATGGGAAAGAACTACATAGAAGGTAAGTAAAGCAATAGGAGATTTAAAGAAAACACCTAGTGTATACCAACCAGACCTAACAAACAATTATAGACCATTCCACTTAACAATAGTAGAATATACATTTTTCAAGTGCACATGTGGTATTCTTCAGCAGATACCATATGTTAAGCTACAAAACAAGTCTTAAATAAGTTCAAAAAGATTGAAATCATACAAAGTACTTACTCTGACCATAGTGGAATGAAATTTGACATTAAGAAAAACAGAAGAAAACCGGGAAAATTTTTCAAATATGTAGAAATTTAACAGCCCACTTTTAAACAGTCAATGAGTCAATGAAGAGATTACAAGGAAAATTAGAAAGTCCTTAAAATGAATGAAAATAAGAATACAACATACAAAACCTAACATGATGCAATGAAAGTCATGCTTAGAGGTAAATTTACATGTGTAAATGCATATATTTAAAAAGAATAAAAATAATAAAGATCTCAAGTCAATAACCTAACTTTATATCTTAAAGAACTAGGAAAAGAGTGACTTAATCTCAAAGGGAGCAGAAGGAAGGAAATGCTAAAAATTAGAAGAGAAGTAAACAAAATAGAGAATAGGAAAACAAAACAGAGAACCAACCAAAAGTTTGCTAGAATGAATAAGAAAAAATAAGAAAACTAATTACTAATATCAGAAATGAAAATGAAATGGGAGACAAAATTACAGGCCTTACAAAAATGTTAAAAATGATTATAAAAGAACATTATGCACAAATATATGTTAGCAAATGAGGTGGACTAGAGGAAATGGACAAATTATTAGAAACACAAAACTTCCAAACTGCATGGAAGAAGAAATAGAAAATATGAGCAGACATAAAACAGGTAGAAGGATTGAATCAATAATTTAAAACCTCCCTAGAAAGAAAAACCTAGAACCACATGGCTTCACTAATGAATTCTGTCAAACTTTTAAAGAAAAATTAACACCAGTCACTCTCAAAACTTTCCAAAAATAGAATAGGGAGTGCCAAATAACCCATTTATGAGGCCAGCATTAGCTTGATATCAAAATCAGATAAAGATATCACAAGAAAAGAAAATTACAGATCAATATCCTTTATGATTATGGGTGCAAAAATCTGCAATGAAGTATTAGCAAACCAAATCTAGCATCCTATTAAGAACACTATTCATTAACATTGAGTGAAATATATCCAAGGAAGGTAAAAGTGGTTCAGCATATGAAAAAAACATTAATGTAATATACCATATTAATAGAATGAAGGGGGGAAACTGCAAATCATCATTTTCATTGATGCAGAAAAAGCATTTGACAGAATCCAAAACCTGTTCATTGTAGAAACACTAAAAACTTGGGATAAAAAGAAACTTCCTCAACCTGATGAAGGACATTTATGAAAATTGCACATCTAACATCATACTCATGCTTTTGAACTGTGGTGTTGGAGAAGACTCTTGAGAGTTCCTTGGACTGCAAGGAGATCCAACCAATCCATCCTAAAGGAAATCAACCCTGAATGTTCATTGGAAGGACTGATGCTGAAGCTGAAGCTCCAATACTTTGGCCACCTG
Organism: Bos taurus; assembly: GCF_002263795.3. Taxonomy (NCBI): domain Eukaryota; kingdom Metazoa; phylum Chordata; class Mammalia; order Artiodactyla; family Bovidae; genus Bos; species Bos taurus. Next base: position 58,981,504 of record NC_037357.1, read on the forward strand.
CTGCAAAGAGCTAACTCATTAGAAAAGACCCTGATGCTGGGAAAGATTGAAGGCAGGAGGAGAAGGGGACGACAGAGGATGAGATGGTTGGATGGCATCACCAACTCAATGGACATGAGTTTGAGCAAGCTTTGGGAAATGATGAAGAACAGGGAAGCCTGGTGCGCTCCAGTCAATGGGGTCGCTAAGAGTCGGACACGACTGAGTGACTGAACAACATCATAATAGGGAAAGAATGAAAGCTTTTTCTTAAAGATCTGTATGTCGCTTTGTCAAATTGGTCAGTGTTCTTTACATATATATTTATTAACTCAATTTTATTGTTTCTTTTTTTTTTAAATTTTATTTTATTTTTAAACTTTACATAATTGTATTAGCTTTGCCAAATATCAAAATGAATCCATCACAGGTATACATGTGCTCCCCATCCTGAACCCTCCTCCCTCCTCCCTCCCCATACCATCCCTCTGGGTCGTCCCAGTGCACTAGCCCCAAGCATCCAGTATCGTGCATTGAACCTGGACTGGCATCTCATTTCATACATGATATTTTACATTCATATCTTATGTATTCCTAGTAAATTTGTCTACTCATCCATCCATTCCTGAATCAGATGTGTTAAAATAACTCATTATGATTATGGATTTGATTATCCTTCATTTTAACTCTGTCAACTTTTACTTTTTATACATTTGAAGCTATATTTTTACACACGTACAATTTTTAAGTAGATGCCCATTTATTAATCACTCTAATGTGTATCTTTGTCTTTATTAATGCCTTCAACCTTCAATTCCATTTTGCCCATTCTATCTTTTCCACCTTATTTTTCTTTTAAATGATTTCATTCATTTTATCTTAGGTATGGTTTCTATAGACAGTATATGGTTGAATTTTTATATTTAATATGAGTGTCTCTGTTTTCAAATAGGTGTTTCTAACCCTTTTACATTTATTGTGACTATTGATATATTATTATAATTTTTGATAAGTTATTGTTATTTTTTCCCCTTTTCTTGTCATGTCACATTGTCTAGGGGCATGGGTTTTTTCCAGAGTGCATTTTTTCCCACCTATGACTTGAGTCAGGGACCACATAATTGTTGTCTTCAGGCCATTGATCAGATTTTTTTCAAAGAAAACAGCCTTTTCATTTCTCTGCTTTCTTTCTTCACCAGGTATACCAGTTTTAACTCTGACATACATGGAACTTGCAGCCCTGAGTCTAATTCTATTAAAATTCCAAATCCTAAGAACTATATCTGGTTCACTTATTCTTTGAGCCACAAGTCTTCAAATCCTACTCACCATTTTGGGTATTTTCTTTGTTTTTGGCACCTGGATATTTCTTTTCTTCCTTTCAAGATCAAGTCTACATTTACACTTTAAAATATGGCACTTCTATACATCTGGAATGTATGAGTTTGTGGGGTGTGTGTGTGTGTGTGTGTGTGTGTGTGTTAGTGGGATTTTGGATTACTTCCTACATTAACCTAGGCTTTGATGTTGTCTAAAAACAAGCCTGTGCTTTTAACCACTAGGCTCTACTGCCTCCCAGTGTTGTTTTTCCCCTTAGGCTGTCAATATTACCCTTGATGCTTCTGTGCATTTTATAAATAAGGAGACAGAATTTGTGACATGCACTTTCTTTATACAATGTAAATAGACATATCTGTCACAGTTGAGTTTATCAAGCACAGAAAACAAGTTAGCAAATTAATTATCCGTTGTTTACCTTCCACATGAACCAATTATTCCCTTCATTAGCTAACAGTTTAGCTTTGACTCAGGACCTTAATAAATGAAAACCTTATTAGCCTGTTTTCTTTGTATACCAGATTTCACTGTACACCAGGGAACCAACTTCAGATAGATAGTTCCTTCTTGTGAAAGCAAGGTCTAAAGTTTAATGAAGAAACTAAAAATTGGTTCATGGAACTGAGGTGTATGCTGACTGTTTTTTTCCCATTGCACACATTCTGCTTTGACTAATATATTTAGAAGATTGAAGATCAACACCTGTTCCTCCAGTAGTTCTCTCTTGTACAGTGACATTTGCCTCACCCGGTATAAATACCCAGGGTGATTAAGCTGTCAGATATCATGGGACTTTTTCAGGGGTGAGGACAATGAATCACTCCTGGAATTTCTCACTGATGGCCCCCCAGATGTCTGCCATCCACCTTACCTGTTATTTCGTTGCCCACTTCTTAAAATTAAGCCAGGGTCTCCAAATGTTGTGGCATTTGAGGACTCTCTATCGTTATAGGGCTAGATGATCTATTACTAACAGCCCTCCCAATTCTGGCATTTTATGGGCTCAAATTTCATTGCCAACTACCACGATTGAGAACAGATATCACATGACATTAAGTTTGTGCTTTAGAAAGTGTCAATGCTCATGTTTATTGCTAAAACAGGACTTAACACAAAGCTATTTGTAGTAGAGAACTCTCCAGAGTCCCAGGGATTTTCTAACAATGGGGAAAAAGGAAAGGAAACTAACATTTATTGAGTTATCACATAGCATGTCTTATTTTAGTTAAAACTTACTGCCTATGAAGAAGGTTCTATTTCACCCATTTTATAAGAAGTTTGAGAAAATTTAATCAACTTGTTCAACGTTGCATACATAATGATTAGCAGAAGTGAGATTTGAATCCAAGTTCTAGTTTCAAAGTCTTTCCACAACTCATGTTTCCTGTCTATCCATTAATTTAATCATTTATCATATATTTATTGAGTACCTATTATGTGCCAGATAGGCACCGTGAATACAGTAGAGAATAAGACAAGGTTCTTGCTCTCTATCAGAGTTCATTTACAGCATGAAATTATTTTGAATACAGTAGACCACAGGACAGTGACCATCTCCATGGCTACAGAAACATTCAAAACAGATGACTTGATTGCAAAGATCCTGGCGAGATTTGGTGAGATGAGATTTGGTTAACACTGGTGAGAAGAGGGACCAATTTTGATCTGATCATCCTCTTATTGGAACCCCTGAAACACCCCATCACATTTGACCAAAACAGATGTCAAGTGGTATGAAGGGAACTTAATCCTTCTTATGTATACAAGCCTCTGAAAAAAAAAATCAACTATATATATATATATAATTCACCCATTTTAAGTATATAATCCAATGGTTTTTAGTATATTTACAGAATTACACAGCTATCACCACAATCTAATTTTAGAACACTTTCATCACCTCAAAAAAGAAATCACATAAACATTACCAATCATCTCCCATTCCTGCTGTTCCTCCCTCTCTGCTCCAGCTTCAGGAAACCACTAATCTACTTTCTGTCTCTATGGATTTTCCTATTTTGGACATTTCACATAAATGGAGTTATGTAATATATGATGCTTTATGACTGGCTTCTTTTACTTAGCATAATGTTTTCAAGGTTTATCCATGTTTTAGCTGTATTAGTATTTCATTCTGTTCTTTGGACAAATGAAATACTATTGTTAGGTTATACTACATTTTATTTATCCATTCATTAGTTGATTGACATTTGGTTGTTTACACCTAGTAAACTGCTCCTGTCAATATTTGTGTACAAATTTTGTTTAGGCATCCATTTTCAGTTCTTTTGAGCATATGTTAGGAGTGGAATTGCTGAGTTCTATGATAATTTTTGGGCTTCCCCAGTGGCTCAGCAGTGAAGAATCTGCCTGTAGTGCAGGAGACCCAGGCTCCATCCCTGGGTCGGGAAGACTCCCTGGGGAAGCGTATGGCTACCTGCTCCACAATTCTTGCCCGGAGAATCCCATGGACAGAAGATACTGGCGGGCACAGTCCATAGGGTCAGAAAGAGTCAGACAAGACTGAAGCAACTGAGCACACACACACACATGGTAATTTTTAATGCTTAAAATATTGAGGAACTAACAAAAAATTTTTAACAGAGGCTGCATCATTTTACATTCCCATCAACAATGTTCCTGTTTCTCTGAATCCCTGTCAGTGTTTTAAAAACCTCTTTAAAGTAGACCATGTAGCACTTTGATATTCATATGGGAGAGTTGGACTATAAAGAAAGCTAAGCGCCAAAGAATTGATGCTTTTGAACTGTGTGGTGTTGAGAATCCCTTAGACTGCAAGAAGATCAAACCAATCAATCCTAAAGGAAATCAGTCCTGAATATTCATTGGAAGGACTGATGCTGAAGCTGAAACTCCAATACTTTGGCCACATGATGCAAAGAACTGACTCATTGGAAAAGACCCTGAGGCTGGGAAAGATTGAAGGCAGGAAGAGAAGGGGACGACAGAGGATGAGATGGTTGGATGTTATCACCAACTCAATGGACATGAGTTTGAGCAAGCTCCGGGAGTTGGTGATAGACAGGGAGGCCTGGTGTGCTGCAGTCAATGTGGTTGCAAAAAGTCAGACATGACTGAGCAATTGAACTGAACTGATTAATATTAATACTAACAATATTAATAGCCAACCCTTACTTTGTGTCAGGTACTTTCCTAAGCACTTTACATAAATTAACTCATTGAATCCTCATGAGAACCTTATGATATAGGTACTGTCTTTTCAGATGAGGCACAGAGAAGATTCAATGATTCAACATTAAGTTGCCCAAGTTCACAAAACTAAAACGTTTCAGGGCCAATATCTGAATTTAGGAAGTCTGACTTTAAAATCTGTGCTTTTGACAAATAAGTAATACTGTTTCTCTAACAAAAATATTCGCATTCTAAGTATTTTATACACATTTTCTCATCTCACCTCACAAAATGCAATTGTATCACCACCATCTTATACATGAAGTGTCTACATCATAGAGAGGTTACTCAAGGTCACATGGCTTGTATGTGTGAAATGAAGATACAAACCCAGGTCAGGCATGCTTAGCCCTTCTGCTCTTTGGAACAAGGCTAGAACTCAAAGACTTTCAGTGGCAAGAGTGGAAGGGAAAACAATGCCTATCAGCAGTTCCCACTATTAGGGGTAAAAACTACAAGAAACAGAATCACTTCAATCCTACTGAATTTTCAAGAGACCTGTTTGCAAATATTTGCAACTAAAAAGTGAATGGAAAATTAACTGAGAGGTTCAGGTGAAACTCTGTGACATGGGAACTTTTTGTGGTAAGGAAGAGGAACACTGTTCAAATAAGAATGCATTCCCACTGGATTGTCATGAGCAATTATCACTGGTGACAAAGGCGAAGCACTAGCTATCTTTTAGAATGGTTTTCAATTGCACTTTTCTTTTAAAAAAGTTAACAGTTTCACATTTAGCTTTTTGTCTTTCCAGGCAAGAAATCAGTGGCAGACTCCTTGGATTAAGGTACTTATTTTGATGAATGAAAGGTGGGGGATGTCTTGGTGAGGAAAAATTTGGAAAACAATGGGAAATACCTGTAACTCCAGGTGTGAGCTAGAACTTAAAAGCCTCAGTAATATGGCTTAAAGCTCAACATTCAGAAAACTAAGATCATGGCATCTGGCCCCATCACTTCATGACAAATAGATGGGGAAACAGTGGAAACAGTGTCAGACTTTATTTCTTGGGGCTCCAAAATCACTGCAGATGGTGATTGCAGCCATGAAATTAAAAGACGCTTACTCCTTGGAAGGAAAGTTATGACCAATCTAGATAGCATATTCAAAAGCAGAGACATTACTTTGCCAACAAAGATCCGTCTAGTCAAGGCTATAGTTTTTCCTATGGTCATGTATGGATGTGAGAGTTGGACTGTGAAGAAAGCTGAGTGTCTAAGAACTGATGCTTTTGAAGTGTGGTGTTGGAGAAGACTCTTGAGAGTCCCTTGGACTGCTAGGAGATCCAACCAGTCCATTCTGAAGGAGATCAGCCCTGGGATTTCTTTGGAAGGAATGATGCTAAAGCTGAAACTCCAGTACTTTGGCCACCTCATGCGAAGAGTTGACTCATTGGAAAAGACTCTGATGCTGGGAGGGATTGGGGGCAAGAGGAGAAGGGGATGACAGAGGATGAGATGGCTGGATGATATCACTGACTCGATGGAGGTGAGTCTGAGTGAACTCCAGGAGTTGGTGATGGACAGGGAGGTCTGGCATGCTGCAATTCATGGGGTCGCAAAGAGTTGGACACGACTGAGCGACTGAACTGAACTGAGCTGAATGTTGACTGCTTTATCGAATTGACAAAGGCTGTGTGGCCGTGAGGATTATAGCCTACCGTTCTTCTGAGTTCTATTCTGGACCCTGGCAGTTGCCTCACATGTAAGTTTAATCAAATTACTTAACTTCTCTCTCCCTTGCTTTCCCCACCTGTGAAATGGGCATCATAGCCCCTATCACATAGAATTATGAGGAGGATTAAATGGGTTAATACATGTAAAATGCTTAGAACAGTTTCAGGCATACAGTAAGATCTCATTAAGTGTTTTTGTTTAGGTTTTAGTTGCTAAGTCATGTCTGACTCTTTTGCGACCTCATGGACTGTAGCCCACCAGGCTCCTCTGTCCATGAGACTTCCCAGGCAAGAAAAATGGAGTGGGTTGCCATTTCTTTCTCCACATTAAGTGTTTATTGCTTATATAATAGTGGTAATAATAATAATTACAATTGTTGTATTTTGTCAGGAAAAGGTAATATCATAAACCTTAAAATATAAAAACCCTGAGATCTCAGTTTTAGAAGATTATCCTAGATAAATAATTGCATATTCAATTGAAAGTATGTTCACCAGAAACATGTTTATGTAGTGGAAACCTGGAAATCATCTATTAATAATGTAGACCTTCATGCCTTAACAAGGAATAATCTTTACAAGATATTAATAAATGAAAAAAATCAGTCCATAAAATAGTACATTATAATTCCTTATTTTGAAAAATATGTATATACATATGCTTGGAGAAAGGTCTGAATATCAATACATTAAACAGTAGCTATCCTTGGGTGGTTGGCCATTTCTGTGTCCTCCTGGCTATTTATACTTTATTCATTTTTTCCTCAATGAACAGGTATTTCTGTAATTTTAAACAACCATCTTAAAGAGTCGAAATCTGCAGTGTCTGACCTGCCTCACCCAGCCATGGGTTTGGTCAGTTAATAGATGCAGCCCAGGCTGCATAGGAGATACTTTACATTCTCTACAGCCTTCGGGAACAGAATCTCAATTAGAACATCAAGGTCTGGCTTCTGCGGCCCCTTGCTGTGTCAATTCCACCTAGGAGTTGCTGTGGATTTGCATAAATTAAACGCCCGCTGGATTGCTGCCATTGTCTTGAAAAATGGAATGTGACCGGCATGGGGGAGGGAAGGAAAGGGAAATTCGCCTTTGTTTCATGGCACCCTCTTCTTGTTAATGCTCATTCAAGACTGCTTTAACCGCAACTAAGTTGTGGTTTGGTAATTTCCATGTTTTCTTTTCTTTTTTTTTTTAAACGAGGAAAACAATTTGAGCAGCATTTTCTTTCGTGAGAGGTACTCCTTAGGGAAGAGATCTTGTACAGCCAGATCACATGCCATGGGATGTGCATGGGCTTAGAATCATAGAATTTTCAAAAGAGAGGTGCCCTGGGGACTGTCAGTTCAGTGCTGCCCGCAACCAACTTATGTCCATGCTGACCTTACATGAAACAAAAGGCTCATGTTCTTTTTGTATTTTGTATCATGAAAGCAATTTTGCTTTTGAAAATATTTTCTCTTTGTAATTTTTAACAATTCATAAATAATTTTTAAACTTGAACTGCATATGATAAGTGCTTTTTAAGAGATTCTGATTTTGATATTCTACCCGGGGTTGGGGAAAGATGAGTTTGTCCATAATGCCCTCACACATAGCAAGAATCATCGGTTTAAGCCAAGCCTCCCTCCCCATAGCCATCTTGCTCTTTCATTCAGTTATTATTGAGTCACTACCATGTTCCAGGGAATGTGCAAGGTCATGTTATATACCTTCTCATGAAAAGAGAAGCTCCACAGATTTCATGAATAAGTCTGTCGTTCAGTAGTATGAATTAGATTCATTCATCCATCCTTCTCGGAGAAGGCAATGGCACCCCACTCCAGTACTCTTGCCTGGAAAATCCCATGGACAGAGGAGCCTGGAAGGCTGCAGTCCATGGAGTCACTGAGGGTCGGACACGACTGAGCGACTTCACTTTCACTTTTCACTTTCCTGCATTGGAGAAGGAAATGGCAACCCACTCCAGTGTTCTTGCCTGGAGAATCCCAGGGACGGGGGAGCCTGGTGGGCTGCCGTCTATGGGGTCGCACAGAGTTGGACACGACTGAAGCGACTTAGCAGCAGCAGCAGCATCCATCCTTCTATCCATCCATTGAACAAGTATTTATTGATCATCTATTACATCCCAGGCAATGGTCTAGATTCTTCAGGTAATGATAGTGAGCTGCAACTTACATTCTAGTGGGGAGAGAGGCAATAAATAAATAATATAAAGTCAGGCAATGGTAAGTGCCATGAAGAAAAGAAAGGATATGGGAGTGCTGTTTTAGATGGGATGGTCAGGGAAGGCTTCTCTGAGGAGGTGACATTTGAGCAGATAGTTGAATGGAAGAGACTAGAGCATGATCAGAGGTATTCCTAGGGTTGAAATCTATTTTAAACAGTTATCTACTGTCTATTTCCAGAATTTGTTGAGACTTGGGGCAGCAAGTTTCCCCTGACTCCAGAATAAGAGATGATCAGGTTCAGGGAAGCAGTGGGAAGCATTCTACAGCCCATATGGGAATCCAAGAGTCCTAGCATTAATCAGGCCATAGTTCACAGAGAAGGACTCAGAATGCCCATCAGGATCGCCTGTATCAGGAACAAAAATCAGCTGTTGGAATGGTCAGCTCCTCAGGCTCTCAGGCTCTCTGTTTCCATGATGGATAAATCACTGGTCTCCGCTAACCTCCTCTACTCTTCCTCTGTACCCTCACCCCATCCATCCAGTAGGGTAACTGAAAGGTATGGATGAGCTCCTGGTTCCACAGAGCAAAGTTTTAAAACCACTGGGATTGACATGTACACGCTGCTATATTTAAAATAGATAACCAATAAGGACCTCCTATATAGCACAGGGAACTCTGCTCAATACTCTGTAATAACTAAATGCGAAAAGAATTTGAAAAAGAATAGATACATGTATATGTATCACTGAATCACATTGCTGTCCACCTGAAACTAACACATTGTTAATCAACTATATTTCAATATAAAACTTTAAAAATAAGAACTTCGGAGCACCAAAAGAAAAAAAAAAATGTAAGTGTAGATGCTCTGAAAGCCTACCCCAGGAAGGAACGAAGCTGGTTGTCACAGCATCCAGGCAGCATTTAACTGACAGCATGAGAGGAGCAAACCAGAAAGCCATTTCTGTTCTTGGGGGCAGGATCACAAGCAACGGTGGGGAGAAAGGGAGAGAAAGCAGATAAACACAGATGAGCTTCAGGGAAGACAATGTACCAAGCCAATACCAAGGCAGTTAAGCAGTACTAACTCTGAGTGAACAAGGATGCCAGCAGTGGCTGTGACTGTAACCTTCTGTCTTTCCTTTTGATACCACCTCTCTGTTTCCAGTACCTCTGATTCGGCTCCCATCCAGATGCTGAGTTTGTTCTCAATTAACTGCCCACTAATCTCCCTAGAAAGAGTAACTTGGAACATCTCTAAGCACTGGGTTATAAACTAAGTATCCCAGAGCCCCAGGGTTCTGAGATGGTGCTTTGGGGGCTACTGTGGGAAATGAGCAGGAGTTGACTGAGCATGTAGGCTTTGGGGTCCCCAGTCCCCAAACAAATATTTGTATCTGTTATACACACAGGCTGGTGTTAAAAGGTCTAAATTTTTTTTTTTTAAATCCCCCAAACAAAAGCTGTCACCTTAAGGCGTTACTTCTTCTGGGCAGCAAGTAGAGTTTAATAGTTAAGAGTTAGGGTCCAGGTTAAGGCAACCTGCATTTGATCTGATTTCAGTCATTCTCAAATTACTGGAAGCTGTTAGTTTCATCATAAGGTTGTCAGGAGGATCAAAGAGAGTGTAAGGAGGGCATTGCACAATACCCCATCATAAGGACATGGTAAATGTTAACAATTCTTAGCTATATTTATTAAGGTGATCTGGGCCAACACTACCAGCATCTCCTGAGAGCATGTTAGGAATGCAGAATCTCAGGCCCCACTGCAGACCTACAGTACCAGAATCTGCAGCTTAACAATATCTGCTGGTGATTCATATACGCATTACAGCTTGAGAAGCACTGGTTCAAATGACATTCAAGACCAAAAGACTGATCTTTAATGGTGGCATTCTAGGAGCTATTTGGGGGCCGTGAGAGGCCCTTCTTGGTGTCCTTCAAATCATACCATGTAGACTGTTACTTTCTCCACAAGCAAAGTTGATTTTTCAAGTGAAGTGTCTGATGGCGCATCTTTTAAGGCAAAGCTCAAGCGTTCTCTTCTCAGCATAACCTTTCCTGACCCACCTATCCCACCATGCACACCCTCAGGGAGCTAAACACTTCTTCCTTTGTCCTCTTCTCAACTCTGATTTCTATGTTATGTTGCCAAAACACATACAGGACAGTTGGAATGTATACCCAGCAACTCAGATGTGCAAAAATGTTCTCTAGAATTGAACTAAACTAACCCCCAGGAACTTCCCATCCTGCTGGGCAGTTGGGGGAGGAAATGCAGACACACAGTTCATGGTGCCAATGGAAAGAGATCTGCCTCTTTGGATAAATGCTGAGTCTTGCATGTTTTAACTTCGTTTCCCCTCCCCTTACATGGGAGGTGTCTAGGAGCTGTCAGGTTGTAGACAATAGAGCCTTGGATCTGTCTGTGCTAATTCTCCGAGTGCTCACTACTTTCTGCTAAGGAGTGGCTGGCCTGGAATAATCCCTCCACTTCTGTGTTGCTGGATGTTGAAGTGCAGTGGGTCCCTTCTGGTCTTTTAAGGACCTCATTGGTTGCACCTGTTGCTGGGAGCCATAGTCCTAGCTTTTTTTTTTTTTTTTTTCTGGTTGCAAAGCCCCCCCCCCCCACCCCCGATTTTGTATCCTCGTCAATCTAAACAACAGGTCTCTGGTGGTCCACTGGTCCTCTCTACCCCTTCATTTTAGATTTTCTGCATGCCAGGCCAGTTGTGAAGAAACAGAAGTGCTACATTAGATTCATAAGCTTTGAGATCTCCCTCCCCTATCACCTGGATGTCAGATTGTTCCAGCAACAAGGTGAATGCAGGTTTTCTCCTAGGGGGCTTCATATCTTCCCATTCTGTTCTGGGCGAGGAAGAGCCCTCACTGTTTTGGTAGTGTCTACCAGGCTCCTATGTTATCTGTCCACTTGCTCCTCTCCTTGATGGGAACATTCTTTATATCCTAGACTGAGTTCGTTTTACTCATGGCCCATGGTAAAACCGCATGTTTTGCTTTGAATATATAAAAGGAGCTTCTGGTGTTTGAAAATGCTTTCTTCTCTGATAAAGCCTCATTTCTATGAATTTTAATTTTTTAATTGAATTTTTATTTTATATTGGAGTATAGTTGATTTAGGGCTTCCCTCATAGCTCAGTCAATAAAGAATTGAGACCCAGGTTCAATTCCTAGGTTGGGAAGTTCCCCTGGAGAAGGAAATGGCAGCCCATTCCAGTATTCTTGCCTGGAGAATCCCATGGACAAAGGAGCCTGGTGGGCTACAGTCCATGGGTTTGCAAGAGTCAGACATGACGTAGCAACTAAATAGGTGATTTACAATATTATGTTAATTTCAGATGTATGGGAAAGTAATTCAGTGATACATATACATATATCCATTATTTTTCAGATTCTTTTCCCATGTAGGTTATTATAGAATATTGAGTAGAGTTCTCTGTACTATACAGTAGGCCCTTATTGATTATCTATTTTGTATATCATAGCATATTTATATGTTAATCTTAAACACCTAATTTGCCTCTCTCCCACCTTTCTCCTTTGATAACCCTAAATTTGTTTTTGAAATCTGTGAGTCTGCTTCTGTTTTGTAAATAAGTTCATTTGTAACGTTTTTTAGATTCCACATAAAAATGGTATCTTATGATATTTGTCTTTCTCTCTCTGACTTCACTTAGTACGATGATCTCTAGGTTCATCCATTTTTCTGCAAATAACATTCTTTCATTTTTCAATGGCTGATAATATTCCATTTTATATATGTACCACATCATTTTTTAATCCACTACTCTGTCAATGGACATTTAGGCTGTAAAGAGGACTGTTGTCTAACAAGGGTTCTTAATCATTTTCTCACATGGTGGCCTTCTGTAGCAATCTGATGGTGCCTATGTGTTCCCTTCTCAGAATAATATGTTTAAATAGGTTAAATAAATTACACGGGATTACCAAAGAAGCCAATTATATTGAAACGTGGTTATAAAAAATTAGAAAATCATGATAGAGTGATATTTGTGCTTCTTTATCAATGCATTAAACAATAAGATCTAATTACAGGTCTAGAAACCACCACAATTTTGAAGTCATGATGAGGGAAAATATATCTTTGAGATAGCTACAGCAATATTAATTTGACATGAAAATGTGATTTCTGTTGATGACAATGTCATAGATGTGGCTAAAATTACTGTGGTTTGTTGCCTACTGTCAAAATGGAAGTAAATGCTGATTTTTGGTGAGAGATGAATGAAAGTTAAGATGCATTTTGTCTTTTGTGTAGTTTTCTTAACTGTGAATCCCATGTTTTTTTTTTAAATACACATACACATACAACTCATATATAGACTAAAAAAATAAAATAAAAAAATAAAATGTAATCTGACAGCCAAAGCTCAGCAATGACTTCCAGTACTACTGTAGCTGCATAAACTCTCCCATGAAGAGTGGAAACCTACAGATTATGTGAACCCCAGGGCATCAGGATTTACAGGGAAAGAAAGATCCATTCACATAATAGTTTAAAAGTGCTTATAGCCATTACATTATTTATTGGCACTGATTTGTTTTCTTATCTGTCTCTTTCATTAGACAGGACACTAGTCCTTGAGGACAGGGACTGTGTCATCTTTGTCTCTTAGGAGCTAGCCTGATACATGGCAGGAGGTCAATAACTATCTAATATATGAATGAACAAATCAACCAGCTTTGCCAGCAAATCAGCAGGACCTAGCAGCGTGTTGAGCCATTCATTATTTATCATTCAGCTCCTCTTCACAATCCAACTGTTGCAAGCTCACCATCAGTCTTTCTCCCTCATCTCAATTCCAATGCACTCCAACCTTCAGCTTTTAGTCCCCCTTCCCTTCAAGACACATACACAAGTGCACACACACACACAAACACACAACACAGGAGGATGAATCACTTAACCAACATCAACCACCACAAAACACTGGTACTTCCTATTCATTCAATACATGATTATGATGCTGTTACTGTGTGCCAAGCTCAGAATAAGAGCTGAGGATACAGAGGCAAGTAAGCCAGACATGGTCCACACTCCTCCATCTTGGAGTTTACAGTCAATGGCAATGACATTTGAATTGTGTTCTGTACCTCCTTGGCTTCATGGAGTGTCCTCAGAGGATGATACTGGGAGACAAAACTGTCAGAGGTCTAGGTCCCCTTCCCTACTTCATCCAGAATAGTTACACATTTTGTCTATTTTATATAACGAGTTTCATTTTTTGAAAGAGTTTCATAGCTAAGAAATGTTTGAAAACCACTGCCCTAGTGGAAGACCTTGGCACTAGCAGAGATTTGAGGCTCAACCTCTGAAAAGCTACCTTATTGAAATGATAAAAGAAGAGCTTGTGGTTTACAGAATTTAACCCAAACAAAGAAAAGCTCCTCTCATCCTAAAAGTCTTCAGGGAAGGAGATTCTAGAAGACAACGTCCCTGTCCCCTTGGATACGTAGGCATCGGAACCTATCTGCCTTTGACAAGGGTAGAGGAAGGGGCTGAAAGGAGAGCAACTATATGGCCTCTGTCCCTAGTTGTGGGCCCCAGCCACAGGACCTGCAGGCAGGAGATGTGGATTTTGCAGAGAATGGAATTTCCAGAGTGGTCATGCCACAGACGCCAAGCGGATGCCTTCTTCCTGGCACCCCTCTTCACTTCTCTGCCTTTACAAGTGAGATGGCAGAAAGAATCAGGAATGCAACCTCACTAAGGCCAAAATGTAGTTAATTCCATTGATGGCTGGAAGTCAAGACCAAAGATTTTAATGCAGGATAGTGTCCTTTTGAGATTGTGTTCTTTAGATGGGGAGTACAAATTGGCAGAAAAAAAGAAAAGGAGCCTGTGGAGACTGTGTTTGGAAACATGAGGCACGTGGTGGGAAAATTTTTTCTCCAAAAGCTGCCTTCTCAAAGCCTGCATTACTTCATTTGTTCTTAAGGGGAAATGTGGAAACAAAGAATCTGAATTTGATTGGTTAAGCAACTGCCTTCTTCCATGACCATCTCACCCTAAGCCTTGGAAAAAGTCAGACAGTGATGATGGCCCAGTCTGAATGGTGAGAGATAAATATGGGTAAGGATATAATAGGACTGAGGCACAATGGTTAGCACATAGTAGAAAAACAAGTGTCCGACTCTTTGCGACCCCATGGACCCTATCAGGACCCTATCAGGCTCCTCTGTCCATGGGATTTTCCAGGCAAGAGTGCTGGAGTGGATTGTCATTTCCTTTTCCAGGGGATCTTCCCGACCCAGGAATCAAACCCTGGTCTCCCACATTGCAGGCAGACGCTTTACCATCTGAGCCACCAGGGAAGCCCAGAAAAAGAAGTAATTGCTTGATCATTCATTCAACTATTTCCTGAGAATCAATTATGTGTCAGGTACTGTGTAAGGTGCTGGAAATAAAAAGACATGGGAATAGTCTGCCTTATTGGAGCATGGAAGAGTTATCATATCTCTGTAAATTTTAGTTTGTTCATTTATAAAGTCAGGTTTATCTGAGTAGCTCCCTCATGGGGTTGTTAACAAGTTAACAACCTGAGATAAAGCCCAGGTATGCTTGACTGAAATATTTTACAGATTTTATATGAAGAAGAGATTTTTATCTACTCATTTATCAGCTTAAACATGGACAGTAGCTCACCGTGTGTTGGAAAAGACTCTTGAGAGCCCCTTGGACTGCAAGGAGATCAAACCAGCCAATCCAAAAGGAAATCAGCCCTGAATATCCATTGGAAGGACTGATGCTGAAGCTGAAGCTCCAATACTTTGGCCACCTGATGCAAAGAACTGACTCATTGGAAAAGACCCTGATGCTGGGAAAGATTGAAGGCAAAAGGAGAAGGGGATGAAAGAGGATGAGATGGTTGGATGGTGTCATTGACTCAGTGGACTTGAGTTTGAGCAAACTGGATATGACTGAATGACTGAACTGAACTCTAGCTCACCAGGCTTCTCTGTCCATGGGATTCTCCAGGCAATACTGGCATGGGTTGTCATTCTCTTCTCCAGAGGATCTTCCTGAGCCTGGGATCAAACCTGGGTCTCCTGCATTGCAGATGGATTCTTTACCATCTGAGCCACCAATAAATCATATGAATAAATATTCCAGGAAAAACATGAATATGAGGAAATGAGGCAGGAGATGTCCAGGGATTGTTACTATGGCTATAGAATCTCTCCATAAGGATTTGCCTCTAGATATCAACCTATGATTGTGGTCAGATTGTGGCCAGGGATTTACTACTCCAGTTTGTCAGCGGGCCTGAATTTCACAATTCCAGCTGCTTTCTGAACTGATGAAATTCCAGCACAGTTAGTTGTTTGTTTCCTAATTGATTTTGATGCTCATGACCATCGTGTCTATACAAATACTCAGATCCTGGCTCCATCCAGAAACTACAACATCAGTGGTATTTTTCTCAAGAATAGGGATCTTCTGTCCCTAAGGTTTGTGGGTCCTTCTTTAGTTGGAGTCTGCCCAACGAGTGTCTCTGTTTTAGTACTCTTACCTGCCCTGTTGAACTCAGGCATTGCCACGCAACTTGGTTTGACCAATGAAGTTTGAACGTGTCACATTCAGATGGAGGTTTTAACAACCAGTGTGAGGTTTGCCGTATTCCCTTTTCCTTCTGCTACATCAGCTGCAGTGTTCCAGATAGTGGCTGATCTATTAGCCCAGACCCTGGAGTGAAGATAATATGGACTAGAGGTTCAACCAAGCCATGATGTACACATAGTATGAGTGGAAAATAGTCCTTTGTGGTTCACAAGTAGAGATTTTGGAATTATTTGTTACTGCAACATAACCTCACCTATTCTGACTGATATAACAAGGGCTGAGTAAATGTTAATTTTTCTTCTTAAGCAGAATCTCCCTCTCTCATTTACATGAAATCCCAATTCATCATGATAGCGAAGATTATCAACTGGTAATTCAACTGGTTGCTTTATCTCTACCAATAGTTTTCTGCTTATTAATGAAGCCCATTTTTCAATTAAAGTTCTATGTAGGACTTCAATATATAAAACAGATAAAAGCTATAGTTTATTAATATAAATTTGATAACCCAAATGTGCTAAGTCACTTCAGTCATGTCCGACTCTTTGTGACCCTATGGACCATAGTCTGCCAGGCTCCTGTGTCCATGAGATTCTCCAGACAAGAATACTGAAGTGCATTGCCATGCCCTCCTCCAGTGGATCTTCCCAACCCAAGCATCGAAACCACGTCTCTTACGTCTCCTGCATTGGCAGGTGGGTTCTTTACCACTAGCACCACCTGGGAAGCCTGATAACCCAAATACATATTCACTTATCATAAAGAAAAAGTAATAAATATGACTATTTTGATAAATACAAACATTTGAAATAGGAAATTATGATGCAGTTGTATCAATTCGTTCATACAAATGAATTTGTTTTGGTTGTACGGTAGTAAGAATAGTCTGACCCTTTAAGATGAATATTTGCAAATGGTAGTTTGTATTCCCTCATTCAAAATCATGCTATGAATTTATACTCTTTGATTAAATTAGATGGTAAATGAAGTCTGTTTTGAGCTCTGCACAAAAATGAATCTACCCAGCAGTTCAAGTTAAGGCACTATGGGTCTCAACATCTTAACATTTAGTATATATAACATTTTTAATGTGTGCATTGTTTTTAGTTAGTTTTTTAGATATAAATTTTAAGCTGTTTATAAATCTCTTTAAATGATATTCAGATTGATTTTAGAATTCCTGGGTTATTTATTCAGAATCCTTGGAAGGAATCAAAAATATTTACTTGTTAATCAGTTCAGTTCAGTTCAGTCACTCAGTCATGTCTGACTCTTTGTGACCCCATGGACTGCAGCACACCAGGCTTCCCTGTCCATCACCAACTCCTGGAGTTTGCTCAAACTTATATCCATTGAGTCAGTGATGCCATCCAACCATCTCATCATCTGTCATCTCCTCTCCTCCTGCCTTCAATCTTTCCCAGCATCAGGGTCTTTTCCAGTGAGTCAGTTCTTTGCATCAGGTAGCCAAAGTATTGGAGCTTTAGCTTCAGCATCAGTCCTTCCAATGGATATTCAGGGCTGATTTCCTTTAGGATTAACTAATTTGATCGCCTTGCAGTCCAAGGGACTCTCAAGAATCTTCTCCAACACCACAGTTCAAAAGCATCAATTTTTTGGTGCTCAGCTTTCTTTATGGTCCAGCTCTCACATCCATACATAACTACTGGAAAAACTATAGCTTTGACTAGACGGACCTTTGTTGGCAAAGTAATGTCTCTGCTTTTTAATGTGCTGTCAAGGTTGGTAATAGCTTTTCTTACCTATTAATACATCAGTATTTTCCAAGGATCACTCATTTATTGGGTTGGACAAAAAGTTCGCTTGGATTTTTCCATACCATTTTACAGAAAAGCCCAAACGATCTTTTTGGCCAACCAATTATACACCACCTTCACTATTTTTGCTATATCCATAAACCACTTGTCCCATTATTTACTTAATATCTTTCATGAAATTGACTCACTTTTTAAAAAGCATGGCCTCGTCTGAAGCAATAATATTTCTGAAATAGAGAGTCTGATATAATGTTTTTATTTTTCAAACATATATAAGAAAATATACAAATTTGAAATAAGTGAGTCTGTTTACCCACTTTCATGTTGCATTAGCTATTGACAATAAATACTACACTTACAGAAATATTAACCACAATCTAAAGCAATTTATTTGACTGTGTTCTTTCCATATGATTTTGTGATAATTTTTAAAAATCAGATCAGATCAGTTGCTCAGTCGTGTCCGACTCTTTGTGACCCCATGAATCGCAGCACACCAGGCCTCCCTGTCCATCACCAACTCCTGGAGTTCACTGAGACTCACGTCCATCGAGTCAGTGATGCCATCCAGCCATCTCATCCTCTGTCGTCCCCTTCTCCTCCTGCCCCCAATCCCTCCCAGCATCAGGGTCTTTTCCAATGAATCAACTCTTCACATGAGGTGGCCAAAGTACTGGAGTTTCAGCTTTAGCATCATTCCTTCCAAAGAAATCCCAGGGCTGATCTCCTTCAGAATGGACTGGTTGGATCTCCTAGCAGTCCAAGGGACTCTCAAGAGTCTTCTCCAACACCACAGTTCAAAAGCATCAATTCTTCGATGCTCAGCCTTCTTCACAGTCCAACTCTCATATTTTTAAAATTAATTTTTTTAAAATTAAATTTAAAATTAATTTTTAAAAAAATTTAAAAATAATTCTGAATTATTCTGATTTACATTTTGATATATTATCACATACAAACAACCTATGTTATATTTCATTTGAAATTTTCCTGAAAAAAGAATTAGAGTGCAGAACCAGTTTTCACCAGAGTGTAAAAAGAACCAGGGAAACAGATTTTGTGTGTGGAATGGAGCATGATAATTGTTAGGGTAACAGAAGGATGCTTACTTATATTTAGGCTACACATCTAAAAGAAACTCACAGACAAAGTATGTAGTAGCAGTAAAGGACTTAATCTAAGAAAGTAAACATGTCTGTAAGAATTTTTACTATAGTTTTTTTTTTTTTTTCAGACTAGCCACAATGCATGGATTCCGCATGTAGATAAAAGAGTTGCATTGGTTCCTTGGGTTTTTAAGGACAGTAGCATCAGATACTTTTGAAATAGAGGATGTAATGAATAGAGGCCAAAAGTAGAAAGTATCTCTGTTACAAATTGACTTCACTGATGATATGTAATGATGCTTCAAGACTTTTTTTGCCTGCTTCAAACCATGACCATTAACAGTATTGAAGGGCAGCTCTATAAAGAGGGCAAATGTGAACACACTGAGAAACAGAAAATCTCTGGGAAATGTTCTGAGAGAAAATAAAAACAAACAAAATGGTCCACATTAATGTCCAAACTGGCAAGTTTCTCACTGAGTCCTCCACAGTAGAAACTCATAAACATCAGATGCTCTTGTGTCCAGCTCTGCAACAGAGCAACAGCAGGAAACACCTGGAAAACAACTTGGAAATCCATGGGTTGGTAGCTCTTTGATTACCTTCTTTTGCACTGCAAGACAGCCTGGCTTTGACTCCACCATCTGGAAGTCTCCTGCCGCATGTGATACTTGATGGAATGACACTGCAATCTTTTAGTGTTTTGGTCACTGGGTCTTCTAGGAGGGGACTTTGTTTTTCTACATGTGCCTTTCTTATATAGAGTGGAGTTCCATGAACATTGGCCTAGGAGGTCAGCAAAATAGCAGTATTAAATCTCTCACACATAGCACCAGGAGAATGAAATAATACTGTTTGAAACAGTGTAAAATTGGAATCAGCCTAAGAAATTATTAATTGGTGAATGGATAAATAAAGTGTGGTATATTCTTACAATGAAGCGAAAGTGTTAGTTGCTCAACTGTGTCTGACTCTTTGCAACCTCATGGACTATAGCCCGACAGGCTCCTCTGTCCATGGAATTCTCTAGGGCAGAATACTGGAGAGGGTAGCCATTCCCTTCTTCAGGGGATCTTCCCAACCCAGGGATTGAATCCGGGTCTCCCGCATTGCGGGCAGATTCTTTACCCTCTGAGTCACCAGAGAAACCCAATGGAAGAATATAAATAGAGCAAATGAATGAACTTGCAGTACATGTGTCAACTATGGATTCAACTTGAAAAAAATTATCATATTATATCTTTGATACAAAGGATATCAACATGCAAAGCAATGTTATATATTGTTTAGGAATATGTTCATAAAAATACATTCATATGTAGTGAAAGTACAAAGAACACATCATCTTCAAGATAAAGATTATTTTGGGGAAGAAAGGGAAGAAAATGAGATCCAGAAAGTGTATACAAAGGGCTTTGAATAGATCTATAATATTTTGTTTATTAAGCTAGGTGGTGAGTAAATAGGGTGTTCATTACATTTTCTATGCTTTAAAAAATATATCTAATGTTTTCATAAACAAAAACCATGTTTCATGTATGCTCATTGCAACAGCGTGTCTGAGAGGTCCACCAAGGTCTAAGGATCACTCATGTGAGCTGAACTGTTCTATGTACTTAGAGCTGGAAAACTATGCCAACAAACTTGTGCAGATCCCAGAAAAGACAGGCCGTTTGGTGCTGCTTCCTTAAAAGTGGGCTTTGGACTGTAACTTTCTGGGAGGTGGAAGCCATCAAAATGGACTAAGCAGTCACCTGGCAGGGCCCCATGTGGGATAAGACCTGAGATATGCTGGTTGGCTTAGAGAAGACAGAGAGAGGTCTAGAGAAGTGACCAGTAGATTTTTTTTTTTTTAATGAGAGTAAATTCAGGAAAATTTAAAATGTGATGGGCCACCACTGTTTCCCCTTATTTGAAACAAGAAGAACTTTATTGAGTTTGACTTGAATTATTCACTTTGTAGAGTAAAACAATGCCAATGAGAGCACTGGTTCTGCCACAAGAATATTAATATCCAGCCATGTTGAGGAAAAACTACCTACAGATCCCTTTCTAATATTTTACCTTGTGGTTAGATTGTGTGTTACAAGGTTGGGTGGCTGTGTGAGGCCTGTGTTTCTGTGGATAGTTCATCACAAGTCTGGAACAGGGGATGACAAACTGCAGCTCATGGGCCAAATCAGGTCAAAGTCCACTTTTCTGATTTATTTATTTTTTTAATTTATTTTTTTATTGAAGGATAATTGCTTTATAGAATTTTGTTGTTTTCTGTCAAACCTTAACATGAATCAGCCATAGGTGTACATATATCCCCTCCCTCTTGAACCTCCCTCCCATCTCCCTCCCCATCCCACCCTTCTAGGTTGATACAGAGCCCCTGTTTGACTTTTCTGAGCCATACAGAAAATTCCCATTGGCTATCTATTTTACATATGGTAATGTAAGTTCCATGTTACTCTTTCCATGCATCTCACCCTCTCCTCCCCTCTCCCCATGTCCATATGTCTATTCTCTATGTCTGTTTCTCCATTGCTGCCCTGAAAATAAATTCTTCAGTACCATTTTACTAGATTCCATGTATGTGCATTAGAATATGAGATTTATCTTTCTCTTTCTGACTCACTTCACTCTGTATAATAGTTTCTAGGTTCATACACCTCATCAGAACTGACTCAACTCTATTCCTTTTTATGGCTGAGTAATATTCCATTGTGTATATGTACCACTACTTCTTTATCCATTCATCTGTCAATGGACATCTAGGTTGCTTCCATGTTCTAGCTATTGTAAATAGTGCTGCAGTGAACAATGGGAAACATGTGTCTCTTTTAATTTTGGTTTCCTCAGGGTATAATTTGGCCACCTGATTAGAAGAACTGACTCATTAGAAAAGACCCTGATGCTGGGAAAGATTGAAGGCGGGAGGAGAAGGGGACGCCAGAGGATGAGATGGTTGGATGGCATCACTGACTCAATGGACATGAGTTTGAGTAAGCTCCGGGAGTTGGTGATGGACAGGGAGGCTTGGCGTGCTGCAGTCCACGGGGTCTCAAAGAGTCATACATGACTGAGTGACTGAACTGAACTGAACTGAACTGAACTGAACAGGGTATATGCCTAGGAGTGGGATTTCTGGGTCATATGGTAGTTTTATTCCTGTTTTTTTAAGGAATCTCCATACTGTCTTCCATAGTGGCTGTATCAATTTACATTCTCACCAACAGTGCAAGGATGTTCCCTTTTCTCCCCACCCTCTCCAGCATTTATTGTTTGTAGACTTTTTGATGATGGCCATTCTGACTGGTGTGACGTGACATCTCATTGTGGTTTTGATTGCATTTCTCTAATAATGAGCAATGTTGAGCATCTTTTCATGTGTTTCTTAGCCATCTGTATGTCTTCTTTGGAGAGATGTCTGTTTAGGTCTTTTCCCAACTTTTTGATTGGGTTGTTTGTTTTTCTGGCATTGAGTTGTATAAGCTGCTTGTATATTTTGGAAATGAATCCTTTGTATGTTATTTCATTTGCTATTATTTTCTCCCAGTCTGAGGGTTGTCTTTTCACCTTGCTTATAGTTTCCCTTGCTGTACAAAGCTTTTAAGTTTAATCAGGTCCCACTTGTTTACTTTTGTTTTTATTTCCATTACTCTAGGAGGTCATAGAGGATCTTGCTTTGATTTATGTCATCAAGTATCCTGCCTAATGTTTTCCTTTAAGAGTTTTATAGTTTCTGGTCTTATATTTAGGTCTTTAATCTGTTTTGAGTTCAACTTTGTGTATGGTGTTAGGAAGTGTTCTCATTTCATTCTTTTACATGTAGCTGTCCAGTTTTCCCAGCACCATTTATTGAAGAGGCTATCTTTGCCCCATTGTATATTCTTGCCTCTTTTGTCAAAAATAAGGTACCTATAGATTCATGGGCTTATTTCTGGGCTTTCTATCTTGTACCATGTGTCTATATTTCTATTTTTGTGCCAGTACCATACTGTCTTGATGACTGTAGCTTTGCAGTATAATCTGAAGTCAGGAAGGTTGATTGCTCCAGCTCCATTCTTCTTTCTCAAGACTGCTTTGGCTATTCGGGGCCTTTTGTGTTGCCTTATGAATTGTGAAAATTTTTTTCTAGTTCTGTGAAAAATGCCACTGGTAATTTGATAGGGATTGCATTGAATCTGTAGATTGTGTTTGGTGGTATAGTCATTTTCACAATATTGATTCTTCCTACCCAGGAACATGGAATATCTCTCCATCTGTTTATGTTGTCTTTCATTTCTTTCATTAGTATCTTATAATTTTCTGTGTACAGTTCTTTTGTCTCCTTAGGTAAGTTTATTCCTAGATATTTAATTATTTTTGTTGCAATGGTGAATGGCATTGATTCCTTAATTTCTCTTTCTGATTTTTCATTGTTTGTATATAGAAATGCAAGTGATCTCTGTGTATTGATTTTGTATCCTGAAACTTTGCTAAATTCACTGATTAGCTCTAGTACTTTTCTGATACTATCTTTAGGGTTTTCTATGAATAGTATCATATCATCTGCAAACAGTGAGAGCTTTACTTCTTTTCCGATCTGAATTCCTTTATTTCTTTTTCTTCTCTGATTGCTGTAGCTAGGACTTCCAAAGCAATGTTGAGTAATAGTGGTGAAAGTGATACACTTGTCTTGTTTCTGATCTTAGGGGGAATGCTTTCATTTTTTCACCATTGAGAATAATGTTTGCTGTAGTCTTATCATATATAGCCTTTACTATGTTGAGTTAGATTCCTTCTATACCAATTTTTTGAAGAGTTTTAATCATAAATGGGTGCTGAATTTTGTCAAAGACTTTTTCTGCATCTATTGAGATGATCATATGGTTTTTATCTTTCAATTTGTTAATATGGTGTATCACATTGATTGACTTGCCTATATTGAAGAATCCTTGCATTCCTGGAATAAACCCAACTTGATAATGTATGAGGTTTCTCATGTGTTGCTGAATTCTGTTTGCTAAAATTTTCTTGAGGATTTTTGCATCTATGTTCATTAGTGATATTGGCCTGTAGTTTTCTTTTTTTGTGTTGCCTTTGTCTGGTTTTGGTACCAGGATGATGGTGGCTTCGTGGAATGAGTTTGGAAGTGTTCCTTCCTCTGCAATTTTTTGAAAGAGTTTTAGAAGGATAGGCATTAGCTCTTTTCTAAATGTTTGATAGAATTCTCCTGTGAAGCCATCTGGTCCTGGGCTTTTGTTTTTTGGGAGATTTTTGAGCACAGCTTTAATTTCAGTGCTTGTAATTGGGTTGTTCATAATTTCTATTTCTTCCTGGTCCAGTCTTGGAAGATTGAACTTTTCTAAGAATCTGTCCATTTCTTCCAGGTTATCCATTTTATTGCCATATAGATGCTCATTACAGTCTCTTATAATCCTTTGTATTTCTGTATTGTCTGCTGTAACCTCTCCTTTTTCATTTCTAATTTTGTTGATTTGATTCTTCTCTCTTTTTTTCTTGATGAGTCTGGCTAAAGGTGTCTCCATTTTGTTTATCTTCTCAAAGAACCAGCTTTTAGTTTTATTAATCTTTACTATTGTTTCTTTCATTTCTTTTTCATTTATTTCTGTTCAGATCTTTATGATTTCTTTCCTTCTACTAGTTTTGGGTTTTTTTGTTCTTCTTTTTCCAGTTGTTTTATGTGTAAAGTTAGGTTGTCCATTTGATATTTTTCTTTTTTCTTGAGGTAGGATTGTATTGCTATAAACTTCCCTCTTAGAACTGCTTTTGCTGCATCCCATAGCCTTTGAGTTGTCGTGTTTCCATTGCCATTTGTTTCTAGAAATGTTTTTATTTCCCTTTTGATTGCTTTAGTAACTTGTTGGTTATTTAGAAATGTGTTGCTTAATCTCCATATGTTTGTGTTTTTTACCGTTCTTTTCTTGTAATTGATATCTAGTCTCACATCATTGTGGTCAGAGAAGATACTTGATATGATTTCAATTTTCTTAAATTTACTGAGGTTTGATTTGTGACTCAAGATGTGGTCTATCCTGGAGAATGTTCCATGTGCACTTGAGAAGGTGTATTCTTCTGTATTTGGATGGAATGTCCTGAAGATATCAATGAGATCCATCTCATCTAATGCATTAAGACTTGTGTTTCCTTATTAACTTTCTGTTTTTATGATCTGTCCATTGGTTTGAGTCGGGTGTTAAAGTCTCCTACTATTATTGTGTTACTGTCAATTTCTCCTTACATGTCTGTTAGTGTTTGTCTTATGTATTGTGGTGCTCCTATGTTGGATGCAGTTGTTACATCTTCCTCTTGGATTGATTCCTTGATCATTATGTTGTGTTTTTCCTTATCTCTTGTAATCTTTTGTATTTTAAAATCGATTTTGTCTGATATGAGGATTGCTACTCCAGCTTTCTTTTGCTTCCCATTTGCATAAAATATATTTTTCCATCCTCTCACTTTCAGTCTATATGTGTCTTTAGGTCCGAAGTGGGTTTCTTCTAGACAGCATATATATGTTTTTGTATCCATTCAACCAGTCTGTGTCTTTTGATTGGAGCATTTAATCCATTTACATTTAAAGTAATTATTGATATATATGTTCGTACTGCCATTTTTAAAAATGTTTGGAGTTGACTTTGTAGATCTTTTTTCTTCTCTTGTATTTCTTTACTATGTAAGTCCCTTTAACATTTGTTGTAAAGCTGGTTTGGTGGTACTGAATTATCTTAACTTTTGCTTGTCTGAAAAACTTTCTATTTCTCCATCAATTTTGAATGAGGTCCTTGCCAGGTATAGTAATCTTGATTGTAGATTTTACCCTTTCAGTACTTTAAATTCCCTTATGGCCTGTAGAGTTTCTGCTCAAAGATCAGCTGTTAAGCACATGGAGTTTCCCTTGTATGTTGCTTGTCTCCTCTCCCTTGCTGCTCTTAATATTCTTTCCTTGTGTTTAGTCTTTGTTAGTTTGATTAGTATGTGTCTTGGCGTGTTTCTCCTTGGGTTTATCCTGTATGGGACTCTTTGTGCCTCTTGGACTTAATTGACTATTTCCTTTTCCATGTTGTGAAAATTTTCAATTATAATCTCTTCAAAAAATTTCTCATGTCCTTTCTTTTTCTCTTCTTCTTCTGGAACCCCTATAATTCAAATGTTGGTGTGTTTGATATTGTCCCAGAGATCTCTGAGACTATCCTCAGTCTTTTCATTCTTTTTTACTTTATTCTGCTCTTCAGAAGTTATTTCCACCATTTTATCTTCCAGCTCACTGATACATTCTTCTGCTTCAGATACTCTGCTATTGATTCCTTCTAGAGTATTTTTAATTTCACTAATTGTGTTGTTTGTTTCTGTATGTTTATTGTTTAATTCTTCTAGGCCTTTGTTAATTGATTCTTGCATTTTCTCCATTTTGTTTTCAAGGTTTTTGATCATCTTTACTCTCATTATTCTAAATTCTTTTCCAGGTACTTTGGCTATTTCCTCTTCATTTATTTGAACTCTGTGTTTCTAGTCTGTTCCTTCATTTCTGTAGGAATTCTCTGCCTTTTCATTATTTTTTTTAACTTATGTTTGAGGTCTCCTTTTCCCAAGCTTCAAGGTTGAATTCTTTCTTCTTTTTGGTTTCTGCCCTATTAAGGTTGGTCCAGTGGTTTGTGTAAGCTTGTATAGGGTGAGATTTGTGCTGAGTTTTTGTTTGTTTGTTTTTCATCTGAAGGGCAAGGCTGAGTGAGATGGTAATCCTGTCTGCTTTTGACTTGTTTGTATTTTTGTTTTGTTTGTTGTTTAGATGAGGCATCCTGCACAGTTGGGTGATGCTGGGTCTTGTATTCAAGTGGTTTCTTTCGTATGAGTTCTCACTATTTGATACTCCCTAGGGTTAGTTCTCTGGTAGTCTAGGGTCTTGGAATCAGTACTTTCACTCCAAAGGCTCAGGGCTTGATCTCTGATCAGAAACAAAGATCCCAGAAGTGGTTTGTTATGGCATTAAGTGAGATTAAAACAAATACCCAAAAACAAGAAACCAAAGAAAAACCCCAGACAAGTGGCAGTTACAAAATCAGGCTAATAATAATTAAAATAATGGAATGTACACATATACATATATACCCATGAGCAAAATCAAAACAGTCCAACAAAAATAAAATACAGTTGATCGACCTGGTGAACAAAGGAAATCAAAAATCATATTTACCAGTTAAGAACAAAACTAACAAAAAGACAAACTGGAAAACAGAACTAAAGCAAGGTGCCAAGTGTGGAATAAAGCAATGAAGACAAAATTAGCAAATATGTTGAGAAGAAAGGAGAGAAAGAAAAGAGAGAAAGAATAGATACGCAAAGATAAGTAGAGGTAGATGAAGAAGATTTTTATACATTAAAGATATACTGCATAGGGAAAAGAACAGTAGAAAAATCAAACAAAGGAATAAATGTAGAAAAATATAATATGTTTAAAAAATTAAAAATTAAAATGATAAAGAGAAAATAAGCAAAACAGAAGAAAGAAAAAAAGAAAAAATAAGGAAAACTGTACAGAACCGTAAAAGCCCAACATAGAGGCAAGGTTTATAACAACAATAAAAAGTGTGACTGAATATAAACATATACATATACACCCATAAACAAAATCAAAACAGTCCAACAAAAATAAGTACAATAGCCTGACCTGGCGAACCATGGAAACCAAAAATTATATCTACCAGAACGAAACTAACTAAAGCACAAAGTGGAAAACAAAACTAAAGCAAGGTGTCAATTGGGGAATAAAGCAATGAAAATAAAACTAACAAATATGTTGAGAGGAAAGGAGAGAAAGAAAAGAAAGAATAAATATGCAAAGTTAAATAGAGGTAGATAAAGAAGATTTATATACATTAAAGACTAACTGCAAGGGGGAAAGAACAGTAGGAAAAGAAAACAAGGGGATAAATGAAGAAAAAATAATAATAAGTTTAAAAAATTAAAATTAAAAAAAAAGAAAAGGGGAAAAAAAAAAAAAAAAAAAAAAAGGAAAACTCCACAGAACTGCAAAAGCCCAACGTAGAGGCAGAGGTTTATAACAACAATAAAAAATGTGACTCAGAAAAAAGAAAAAGCTCCAAAGCTTAATTGGATTTCTTAGTGCCAATAAAGTCAACAACTAAAACAGAGGGGGAAAAAAGAAAAGAAAACCCCAAAGAATCTACAGACCAAGTCAAAAAATAAGAATAATAAATGTTTTTCTTGAGTCACAGCTGTCAGAGTCTTTTCTCTCACTGGGAGTCAGTCCATCTTACCTTCCTAGGATGCCCTCTAACACTGTGTTATCTCTGGACCTGCTGTGGGGGCAGCTCAGATTCTAATTTGGTCCTACTCCTATGTGTTCTTGCCTCCAATGTCCACAGCTATCAGATCTAGTGCGTCTTCTTTTGTGGGAACTCTCAATGGCCTTTTATATATTCCTTAGATACAGAGTCTGCCTAGTTGATCATGTGGATTTAATCTGAAGCTTGTACAGCTGGTGGGAAGGTTTTGGGTCCTCTTCCTTAGACACACTTCCCCTGGGTTTCAATTGTGGTTTTATTTCCACCTCTGCATGTGGGTTGTCCACCAGGATTTGCTCCTGAGGCTGCCCTGGAGGACTTGGGTTTGCCTCCACACCTCCAGGTGTGGAGGTGGTGCAGCTACTTGGGTCGCAGGGGTTCTGGCAGCACCAGGTATTCAGGGGAGTTCACGGTTAGGGAAGCAGGAAATATAGTGATCTAGCAGAGTATGGCAACAAGTATTGACCAATATGCCCCAGTATTCTTGCTTGGAGAATCCCCCTCCCTGACAGAGAAGCCAGGCAGGCCACAGTCTACAGGGTCACAAAAAGTTGTACACGATGGAAGTGACCCCATACGCATAGACACAAGACTTTTTTTGCCTGTGGCAGCTCTGCCCCAGTGAGAATTGAGTGTAAAGGTGGCGCAGCTGCTTTGCTTGCAGGGACCCTGGTGACACCAAGTGTGCAGGGACACGGGTTGTCTCTGCCACAAGAGTTATGGCCCTATCAGAGTCTTTTTTAGAGCTTGTTGTAGCTGGCAATCAGAAGGCCTCTTTGGCCAGTCTTTCTCCATACCTCTGCCTGTTCAGGCACTTAGAGGGCTCCCTTGCTTGGGGTCCTTCTCTGTTGTTCCAGTGCATCAGGCACATAGAGGGGCCCCCCCCTGGCTGGGGTCCTACTCTGTATATCAGGGCATCAGGCACTTAAAGGGGCACCATGGGTGGGGTCCTACTCTGTAGTTCAGTGCATCAGGCATTTGATGGGCCAGCCTCTACTGTTCAGCTGCTGATGCTGGCATGTGGGGAGAGAGAAGCTATGATGATGGCTCCACACTCTACGTGTGACTCAGCAGTATTGCCTTGCTTCCGTGTCTGCCTGGCTTTCCTCCACTGGCATTTCCCACCATGATCTCCTCCCTTACATCCCCTCAATCCCTCTCTTTGCAGTCAACAGCAGCCCTCATCCTGGAGTTGCTTCACAATCCCTAAACTCCAGCTTCCAGCTGCTGTGCCTTCCAGGGGACCAGTGTTCCTGTCTGGGATATGTATGGCTGTGGCAAGGACTGTCTGATTCTCATTCCATTTAGGCTGCCACAGATCAGTTGTTTCACTCTTAGCCTTAAATGTTTTTCCTCTGACTCAGACAATTGCCCTGTTGTGGGGATCGGACCCCTGCAGGTCCAGTCCTACTAACACTCCGCTTTCCCCTGTAGTTCCTTTGCCCTACTGAGTTTTGCGTGGGTTTGTATATTCTTTTCCTCTGGTCAGGTACTCCTGTCTGCTCTCAGCTGGTGTTCTGCATGCACTTCTGTGTCTGAAGGTGTATTCCTGATGTATCCATGGAGAGAAATGTACTCCATGTCCACCTACTCCTCCGCCACCTTCGTATGCTCTCCCCTCATTTGACTTTTAAAGGAATGTCTTGGTTCCTGTTAACCGGTCTGATCCAGGGTTAGCAGATCTGACCTTTGTGTTAATAGCCATTTTAACAGGTCTGAGATGATATCTCATTGTCATTATGACTTGCTTTGCGATGATTAGTGATGTTGAGCTCATTTGCATGTACTTGTTGGCCATTGAATATCCTCTTTGGAAAAATGTCTATTCAAGTCCTTTGCCCACTTTTAATTGGATTTTTTGGCTTTTTGCTATTGAACTGTATCTGGTCTTTATATATTTTGTGTATTAACACCTTATCATATATGTGATTTGCAATCAAAACCACAATTAAGTATCATCTCACACCAGTCAGAATGGCCATCATCAAAAAGTCTACAAACAATAAATGCTGGAGAGGGTGTGGAGAAAACCTTCTTCCACTGTTAGTGGGAATGCAAACTGGTACAGCCATTATGGAGAACGATGCCGAGATTCCTTAAAAAACTGGAAATAGAACTGCAATATGACCCAACAATCACACTGCTGGGCATACACACCAAGGAAACCAGAATTGAAAGAGGCACATGTACCCCAATGTTCATTGTAGCACTATTTACAATAGCTAGGACATGGAAGCAACCTAGATGTCCATCAGCAGACGAATGGATAAGGAAGTTGTGGTACATACAAACAATGGAATATTACTCAGCTATAAAAAGGAACACATTTGAGTCAGTTCTAATGAGGTGGATGAAACTGGAACCTATTATACAGAGTGAAGTAAGTCAGAAAGAGAAACACCAGTATAGTACATTAATGCATATATATGGAATTTAGAAAGACAGTAATGATGATCTTATATGCAAAGCAGCAAAAGAGACACAGATGTAAAGAACAGATTTTTGGACTATATAGGAGAAGGCAAGGGTGTGATGATTTGAGAGAATAGCATTGAAACATGTATATTACCATATGTAAAATAGGTGACCAGTGCAAGTTTGATGAAGCAGGGCACTCAAAACCGGTGCTCTGGGACAACCCAGAGGGATGGGATGGGGAGGGAGGTTGGAGGGGGGTTCAGGATAGGGGGACACATGTGCACCTGTGGCTGATTCATGTCGATGTATGGCAAAAACCACCACAATTTTGTAAAGTAATTATCCTCCAATTAAAATAAATAAATTAATTTTAAAAATATGTGATTTATAAATATTTTCTCCCACTCCTTGGGTTGACTTTTCATTTTGTTGATCGTTTCTTTTGCTATGCAGCTTTTTAGTTTGATGTAATTCCACTTGTTTAGTTTTGCTTTTGCTTTAATCATATTAAAAAATATCATTGCCAAGACCAATGTCAAGGAGCTTTTCTCCATGTTTTCTAGGAGTTTTATTGTTTCATGTCTTACACTTAAGTCTTTAATATATCTCAAGTTAATTTTTGTGAGTAGTGTAAGAGAAGGATCTAGTTTCAGTCTTTTGCATGTGAGTATCCAATTTTCCCAACACTACTTATTAAGAAGAGATTATCTTTATTCCATTGAGTATTCTTAACTCCCTTGTTAAATATTAGTTGACAGTATATTCATGAATTTATTTCTGGGCTCTTGATTCTGTTGCATCGGTCTAAGTGTAAATATCTTATCTAAAAGCCTGAACTCTGAACACTGTTGGATGATAATCAGAACCTTGAGATGACTGCAATTCCTACTAGCATCTTGATTGCAGCCTCAGGAGAGAACTTTAGCCAGAACCACACAGATAAGATTCTCTCTTGGATTTCTAACCCCCAGGAGTTATAAGGTAATAAGTTTGTTGTTTACAGCCATAAAGCTTTGAGGTAATTTGTTATCTAGCAATGAATTACTAATTCAGGAGTTGAACAAGTAAGGCATTATAGGTAACAATAAGGACAAATTTTCTAGATGTGAGGTTATAGATACTGCCTCTTGTTCAGTAGGAAAGATACAAACTTGGCTGATAGTAGGATGGGGGTATCATCAGCCTTCTGACTCCACTTGACTGTAGGTTGATGTTATAAATGTTCATAGTACCACTAGGAAGTAATATGGTCAAGAGGAGATCACTTCAGGCTCTGGAAGTTTGGAATTAGTGTGTTGGGTTTTGGGGGGCAGCAGCATCACCAACTCAATGGATATGAATTCAAACAAACTCCAGGAGATAGTGAAGAGTAGGGAAGCCTGATGTGCTGCAGTCCATGGGGTCACAAAGAGTCAGACATAACTGAGCAACTGAACAACAAAACGTATTTTTTCTAAGTTCTTCTCAGTCTTCTAAACTATTAATATTCCTTCTGGATAGTCCTCAAGACTTTGTAGATTACTTCATCAGATAAGGCAGACATAGCATCATGTCAATAAATATATGATCATTTTATTTCCTTTGGTTTCAGTTAAATAGAATGATTGATTTAACAAAAATTATGAGCCATTAATAAAGCTTTTTTATGAAGTCTCTTCTTATAGCTGTATAAATCTATATCTAATATCAAAATTGCTGATTTTCAGGCCATTTTGAGGTAATTCAAGTCTTTTGGTCACAGAGCAGATGGAAACCAAGTCACAGTACATGTAAATAACTACAAAAGGACACAGGCTGCAACCATAACTATACAGCAGGGGCCAAGATCTCTGACTCCCTGACCAGAGCATTGTTCTTTAGATTTTTATCATTATTATCTTTGCTTCTTCTAAATTCTTTACTCAAGAGTTTATCTTTTATCAAAAGCACATATAACACAAGCTTGTTTAACAATACAAAATTACCTATTAAAATGATTTTTTAAAAATGCTTTCTCTCAAAGCAATCTATGGCTTCAATGCAATCCCAAAAATGGTTTTTTTTTTTTTTTTTTTTTGCAGAAATAGAGAAATTCATCCTAAAGGTTCATTTGGAGTCTCAAGAGACTCCAGTCAAAATAATATTGAAAAAGATCACAGTTGGATGTCCTATACTTCCTTATTTCAAAGTTTGTTACAAAATAGTGTGGTACTGGTACAAAAAAAGATGTATAAACCAATGGCATATTATAGAGAACCCCAAAATAAACCCTAGTATTTATGATTAAATAATATTTGAAAAAGGTGCTGAGACCATTTAATGGAGAAAGGACAATCTCTTTAACTAGTGGTGCTAGGAAAACTGGATACTCACATGCAAAAGAATGAAGATGGAGTCTTACCACATAAAATATACAAAAATTAACTTAAAAAAGATAAAAGACATAACATACAAGCTAAAAATATAAAGCTCTTGGAAGAAAACATAAGAGAAGCTTCATGACATTGGATTTGGCAATATTTTCTTAAATATAGCAGCAAAAGCACAGGAAACAAATTAAAAAATGAATTTGACTTCATCAAAATCAAAATTTTTTTTACTACATAGAAAAAGTGAAAGGGAAGCCCACGAAGTAGAAAATATTTGCAAATCATATATCTGATAAAGGGCTCAGAATATATAAAGATCTTCTACAACTTAACAATAAAAACAACCCATTTCAAAAATGAGCAAAGAATTACAATGGATATTTCTCTAAAGAAGTTATAAAGATGGCCAATGAACACATGAAAAGTTGCACAATGTCCCTAATTATTAGAGTAATGGAAACTAAATCATGACTTTACACTTCACACTGATTAGAGTGGTTCTTTAAAAAGAAAGAAAAATAGAAAAAAACAAACAAACAAACAAACAGGTGTTTTCAAGTATGTGAAGAAATTGGAACCACTGTGCCTTGCTGATAGGGATACAAAATGGTACAGCCATTGTGGAAAATAGTATAGTGGCTCCTCAAAAACTTAAATCTAGAATTACCATATGATTACACTTCTAAGTATATACCTAAAATAATTGAAAGCAAGGACTCGGACAGATATTTGTACGTTAATGTTCTTAGCAGCATTATGCACAATAGCCAAAATGTAGAAACTGCCTAAATGTCCATCAGTAGGTGAATGGCTAAACAAAATGTAGTATATACATACAATGAAGTATTATTCAACCTTAAAAAGGAATGAAAGCCTGATAATGCTACAACATGGATGAACCTTGAACACATTTTGTAAGTGAAATAAACCAAGCACCAGAGAACAAATGTGTGATTTCACTTTTATAGGATTCCTAGAATAGTCAAATTCATAGAGACAGAAAGTAGAATACTGGGTGCCAGGGGCTAGGGGGAGGGATAATGAGGAGTTATTGTTTAATGGATACAGAGTTTCAGTTTAGGATGAAGTCGTTCTGGAGATGGCTATTGGTGATGGTTCCATAGCAATGTGAGTGTACTTAATGCCACTCAACTGTGCATTTAAAATGCTTAAAATGGTAAATTTTATGTTATATATCTTTCTACCACAATAAAAAAAAAAACAATTTAAAAATGCTTTCTGTCTACAAAAATGTTTCCCAGCCTGCTACATTTACATTGGCTTCATCCCAATTTCCCACTGCCTAGGATTAAGCAGTCTTCCTCCAAATCCCCCACCCCTGGCCCAAATCAGCTAAATTGCCATGACACCAACACACTGGAAATAATTTCTTTGTTGGGCTAAGTTTCCCAGAGATTGGAATGTCCCTAGTGATGCCACCGTGAATCAGACAGAGCTCTGTAGTTCTGCAGGCCAAATAAATCCTCAGTGTCCCTGGACAAATCTCCCCTTGTCCCTACATACATTTTGTTCCCCATGAAAATATTCATTATTACTATTTATGTGGCATTTTAAAATTTATATTCTCCCTTCTCACATAAACTTACATTTGATAAATCCATCTTGACTTGTTCAAATTCTCATAGCTACTAAGTGGTAGAACTGGGTTCTACCAGTTCTTGAACCCACACCTCTCTCATGAGACTCCTCTCTCTTTGACTGTCTTACAGGCATGTGGCAACATGGTCAAAACCAAGTTCATCAGCTCTTCCTCCAGCCTGCTTCTCCTCTTGTGCTTCCCATCTTAGTGAATGGCACCACCACTCTGTCCAAGTCATCATTGATATCTTCCTTTACCTTACCCCACAGTCAATCTGCCCCAAGTCTGTGAGTTCTATCTCCTAAACAATTTTTAAAAATGTATTTACTCTCCCCCCACCCCACTGTCACCTCCCTAGTTCATTTCACCATCTTTCATCTGGACTCCTGCAATAGCTTCCTAAATGAACTCCTTGCCTTCAGCCTTGCCTCTTTACAATGAGAGTATCCAGAGCAATCTTTCTCAAATCAAGTTTGATTGTGATTCATCTGGACTTTTTGTTATTGCTGGCAGCTAAGCCTTTTAAAAAAGAAATATTTAAATAAACCTATATGTTTGTGTGTGTGTGTATCTTATTAAAATGAAGGTCAAAGGTCTGGATCCCAGAATATTTTATGTCTCTTACCTTCCCTGAGGCACCAAGAATTCTGCTGAGAAGGAGATAACAACAACAAAGCTGCTAATTCTATGGAATAAAGAAGTTCATCAGATGAAGTCATTGTTTACCTAGTCAATGACAACTAGTCATTGTCTAGTTTCATTCCTCATTCCTGCTACTCTTTCCTTATGTATTAGTTAGGATAAGTTAGGTTATGTGGCAGTAACAAACCCCAAATGTTAATGGTATAAAATAACAAAAGTTTCTCTTCTCACTCATGCTACTTATCTGTTGCAAGTCATCAGGGTCTCTGTTCCACTTCATCTTTTATTCTGGGACAAAGGCTGATGAAGACTCCACTACCTCTTCTTTCCTGAAGAGGGAAGATAGATTACTCTGGCAATGAAATGCTCAGCCTGGAAATGGCAGGCATCACTTCTGCTCACAATTCATTGGCTATCCCTGGACACAAGGAGGGCTAGGAAGTGCTATCTTACCATGTACTCATGGCAATAGGGTAGGATACAACTGTATTATTTGGCAAAAAGCACCAATATCTATCACACCTTCATACTCTTACTTTAAGTCACAGTGGGATAATTTGTTTTTAGAATGTGCACATGTTGTTCTTTTTGACCTCCTCCCTCAATACTTCTGGGAAGATTCAACTTGATTTGTAGTTTCAGTTGAAGCAATATGCCTCTGGAGAGTCATCTTTCTGTCTTATCTGCTTCTGTTTCTCCCTTCCCAGTCCAGGTCAAGTGCCCTTTTGTTGTGCTCTCCAACTCTCCTTGTTTCCTTCCAGCATAAATTTTATCATATCCTCTGAATGTGATTGCTTATGTAATGTTTCTCTTTTACCCACAAGACTGTATTCCCTGGTGTCAAGGACTGTATCCCCAGTGCCTAGAGTGCTTTCTGGCACATTGTAGGTTCACAATAAAGGTGGAATGAATTAATGTTTAGAGCTTTATCTCCTTGATCCTAAGCTTTTGCCCTTTTGTCACATCAAGCTGCGTGGGTCAGAGGAGGAGATGAAGCCGAAATCTGCTTTCCACTCTTGAGCTGAGAGAATCTGGAACAGGCTTAGAAAGTAAGAGTACGTCATTTGAAATTTGAGCTTCATTGATGAGCTAATCCTGGGACACATACTTTCTTGGGTGTGTTAACTGGGGTTAATGAGGAAAAAATGGCTATTCAGACAATTTTATGTTCACTAAGTGAAGAGTACCATGGAATTTAGACTTCTTCCACAACAGGCTCTGTTAAGGAGTTTCTAATAGCATGATTTGGGGGATAGAGTTGAAGCTCATGTGCTGAACTCTTGTTGTGTGGGTTTTAATGTTTTCTTTGCAAATTAAACATTAGACATCCTGACTGTGCTTGCTCTTAGCTAGGGATATGGGTGTGTAGCTCAGGTCATTTGTTTGACAATCTTTACTAGAACTTGATTGGTCTCTTTAGTAACAAAGAGATCATCTCCAAGGGCAGCACTTAGATAAAATAAAATCCTTGAAGAAGTGCTCAAGCTCATTTGTAATTACAGAAAAACAAGTTTAACTAAGCAGCTCTCAGACTGGCAAAAATTTAAAAGGTGATAATGTGCTGATGAAGATATGGGGATATAAGAATCTTTACATCCTACATAATGTAGATTGGTTTGGCTATTCCGGAGAACAATTTGGCACTACTCCACTTGCTCCATGAATTATTTATTGAGCACCATCCTTGTGTCAAGTACTGTTCCAGGTGCTTGGGATATTAGCAGTGAACAAAACTGACAAAATCTATTAAAATTTTATGATATCATTTATTATAATAAGATAATACATTAATACATACATTTAATTTATTAGATAGTTGCAAGTGCTAAGTAGAGAAGTTAAAGCAGGAAAGAGGGATATGAAATGCTATATGGGGTTGAAATCAAAGAAAAAGTGGCCAATAAAGGCCTCATTGATTTGGGGGATTATATAGCTAACTTAGTCATATTAGATATACATGTATAGTATTACCCAGAAATTCTGCTTCTGAATATATATATATATCTAGGAATATCCCCACACAAAGCCATAGCGGGATATATATGAAGATATTTGTGGAAGTGTTATTTGTGGTGGTGGAAGTTTAGCAGAATCCTAATGGAAGACTCTTGAGAGTCCCTTGGACTGCAAGGAGATCCAACCAGTCAATTCTGAAGGAGATCAGCCCTGGGATTTCTTTGGAAGGAGTGATGCTAAAGCTGAAACTCCAGTACTTTGGCCACCTCATGCGAAGAGTTGACTCATTGGAAAAGACTCTGATGCTGGGAGGGATTAGGGGCAAGAGGAGAAGGGGACGACAGAGGATGAGATGGCTGGATGGCATCACTGACTTGATGGACGTGAGTCTGAGTGAACTCCAGGAGTTGGTGATGGACAGGGAGGCCTGGCGTGCTGCGATTCATGGGGTCGCAAAAAGTCGGACATGACTGAGCGACTGAACTGACTGAACTGAATGGAAGCCTTTGACTGAGAGAGCGGCTAGGTTAGAATATGGTGGGGGCATGCCATGGAGTATTATGCAGCAGTTTAAGTAACAAGATGAATACACATGGCAATGTGCATGCATGCATGCTAAGTCACTTCGGTTGTGTGACCCTATGGATGGGGACCCTCCAGGCTCCTCTGTCCATGGGATTCTCTAGGCAAGAATGCTGGAGTGGGTTGCCGGGCATGCCCTCCTCCAAGGACACAAAGATTGATCTAAAACATGATACTGAATGAAAAACAGTAAGAAACAGGATGAGATATGTAACATAGAACCACTTATGTATATTAAGATCCATGCACACAATACACAGTTTGAAAGAACACATTCAAACAAAAAAAGTTACATGTTAAACACCTTAGAATGGCCATGGGGATGAGGAAAAAAAGGAAATGGAAAAGGGAATGGATTATAGGGTTTAAAATAAGATAAAATGGACATAACAACACATTGATTTGGTGTTTAGAAAACCTAGGTTTCTGCAACCTGAGAGTCAAGTGTCTAATTCACTTGCCTCATCTGAGCTTTCATTTCCTCAGCTATATGGGAATACTATTACCAGTCTAAGTTAACTTTCAGGGTTGTCACAAGATTAGTTTGTTAATGGACAGGAAGGGACTTAAAGAAGTTTAAAGTGAACAAACACACTTAGCTAACACAAACAATAATCATTGTTGCACAGAACGAGCATTTGCTGTTTGCTTTCCTACCAGGCATTTCTACTTTGTTCCTTCCCACCAATTCTGATTCCTATTTGGGGATACATGTAGTTTTGAGGCAGCTGACTCTATTCTCAGGTGGAACACATGGCTGTTATAAGCAGTGGCTCATTCCATCCCCTGGTCTCAGTGATTGATTTGGGATGGGCATTTGACCCAAGCTATTGAAATCCAATAGAATCTGAAGACTTTGGGAATACTGGGTGTCTTCCTTGTTTGACATGAATGGGGTAGTATGTGGCTCTGGAAGTAGCAGCTTGGGGATGAAACTTCTTAAAATACTGCAAAGCACAAAGTAAAATGGGTGGTTCCTGAGATTGGATTGATACATATCTCTACACCAGATGGAAATGTTCTCCAGAAAGTGCCCTGAAATGGATTGTTCAAGGTTTTCAGCAGTTCCACACTGCAAATGATGTCAGCTGCTCCTACTTTGAATGAGGAAAAAAGATATCCGCTTTCCTACATTTGTTTGCTGATCTGTTGTTGACAAGAGAAAGAATCCTGGAAATAAAATTGTTGCAGGTGCCTGATGATTCCAATCCTTTCACCACATGTGATGAAATGGAGATCTTGGTTTGTAAAGGATGTCCCTCTAGAGGATCGTGGACTTCAGAATTGAACTTCACAAGGGAGCACGAGGAGCCTCAGTCCAGAGTGTCCTCTGCTCAGCACAGCTCTTTAGATTCTCAAGGCTGAGTCTGCAGAGCAAATGCTGTTGAAATGATACAGCAGCCAAAATGCTAACAAAGAGTGTTACATTCATCATTCAAACTGCTTCTTCCCTTCAGTAGCCTTGCCTTCTAGATAGAGGACTTTAACACCCCCTAAGCATTCTTTGTACAGTTGGTTTCTCAGATGTGGGGTAGCCAGGCAGGAAAAGGGAAGAATGAGCCTCCAGAATGGTAGCTCTTGCTTGTCACACATATCATCAGACTTGTCCAGGAGGCCTATCGTGCTTACTGGGCATGATGGAGAATATGGAAGTTTGATACCCGGATCATACCCTTATTCAACAGAGTGCTTAGTTAGCAAGACAGGAAATACAGAGTCACTCACTAATCATCGGAGAAGGCAATGGCACCTCACTCCAGTACTCTTGCCTGGAAAATCCCATGGACAGACGAGCCTGGTAGGCTGCAGTCCATGGGGTCGCTAAGAGTCCAGGACACGACTGAGCGACTTCACTTTCACTTTTCACTTTCATGCATTGGAGAAGGAAATGGCAACCCACTCCAGTGTTCTTGCCTGGAGAATCCCAGGGATGGGGGAGCCTGGTGGGCTGCCGTCTATGGGGTCACACAGAGTTGGACACGACTGAAGTGACTTAGCATAGCACTAATCATGCTCCTTCTAAAAACACAGTTTTTTTTTTTGCCTAATTTACTCCTAACTTATCCTCAGCTCAAATATCACTTCCTCAGAGATGTTTTCTCTGGTCAAATCCCTATAATACAAACTCTCATGAAAGTGAAAAGTGAAAGTTGCTCAGTTGTATCCAACTCTTTGTGATTCCATGTACTATACAGTCCATAGAATTCTCCAGGCCAGAATACTAGAGTGGGTAATCTTTCCCTTCTCCAGGGGATTCTCCCAACCCAGGGATCGAACCCAGGTCTCCCACATTGCAGGTGGATTCTTTACTAGCTGAGCCACAAGGGAAGCCCACTAACTCTCAGAGCTGGATATAAATCTCATTTGTCACACCACTTACACTCACATTTTACAATTACTGGTTTTTACATTTGCTTTTTTTAGATTAAATTCAGTCTCTCTCACTAGACTCTAAGTTCCTTGAGGGCAGAGATGGTCTAAGTCTTGGTTGCTTAACAAGCACATATGAAACTTCTACAATATGTCAGGCAATTCTCTCGATAATTTACAAATATTAATTTACTTAATTCTCATATTAACTCCATGAATCATTATTATTGTTATACATACAGAGGAAACTGAGATCCAGAGAGGCAGCAGAGCTTGTCAAAGCTCAGAAAACTAAGAAATGCACAGAGCCAGGATTCAAACCTAGGGAGGCAGGTTCTTCTGGAGTCAGTGTTGTTAACCATTATGCTATAGCTATTTTGCTCATTTCCAGTACTTAGTGCACTGCTTGACTCATATAGCTCGATGAACATTTGTTGGATGAATCAATGGATCTTGTCCTTTGTAGTCCTAAGTCAGACATCCCCCAAAATTGGCCTAATAATCACATGTTGATCTACAACTCATATATATTAAACTTACATTTCACTTATGACAAGATGATATAGCCCTCTTTGTGACTTTTGATGTTCTTTTAAGTTTTAATTTTTTTTTATTCTTTAACTTTTATTAATTTAAAGGCCTGGTTCTCAGGCCTTCAAGATCAGATTGAATTATATCACCAGCTTTCCTGGATCTTCAGTTTGCAGATGCAGACTGTGGGAATTCTTAGTCTCCATAATTTTTTGTTGCAATCTTTTAAAATTAATTTGAGTCTCCATAATTTCATGAGCTAATTTCTCATGAGCCAATTCCATAATTTTATGAGCCAATAATTCCATATGCCTCATAATTTCATGAGCCAATTCCAGGGGATCAGGTATCCAATTCCAGGACTCAGGTATCCAACCTGGGTCTCCTGCATTGCAGGCAAATTCTTTACCATCTGAGACACCAGGGAAGCTCAGTTCTTCCAAATAAATATATATTATTTTATATAATAAAGGCCTATCTATCATCTCTATATCCATTTGGTTCGACTTCTCTAGAGAAGCCTGACGAATACATCAATTATATGCTATCTATATGAAACCCACTTTAAGTATAAAGACACACATAGGTTAAAGAGTTAAAGGATGGGAAATGGTATGCCATGAAAACACTAAATAAAAGAAAGCTGGAATAGCTATATTAATATCAGATAAAGTAGACTTCAGAGCAAGGAAATTACCAGAGATACTGAAAGACGTTCCATAATTATAAAGGAGTCAGTTCTCCCTAAATATATTAAATTTTAAAATATGTTTGCATCTAACAACAGAGCTTCAAATATCTGAGTAAAAATTGATAGAAGTAATGAGAAAAAGATGAACCAACAATTATTGTTGGAGACTGCAATGCTTTTCTGTCAGCAACAGATAGAACAAGTTTATAGACAACCATTAAGGACACAGAAGACCAGAATAATGTTGTCAACAACTTGACCTAATTTCCATTTATAAAACACTTAACCCAACAACAGGGGAATAAACATTATTTTCAAATGCAGAAAGAACATACACCTAAAGAGAGCATATTCTGGGCTGCAACACACACCTTAAGACTTTTAAAAGAATAGAAATAATGCAATGATCCTAACAGGACCAATCTAAAATTCAATACAAAGATATCTGGAAAATCTCCAAATATTTGGCTCAGACAGTAAAGCGGCTGCCTGCAATGAGGAAGACCTGGGTTCGATCCCTGGGTTGGGAAGATACCCTGGAGAAGGAAATGGCAACACACTCCAGTACTCTTGCCTGGAAAATTCCATGGACTGAGGAGCCTGGTAGGCTACAGTCCATGGGGTCACAAAGAGTCGGACACGACTGAGCAACTTCACTTCACTTCTACATAACCCATGGGTCAAAAAGATAGTTTCTAGGGAAAATTTTTAAAATATTCTGAATTGAATGAAAGAAAATAAAACACATCATGGCACAGTTGTGGGATGAAATTAGAGCAACACTTAGAAGGAAATCTATAGCAATTAATGCTTATATTAGAAATAGATCGATCTAAAATCAGTAATCTAAATTTCTTTGTGAAACTAGAGAAAGAAGAGCAAATTAAACCAAAACAAGCAGAAGGAAAAAATGAAAACAAGAGCATAAATCAGTGAAATTAAAACTAGAAAAGCAAGAAAAAGTCAGTGAAGCCAAAAGTTGGTTCTTTTAAAAGATCAATAAAATTGACAAAACTTTGTACAGGCTGACCAATACCAAAGAAGATATAAAGTACCAATATCAGTAATGAGAGAGTGGATATCACTACAGAACCCACAGACATGAAACAGAAATAAAAGAATACCACAAAGAACTCTGCCCATAATTCTGTGATATAGAGATAATGGATCCTGAAGGGTTCTATTTGCATTAAATAATTGTCAGACACAACTTGGCGACTGAACAACAACAACATACAGTTAAGAGTGGATAGACCAGGGTGGCCATAGATAATTTATTAGAAAGAATTACACTACAGAGGTGGCAGCTCTAAATCCTTCTGCTATTGATAGATATATCACTCAAGAACTGACATTTTCCTAACTAGCAGGGCATGTGTGCTTGCTAGGTCACTTCAGTCATGTCCGACTCTGTGGTCCTATGGACTGTAGCCACCAGGCTCCTCTGTCCATGGGATTCTCCAGGCAAGAACACTGGAGTGGGTTGCTGTGCCCTCCTCCAGAGTATCTTCCCTCTTAACTAGCAGATTGCATGAAACGAATGTCCTAGTACAATGAATGTTAGAAATGGGCTCTTCTTTGTAGAATGAAAGGTATTCAATATATCTGGATTAGCTATAGTAAATTGAAGACACTCCTTATCTTTGCACAAACAGAATATAAGAACCCACCAGGGCTTTTACCCTATCAAAACCTCTATAGGCTGACATGAATGACTTGATCTCAAATGGGTCCTGTGCTCAGCCATTAATCGAGGAGGATTTCTAACTGCATGATGTCAGCTAGAGGATATGCGCTGTGTCTTTCAAAAGGATGTTCTTAGAGCACTTAAAAGGACAGAGATCTGGGGCTTCATCAAGTTTATGGAACAGGTTTCATGATGTGTTGGTCATAGTGTGCTAATAAATAATGTCTTTATTAGTGTGCTAATAAATAATGTCTTTATGAGGAGGAGATTTATCTAAGCCTTTGTTTTATTATAATCCTTTATGGAGAGCAAAGAGGAGTAATTAGACTTCCCTGCATCAAACTTCTTTGCTGGCCATTATTATTTACCATATAATAGTTGTGCATTACCAAGTGATGTAGGTCACTCTGCATCAGCTAGGTAGTATGCTAACCATTTTGTGTTCATGAACTCATTTATTTCTCAAAGCAATGTTAGGAGACAGAAGCAAATGATATGATAAAACAGTAAGATGAGATTCAGAAAGATGAAATTATTTACCTAAGCAACTCTAGGGACCAGGTTCTCTGATTTTAGTGCTAGTGTTTTAAGCTCTTCATTCCCTTTAACCACCTGATTTTTTTTATCATCATCTTTTAAGAATATACAGAATCAGATAAATGATATCAGTAGAAGTCAGCCTTCTATAGAGCTGAGGACAGTTTAAATTCATAGGTTCTGGGTATTAGAGATACAAGGGGCTCAGATATGAGAAGGTTAGTATGGCAACTATATTGACCTCAATTTTCCTGATGACACTTGTGGTTGAGTTTTTTCCAAGATAACACCTTTACTGAAACATAATTCACATACCATAAAATTCACCCTCTTAAAGTATACAATTAAATAGTTTCTAGTATATCCTGAGTTGTGTGGCTCTTGTCTATTAGCTCTGTTTGGGGAATTTAATATTTTGGTGTTTGTGACAATAGTCAAACTTTGACTGGTAGCCTATTGTTGGGCCATCTTTGCTCCCAAAAGACAAACCTTGAGTGTTCCACCAGGTTCCTCAAGCTTTAGTTTTTGCAGAAATCATCCAAATGAGCATTTAGGGTGACTCCCTGAAATATGAGCATTTAAAAATTTTTTCTTTTGTAAGCAATTAACTAGACCTACCCAGACCTCCAACGGAAAATACATCTGTGAGGTAGATGGGAGAAGCACCACCCTACCCTACTGGCACTTGGGATGAAACTTTCAAAGCAATTAAACTTACTGTTTCAACCATTTCTTCTGGTTCAGACACTGGTTCTTAATCTGAGGCCACAACTGTTAACTGAACCAGGGAGTTATGAAGGACCTGCAAATCTACCTGTGGATGAGGCATTGTTTTTATTTTGGATGAATATGTCTTACATATATATTTACTACTTCTTTATAAACCATACAGGTTTGCTGTTGTGATTAATCAAGTATGTGCATGCGTGTATGCTCAGCGGCTTCAGTTGTGCCCCACTCTGTGTGATGCTATGGACTGTAGCCTGTGAGGCTCCTCTGTCCATGGCATTCTCCAGGCAAGAATACTGGAGTGAGTTGCCATGCCCTTCTCCAGGGGATCTTCCCAACCCAGGGATTGAAACTGCATCGCCCACATTGCAGGTGAACTCTTTACCACTAAGCCACCGGGGAAGCACAAAAACCTTCTAAACATGTAG
The DNA here is from genome assembly GCF_002263795.3 of Bos taurus. Taxonomy (NCBI): domain Eukaryota; kingdom Metazoa; phylum Chordata; class Mammalia; order Artiodactyla; family Bovidae; genus Bos; species Bos taurus. Next base: position 59,026,190 of record NC_037357.1, read on the forward strand.
CTGAATTCCCAGTAACTTTTCATTATATAGTTTCTCAATCAGCAGATATGAAAGCACAACTTCCATCATGGGATAATCAGAGACTTTTGAGTCACAAAAGAAGTCATGTGAACTCGAAAGAGTTGAGGAATAGCCAAGTTAAATAATGACCCTACTTCATTGGGTACAAAATTTTCATTTAGTAGGGCATCAACTTGTCTGCAGTCATTAATACAGTAGTGTGAATTCATTGGCTTGCTTCAGAGTAGGCAACTGAACATTTCTACCCTGGAAGCAGGGAGGGGATCAAAAATGGCCCCAAGCAATTCTAGTGTGCTAACAAGGTCAGCTTTTCAGGAGCCATGTGTGCTTGAGGAAATTTATTCTTTTTGTATTTATGACAGTAACTTTGATGGATTATTGTTTAGCTGGTATAACTCCAAATGTTCTCCAGCTTCTTCCAGTGTTGGAAGACACACAGATGTAAACAAGAGAATGCTGAGCACCAAGGGTGTATGCTAAAAGGGAGGAGGGAGCCGTGACCAAGACCAAATCTGCCCACTTAGTTTGTTGGAAGGGCAAGGAGAGAATTGTGTCTACCCTGAAACTTTTGCAGGCTACCTGAGACTTCTTTTGAGCTTCTTTCCATTTTCTTTCAGAATCTCCTTCCCCTATACTTGCTTGCAAATCTTTCCCACCCCATCCAACCCAGAGTCCCACTTTCTATCCAAAGCTATTTAATCAGCTCAAATTGTCTTGTGTTTTTCTGGAGGGGTTCCCTCTTCAGCATTGCCAGAATGTCTCAATATTCTTGGAGTGTGTCCTCAGTTTTCCAAAACTTCGGGGCGTCCCATAGCCACAGCTCTGACTTCAAATACCCACTGACCTTTTCCTTTCAAGCAAACATCCTCCTCCTTCCCCATCACATTGCATCAGAGCTTCCTCAAGCCTGTTGTCCTGCTTCAGGCATCCCTCTGCCTGTGCCTTGGGGTTAATATCTGGTCCTTTCCAATCCCATCCCATGTGACTGTGTCTTTGTTTCAGATCCAGGAGAGTAATCACACTCAGGCTGGATCTCCACTAGTCAAAGCAAAAGAGACATTTGGGGGAAACAGTTGGCCAGTCCCTGCAGGAGGGTTTTTTGGGTTGCCTGACAACCAACTGATTGCCTCAATTCTCCTTTCACATCAATAACCTCGGAGCCATAAGTGGTACTTTCATTGGCATTAGCAAAGCAAGTGTACGATGATGTTAGTTGCTTGAGAGGAGACCATATCCCAAGAGGTACTCCAGAGAATTTATTTTCTTAGAATTGCAGAGTAAAAGGCTCCTGAGAACTGGGTTGAAAACTTTGTGTTTGCCTTACTCCAACCTCTGTCTGACTGCCACCTAGTGGCATGGGAAGGCGGGGTGGGGTTGGGAGTGGGAGTGGTCCATGGGGTGCAGTCAATAAGTGGGTGTGTTGTCTGGAGAATTGGAAAATAAAAATAGAATTGACTAAAAATTAGACTTGTTATCACTGTGCACCAGCAATCCTAAATAATGTCAGGGATAAAATACTTCTCACTTTGTTATGTCACTTTCCCTACTCCAGAACCTAAGCAGTCCCTTCCTCCCCCGTGGAGAGGCATACTTAATGCTGACTTTTCAGGTAATACTTCGGATTTACATCTATTCCTTTCAAAATTTCCCTGTCTTGTGTTCCATCCCTCTAGGGCTCTGCTATTTTCCTTGGTGGAATTTCTTTATAGGGGAGGACTTGCAGTGGCTACCCCACTCACCCTACTGTAAGGAGCACCTACTTGTAACAGGAGTCACCACAAGAATCAATGCTGAAGTCCAATGCTTGTTGAAATTCTTTGAAAGCAGTGAAACCTTGTCTGCAAATGAAAACGGTGTGTAACTCCAACTCCTAAGTCTTCATTAAGCTTGTCCTTTAATGTCATTTCTTCTTTGCTCCTCCATGATGAGGGCAAACCACCATGACCTGCACTCTCATAGCATGCCTTGGACTGATTCTTTCATCCCACCCATCACACTTGGAATTACATGTTCAGTGCCTGTATTCTCTGGTAGACCGCAACCTTGGTGTGTACAAATGCCAGGTTTCTCTTGTTCACTGTTGAGAGCTCAGAAACAAGCATACTACCTGGTCTTCTGCAGAGTCTTTGATATGAGGTGACTATCTTGATCGCTGGACTGAAAATGGCCAAAGGCCCTTCTGCAGTGTTTCATCAGGCAGACATTCAGACTGGAAAGGTAGGAATGGCTTGCTTACTTGGTGCTGTCTACTTCCTCCAGCCCCCCAAATATCAGCCTCCACACCCAACACACACAACCCCTTGTTCCTATGGCCTCTATTGCTAAAAAGTTTTCAGCCACCCCGACCCTCTGCCTGTCATTTTGTAATGGAAAAAATTCATTTCGAGGGTAATAAAGGGTAATAAAATCTTTAAAACTGAAAAGGTATCTGAGGATTGAGCAGTTCTCCTTCACTTCACCGAACCTGCTTCCTTCTGAAGGCCTAGGCAGCTGTGCTGAAGGAACTTCTGCCCTGAAGGAACTCAGGTTCTGCTTTTTGAGTGAGGTCATTAATGGTGGAACCCAAAGTGTCTTTGAGGAGCAAAGTAGGTCTGGTATGGGACAGTGGAATGTGAAGAGGGGATGACAGCACGGGGACCCAGAAAGAGAGAGGAGGCTGGCAAGCACAACCTTCGCCTTCTTTGAGATTTTGCCTGGAGCCTACTCTTCACCCCTTTCTCACGGGCCCCACCCTGAAAAGTGAAAGGAAACCCCCCACTTGCTCCTCTCTCATACCCCCTGCCCTTGCCCCTAGGACTGAGTTTAAGCAGGTACTAATTAGTGCTCTATATAATTTGGCTCCATTCAAGGTTCAAGAGGCTTGTGTTGACTGGCCTGGAGATATGAGCATCAAACAGAATAATGTTTCTAAAAGAAAATGCATGCTGGAGTCTAATTTTGGGGCCAATATTTCATTCTTAGTTTTGGGACTGCTTGTAATCGGAGCTGACTTGGAACTCCTATTGTCTACGTTAACTTTAAGCAAGAGCTTAGGTCTGTTGTACTCTCCATTTTGTGAAGGCTTCATATATACCATGTGGGAGTCTATTCACAGAGAGTTTTGTTCAGTTCAGTTCAGTTGCTCAGTCATGTCCAACTCTTTGCGACCCCATGAATTGCAGCACGCCAGGCCTCCCTGTCCATCATCAACTCCCAGAGTTCACCCAAACTCACGTCCATCGAGTCGGTGATGCCATCCAGCCATCTCATCCTCTGTCGTCCCCTTCTCCTCCTCCTCCTAATCCCTCCCAGCATCAGAGTTTTTTCCAATGAGTCAACTCTTCACATGAGGTGGCCAAAGTACTGGAGTTTCAGCTTTAGCATCAGTCCTTCCAATGAACACCCAGGACTGATCTCCTTTAGGATGGACTGGTTGGATCTCCTTGCAGTCCAAAGGACTCTTAAGAGTCTTCTCCAACACCACAGTTCAAAAGCATCAATTCTTCAGGGCTCAGCTTTCTTCATAGTCCAACTCTCACATCCATACATGACCACTGGAAAAACCATAGCCTTGACTAGATGGACCTTTGTTGGCAAAGTAATGTCTCTGCTTTTCAATACGCTATCTAGGTTAGTCATAACTTTCCTTCCAAGGAGTAAGTGTCTTTTAATTTCATGGCTGCAGTCACCATCTGCAGTGATTTTGGAGCCCCCAAAAATAAAGTCTGACACTGTTTCCACTGTTTCCCCATCTATTTCCCATGAAGTGATGGGACCAGATGCCATGATCTTAGTTTTCTGAATGTTGAGCTTCAAGCCAACTTTTTCACTCTCCTCTTTCACTTTCATCAAGAGGCTTTTTAGTTCCTCTTCACTTTCTGCCATAAGGGTGGTGTCATCTGCATATCTGAGCTGATTGATATTTCTCCTGGCAATCTTGATTCCAGCTTGTGCTTCTTCCAGCCCAGCATTTCTCATGATGTACTCTGCATATAAGTTAAATAAGCAGGGTGACAATATACAGCCTTGACGTACTCCTATTCCTATTTGCCTATAGTTTGTCTAAATCTTATATTACTCTATAGATAGTATATATAGAAATATACCACTTATCATCTACAATATTGAAGTCTAAGAATCCTTCACAGCTGTGAGGCTGATACCAAAAATGCAAGGACATCTTGCTTTAAGCACTAAAAAAAAATTATGTGTAAATCTAATATATATCAGTGATTTTAAAAGATACCTTATACCATAATGGAAGAGAATATTAAAACTAATGTGTGTGTGTGCATGTGTGTGTATAACTAGATCACTTTGCTGTACTACAGAAACTGGCACAACATTGTAAATCAACTTAACAAAAATATACATATTGATAAAATAAATAAAAGAAAAGGTACCTATGGCAAATCATTTTGCAAGGCAAACACTTTTTCATTTGTATTTGTTAACCCAGATTTTATTCATTTTCTTTCAGTTCAGTTCAGTCCCTCAGACCCATCCAACTCTTTGCGATCCCATGGATTGCAGCACAACAGGGCTCCCTGTCCATCGCTAACTCCCAGAGTCTACTCAAACTAATGTCCATTGAGTTGGTGATGCCACCCAACTGTCTCATCCCATGTTGCCCCTTCTCCTCTTGCCTTCAACCTTTCCCAGCATCAGGGTCTTTTCTAATGAGTCAGTTCTTTGCATCAAGTGGCCAAAGTATTGGAGTTTCAGCTTCAGCATCAGTCCTTGCAATGAATATTCAAGACTGATCTCCTTTAGGATGGACTGGTTGGATCTTCTTGCAGTCCAAGGGACTCTCAAGAGTCTTTTCCAACACCACAGTTCAAAAGCATCATTTCTTCGGTGCTCAGCTTTCTTTATAGTCCAACTCTCACATCCATACATGTCTCCTGGGAAAACCATAGTTTTGACTAGATGGACCTTTGTTGGCAAAGTAATGTCTCTGCTTTTTAATATGTTGTCTAGGTTCGTCATAGCTTTTCTTCCAAGGAGCAAGAATCTTTTAATTTCATGACTCCAGTCACCATCTGCAGTGATTTTGGAGCCCCCCAAAATAGAGTCTATCACTGTTTCCACTGTTCCCCCATTTATTTGCCATGAAGTGATGGGATGGGATGCCATGATCTTAGTTTTCTGAATGTTGAGTTTTTAGGCCAATTTTTTCACTCTCCTCTTTCACTTTCATCAAGAGGCTCTTTAGTTCTTTGCTTTCTGCCATAAGGGTGGTGTCATCTGCATATCTGAGGTTATTGATATTTCTCCTGGCAATCTTGATTCTAGTTTGTGCTTTATCCAGTCCAGCATTTCTCACGATGTACTCTGCATATAAATTAAATAAGCAGGGTGACAATACACAGCCTTGACGTACTCCTTTCGAGATTTGGAACCAGTCTGTTGTTCCATGTCCAGTTCTAACTGTTGCCTCCTAACCTGTATACATATTTCTCAAGAGGCAGGTCAGCTGGTCTGGTATTCCCATCTCTTTCAGAATTTTCCACAGTTTGTTGTGATTCACACTGTCAAAGGCTTTGGCATAGTCAATAAGCAGAAGTAGATATTTTTCTGAAACTCTCTTGCTTTTTCTATGATCCAGCAGATGTTGGCAATTTGATCTCTGGTTCCTCTGCCTTTTCTAAATACAACTTGAACATCTGGAAGTTCACGGTTCATGTACTGTTGAAGCCTGGCTTGGAGAATTTTGAGCATTACTTTACTAGTGTGTGAGATGAGTGGAATTGTGCGGTAGTTTGAGCATTCTTTGGCATTGCTTTTCTTTGGGATTGGAATGAAAACTGACCTTTTACAGTCCTATGGCCACTGCTGCCTTTTTCAAATTTGCTGGCATATTGAGTGCAGCACTTTATCAGCATCATCTTTCAGGATTTGAAATAGCTCAACTGGAATTCCATCACCTCCACTAGCTTTGTTTGTAGTGATGCTTCCTAAGGCCCACTTGATTTTTGCATTCCAGGATGTCTGGCTCTATGTTGGTGATCACACTATCGTATTTATCTGGGTCATGAACATCTTTTTTTGTATAGTTCTTCTGTGTATTCTTGCCACCTCTTCTTAATATCTTCTGCTTTTGTTAGGTCCACACCATTTCTGCCCTTTATTGTGCCCATCTTTGCATGAAATGTTCCCTTGGTGTCTCTAATTTTCTTGAAGAGATCTCTAGACTTTTCCATTCTATTGTTTTCCTCTATTTTTTTGCACTGATCACTGAGGAAGGCTTTCTTATCTCTCCTTGCTATTCTTTGGAACTCTGCATTCAAATGGGTATATTTTTCCTTTTATCCTTTGCCTTTTGCTTCTCTTCTATTCACAGCTATTTGTAAGGCCTCCTCAGACAACCATTTTACCTTTTTGCATTTCTTTTTCTTGGGGATGGTCTTGATTCCTGTCTCCTGTACAATGTCACAAACCTCTATCCATAGTTCTTCAGGTACTCTATCAGATCTAGTTCCTTAAATCTATTTCTCACTTCCACTGTATAATTGTAAGGGATTTGATTTAGGTCTTACCTGAATGGTCTAGTGGTTTTCCCTACTTTCTTCAATTTAAGTCTGAGTTTGTCAATATGGAGTTCATCGTCTGTGCCACAGTCAGCTCCTGCTGGTCTTGTTTTCACTGACTGTATAGAACTTCTCCATCTTTGGCTGCACAAAATATAATCAATTTGATTTCAGTATTGATCATCTGGTGATGTCCATGTGTAGAGTCTTTTCTTGTGTTGTTGGAAGAGGGTGTTTGCTCTGACCAGGGCATTCTCTTGGCAAAACTCTATTAGCCTTTGTCCTGCTTCCTTCTGTACTCTAAGGCCAAATTTGCCTGTTACTCCAGGTGTTTCTTGACTTCCTACATTTGCATTCCAGTCCCCTATAATGAAAAGGACATCTTTTTTGGGGTATCAGTTCTAGAAGGTGTTGTAGGTCTTCTTAGAACCATTCAGCTTCTTTGAATTAGTGGTTGGGGGATAGACTTGGATTACTGTTATATTCAATGGTTTGCCTGTAGAAGAATACAGATCACTCTGTCATTTTTGAGATTATACCCAAGTAGTGCATTTTGGACTCTTTTGTTGACTATGATGGCTACTCCATTTCTTCTAAGGGATTCTTGCCCACAGTAGTAGATATAATGGTCATCTGAGTTAAATTCACCCATTCCAGTCCATTTTAGTTCGCTGATTCCTAAAATGTTGATGTTCACTCTTGCCATCTTCTGTTTGACCACTTCCAATTTTCCTTGATTCATGGACCTAACATTCCATGTTCCTATGTAATGTTGTTCTTCACAACATTGGACTTTACTTCCATCATTTTCCCTAGGTACAGAGAAAATGTCCTGAAGGCTGGCCTTGCCCCTGGATATTTAATCTCCAGACTGCTTTCTTTCCCAACTGGAGAAAGTATCTCATCACATTGACTATTCACTTGGCAAATATTTATTGAATGTTTTGAAGTGCTGGGCACTGGGTCCCTACCCTCTTGGAGTTCTCCAGACTCATCAGGGAGACTGCAGCTGGGCAAATGCTTCACATTTTAACACATGAAGGCATGCAAAAGGTGAAGGCACTCATTGTCCTTATCTCTAAAATAAGGTCAGTAATAGTAACTATTACATAAGGCTGTGCTGAGGATTAACTGGGAAAACATGCATGTCAGTTGATGACTACAGTGGCTGGTAAGTGTTTTGGTTGTTATTTCCTGGGGCAACAATTATCTGTGCCTGAAAGAGGTGGACAAGATCAGAGATGAGCAATAGGAGTTTTAAAAAATGAGTAGGTGTTTGTGAAGTAGAAGTATCAGAGGATGAATGTTCCAGGAAAATGGAGCTGTGTGTGAAGACACAGAAGTAGTAAGGACCCAGTAAGTATCTGGAAAATGGATCTGGCATGTTGGAGGATAGAGTGCATAGGGAGAAATGGAAAATGGTGGTAAACTACTGGGGGGCAAGCAAGACTCCAGGGAGGAGGTGACATTTGGACTGGGTCTTGAAGGATGAGTAGGATGCCAGGCAAAGAAGAAGAAAGAATATACTAGTGGTGGGAACACATATACAAAGGCACAAAGTTGTAAATGCGTATGAACTATTTGGGAGACTGCATGCTATGGCCAGGGCTCTGCATTCAAGGACTTCTCTCCTCTGCTTAGAGGATTCAGAGATATCAGACCTTGTTTGGCAGATTGGTGGGATGGGCCCCCTGAAGTCAGTTTGCATGAGGGATTCATTGGGGAATAAAAGCAGTGCATGTGCACCAAAGGAAAGAGGGATGAAGGGAACAGATTCACATCTGTCTTACATGCTTACACAGGCAGACCTCAGAGACATTGCAGGTTCGGTTCCAGACTACCACAATAAACCAAATATGCAAATAAAGCAAAGCACATAAATTGTTTTGGTTCCAGAGTACACATAAAAGTTTTGTTTACACTGTAGAGTATTCTCTTAAGTGTACAACAGCATTATGTCTAAAAAAACAATGTGCATACCTTAATTTAAAAAAAAAGGCCTTATTGGTAAAAACGTCTAACGACCATCTGAGCCTTTGGTGAGTTGTAACCATTTTACAATGGGCTTCCCTGGTGGCACACTGGTAAAGAATCCACCTGCCTGTGCAGGTGATACAGGAGATGTGGGTTCCATGCCTGGGTCAGGAAGATACCCTAGAGAAAGAAATGGCAACCCACTCCAGTATTCTTGCTTGGGAAATCCCATGGACAGAAAAGCCTGACAGGCTACAGTGCACAGGGTCGCAAAAGATTCGGACATGACTGAGAGCACACACATGCAATCTTTTTACAATGGTAACATCAAAGATCACTGACCACAGATCACCATCACAAATGTAAGAATAATGAAACGGCTTGAAATATCATGACAATTACCAAAATGTGACTCAAAGACAAGGCATGAACAAATGCTGTTGGAAAAATGGCACTGAGAGACATGCTGGAGGCAGGGTGGCCACAAACCCTTAATTTATAAAGTATGCCATAGCCTTGCAGCCTGATAGAATGAGGGTGACTGTATTCAGCAGAACCTCTCCATATTGGCAACTGAGCCCTGAGGAAAGCTGAAAGTAGAAACTAGAGGGCTTATTAAAGGCTTGTTTCCTTAAAAACTCCAGGAGACTCAAGCACAAGCAGACTGTGCTTTGGTCTACACAAGACATACTCACCAACTCGGTGTAAACTGTTTTAGCATAAGGTGACAAGGTATAACAGAGCGGGGGGAGGGAGGAGAGTCTTCTCCCCACTTGTGCACAGGATACTGTGGCACTGCAGAACACTGAGGGCTCCAGAACACCACCAATATGGTGGCACCTCCAGGCCAGCAGAAGGCACACCCACCTGTAATGTTACAGCTGGTGGCCATGGTGACTGTCAGGACAGATGTGCTGATGGAGGCAGTAGACAGCCATCTTTTTTCCAGTAGTGCCCCTCGCAGAGGAGTGCCAAAGCAAGAAAAAACTAAAAGGGTGGGTAATGTGGTGGCAGGCAGGACTTGTCCTTGAACCCATATGAGAGGATCTTAGGAGATTCCTGGGACTCCCTTGGAGGAGGGGAGTAAAAACTATAGGAAGGAAAAGACCCTGCAAGAGGAAGATAAGGGCAAAAGGTAACAAACATGGGCTATATTTAGGGGATCAAATGGGTAGGACTTGGTGAAATTTGGATGTGGGTGATCAGGGAAATGATAGTGTGCCAGGTGAAACCAAGGTGTCTGGTTTATGTGGTTCCCCCAATGGAGGCGTTTATTGGGATTTACAGCCCATCATTCCAGAAGAAAGTATGTCAGGTATAAAGTGGGACCAAGCTAAGAGAGATGATGGGAACTAGGTGTAGCTAATTCACAGTAAGGGATTGGAAACCAAAGGCCAAAAATTTGTCTGGGTTGTGGGCAAGGGCTCTGTGTGGGGTTGTGGCTTCTCATCTCATGCAACCCAAACAGCAAGTTAACCTGACTTTCCCATCACTTTCCATCTTTTCTTCTCTATAGGATCCCTCCCTTCAATATTCAGACATGGCCAAGCATCTCCCATGTTTAAGACAAAAATTTTCCCTTGACCTCATATCCTTCTTCTGCTACTTCTTTTACCTTCTGATGGCTCAGTGAGTAAAAAAAAAAAAAATAAATCTGCCTGCAATGCAGAAGACACAGGTTCAATCCCTGTGTCAGGAAGATCCTCTGGAGGAGGGCATGGCAACCCACTCCAGTATTCTTGCCTGGAAAATCCAATGGACTGAGGAGCCTGGCCGGCTACTGCCCATAGGGTTGGAAAGAGTCAGACACGATTGAGTGACTAAACACAGCATACCAAGGGTCGCCTCAAGCTGCTGCTTCCAATTGCTCATCTCCCTACTCACTTCTGGCCTCTACTCCTATCACTTCCCCAGTATTTCACCACCACTGACCTCTGTGTTGCTAACACCAGTGTGTCCTTTACTGTTGCTGCTGTTCAGTCACTAAGTCATGTCCAACTCTTTTTGACCCCATGGACTGCAGCACACCAGGCTCCTCTGTCCTCCACTATCTCCTGGAGTTTACTCAAATTCATGTCCATTGATGCTATCTAACCATGTCACACATACCCTTTTTAAGGGGCTTCCCCAATAGATCAGAGGGTAAAGAATCTGCCTGCAATGCAGGAGACACAGGAGATGGGGGTTTGATCCCTGGGTTGGGAAGATCCTCTGGAGAAGGAAATGGCAACCTACTCAAGTGTTCTTGCCTGGAAAATTTCAAGGACAGAAGAACCTGTTAGGCTACAGCCCAAAGACTTGCAAAGAGTCAGACAGGACTGAGCAACTAAACACAGTCTCCTTTTCTGACCTTACATAATTTTACATTGCAGATCTCTTGTATGTTGACTTCTGTGATAGCATTAATTTAGCTGGTATTAAGAGTTTGAGGGAATTTAGTCTGGATGGAGTCTTCCCTGGTGGCTCAGATGGTAAAAGCGTCTGCCTACAATGCGGGAGACCCGGGTTCAATCCCTGTGTTGGGAAGATCCCCTGGAGAAGGAAATGGCAACCCACTCCAGGACTCTTGCCTGGAAAATCCCATGGACAGAGGAGCCTGGTAGGTACAGTCCATGGGGTTGCAAAGAGTCAGACATGACTGAGTGACTTCACTAGTCTGGATGGAAATATGTGACAATACTTTTACTTTGTTCCCTATGCAAATTTGCCACGGAGCAGCAGATCAAAATTGAGGCCCTCTTGAAACCCATGTCAATGGCCTTCTGTCCCCAGGCTCTTAAATGTCTTGGCCTAAATAGAAGCCATATATCAATGGCCCTTTTCAGTGCCATGCCATTTTTGAACATTCATGGCCATGAGTAAATGCTCACTATGTACCAGACACTAGTTTAATCACCTAACATGAACTGACGGAATTAAATTTCACTGCAAGATTGCAGGCAAAGGTCGATGGTACCACTATCATCCCCATTTTATAGCTGGGGTGACTGACACAGCTGCTAAGTGTGGAACTGGGATTCAAAACCCAGGTCATCTGACTGCAAAGTTCTCACTCCTAACCATGAGGCTGTAGTGTGAGAGGGGTGTCAGGCTGAGTGTGCAAAAGCCAGGCCCTTCCATCACCAGTTACCCAGCCCAAGGTCTGTGCTGCCCAGAGTCATTCAGTCACATGACATTCCTGCACAGGATTTTTCCAAATGAACTTTTTATTAATTTAAAAATCCAGAAATACAGTGACTACATAAATAAGTACCCTATTTAGGTACATGTCCTGTGAGAAGAGTGAAAGGGTAATACTGTTATGTTATTCTTACTTGTTTACATGAGTGAACTAGAAAATGGCTACAGCTGCTAAGTGGTACTTATGGGCTTTGCTTGTTCCAAGTGTTTATGGTACAAATAAATACACAAGAAGAACCACATCCATTCCTCTCTACTAAGTACAGGCGGCTCGGCCTCTTCTCTCTCTCTGCAACACTCAACATTGGAGGGTTTCTACATTGGCCTCGCCCAGCACCCCAGCTCCTGCTTCACACGGCGCCTGGCCAAGGTGTGTCCCGGCGCCTGCAGGCAACAGTCTATCTAGGGAAGCTCCCTGGGTGTTCCCTTCAGGTTGAGCTTTCAGAGAACACCTGGGTGGGAAGGTTTTGGGGCTGAGTCATCAGAAGGGGAATCACCACTGACTTAGGATCCAATGACTTGTTTCCATGCTATGGAAATACTGCCACCTCTGGGTGGGAGACAGCAGCTGCTTAATGTTCAACCCCCCCACCCCCACCACTAATACTCTGAATGTCCTCCTTCCTTCCCCTCCCCTCTTCGAGAACAATGTGTCTGAGAGGCTGGTCCCCTGAAGGCCTGGCCACCAGGCCTCTGTGTCTCTTTGATGAGAACAGACTCCTTTATGCCAGGTTGCCATAAAGACTGGACCTTTTACATTTTTCCCTATTGGTGTCAAATAACAAAAAAATGTTCATCTTACCTATGGTCACAGAGTAGGAAAAATGGGATTTCTTGGTCCTTAATATTTAAGTATTCACTAGAGTTCGTCCAGGCCCCCCTGAGGAGATAAACCTAGAGAGCAGGTTTGAGATTCCTACTGTGGAGAATTTATAGTTTTCCCTCAGAATGGATCACTTGGGCTCTGGTATTAGGCTGCAAAGAGACATTTTTGGAGCAGCCCTCACTGGGATCCATGATTCAGGTTCATGCTTGGTGCATGAGAGGAGAATGGTAGGAGGGCTTAGGATAAGGATTGGTATCAGAATCCCCATTTCCCCCAGTGAGCGATAATTCTCCTAACTGAAGCTTGGGAGGACGGAGTCCCTTTGCCAAGTAAAAACCAACTCCTGTAATTGGAGAAGAGAAACTGCCCTTTTAAGAAGCTTCTAGAATTTCATCATTTAACCAAAATTTTTGGACTAGAGAACTATGACTTCAGGACAGTAAATGAGGATTGAGCTGTTAATTGGTGAGTTTTGTCAACTTGAAAACACATGGCTGACCTTGCTGACTTCTAGCAACTCTTTCCTTAAATAATTATTTTCTTTTATGTAGACTCAGTTTCTAAAAGTTTTACTCAATTCTAACTTCTTTATGGAGGTTTAGGGTGAAAAGAGAAGTGGTGCCATAAGGTAAAAGTTCTTTTCCACCTCAGAGTGAAGGCAGCCATGAAATGGTGTTCTTATTCTTTCCCAGAATCGGTGCCATCAACAACCACATCATAGACCCAGGGCACAGCCTTCTGCTCACAACTGCTTATTTATCCTCCTGGGTGCCAACTGCCTCCAAGTTACTTAGGAGTCAGGCAAGGGAAAGAAGGGGAGAGTCTACACTAGTCGTGCCTCAGAATGAAGGCTGTAGTTCAGTATGTGTGCGCGCATGCACATGTGTATGTGTACCTGTGTGTGTGTGAATATGGGAAGTCATTCTAAATTTTAAAGAGAAGAATTTCATACTAATATTTTCTCTGTACTAAAGAACTCCTACTAAGAAATTCCCTTCTCTTTCTTTCACTGGAATAGCTTTCTAGAGGTTTTGTTTACTCTTTAACCTGTAAAGAAATGTGATTCTCCCAGACACTAGAGCAGTGTTGTGGCGTCCTAGCCCTCTTCCTCCCACAGAGAATTCAAAACTCTTCTAGTCTCTTTGGAGGAGATGTTTAAGGGCTGACATACCACTCCAATAAAGGAGCAAGTTATACTGTGCACGGCGTGAATAATTGACTGCATTTGAGTTTGGGGTTTTAGGACACTGTTGACTTAAGCAAAGTAAGCCTGCAGTCCAGCTGCAGCTTAAGTTTTCTTGCTTTCCTCTATCCAATACTGTTTGTCTTGTCTAACAGTGGCCCTTTTCAGACCTTTCCAGGTACAAAACTTTGACCAAATCTTCAAGCTCCGTTCGGCACACACGACTGGAACACATCTGGCTGATCTGGGCTTCTCCTTCAGTGAAGATCTTCCACTGGCCTAAAAGGCAAACACAAAGTGGCCCAGAGACGTGAGAGGAGGGCAGAGCCAACGAGGAACAGAGCTGACGCCCCCATGCCTTCCCTGAATGCTCACGGATCCGCCAGGGGAGCTCGAAGACAGGCCTCACGAACTTTCAGCAAAGCAGACCCTGAAACACTTTCCTGGGGACAGATATGGAACATGGGTCACAGGGTCTTCATTTCAACACACAGCATTTGTCAGAGTCCCAAGAGTAAAACTTAAGTGTTATTCTTGGGATTTTTACAGTCTATTTAGTTAGCATTTAGGACTTGCTTCACCATCAGGTCATTAGCTCTTAGGTGGCAGTAGGTCAAATAAGGCACTTTGGGGACCTGTACCTGGTGCATTCCTGGGGCTTGGCTTACTCTCTGAGGCCTGAATATTAGTTTGGGTTACTTGATTGTTTACTGCTCGTTTCTTTATTCCTGCCACCCTTTGTCAAAAACTCTCCCCTCTCAGTTCCAGTGAAGTGGATGAACCTAGAGCCTGTTATACAAAGTGATGTAAGTCAGAAAGAGAAAAACCAAGAGCGTATATTAACGTGTATATACATATATATATATATATATATATATATATATATATAATCTAGAAAGATGGTACTGATGAACCCATTTGCAATGAAGGAATGAAGATGCAGACGGAACAGACTTATGGACACAGTGACAGAAGGAGAGAGTGGGACAAATGGAGAAGGTAGCATCGACATACATACACTACGATGTGTAAAATGCATAGCTGGTGAGAAGCTGCTGTATAACACAGGGAGCCCATCCTGGCGCTCGTGATGACCTAGGGGGGTGAGAGCGGGGGAAGGGAGGGAGGCTCAAGAGGGAGGAGACATATGTATAATTATGACTGATTTGCATTGTTATATGGCAGAAACCATCACAACATTGTAAAGCAATTTTCCTCCAAGTAAAAAATACATTAAATTACAATAAAAGCACTCTAGATATATTTAAATGGATACTAAATGCTAAGAATGAGAACATAAAAACTTGAAGGCCCTTCGCAAAGAACTGGTAAAATAGTGCTTGCTTTGTCTACTGATATATTTTAGACTGAGTCAATCTTTTTTTTTTAATTGACTTGTCATTAAACTTGATTAGTATATACAAAACAAACAAACAAACAACTCTCCCCTCTGCTTTGTCTTATGCCCACATGCTGGCCTCATCCCGCCCTTAGCAAGCCTCCCCTGCTCCTATGGCTCTGCAGAGAGTTCCAGTATCACATCCACCAGGGGACCCCTCTCTGCTCTGGGTGAACACAACTGCATCCTTAACCCCTTCCAGTCCCTGTTTTCTCCCCCCTCCCCCAGAACTGTCCACATTTCCAATGTGTCCCTACCAACTTCTCCATCCTCCCTCCAGTCATGCTAACCGAGCAAGCGGTTTTGAGCGTGTACCATGTGCTGAGCGCTGGAAACCACTGGATGTCTCTGAACCATCCCTTTTCTAACTTTCCCGGTCCCTCCGGGGCATGATTTTCCTTCCCCTGCTATTATCCTGCTCTGGCAAATAGGCTTCCTAACAAAATGCCCACCTGCATACCCTCATCAGTCTTCCTTTCATCCCCATAATGTTGCCACTTGGAGAACCTCTTGTCCAAGGTCAGCAAGCTCGTCTTAATCCAGAACTGACATTGAACCTCTTTTCTTTCTCTCACCACAGGAGATCATGTCCCCCCTTCCTTATAGTCTCCCATCTTGCTGCTCCTCTCTCACTTGGATTCTTCACTTCTCCCTAGTCTCTCAGATTTGATGGGAAAGGGGAGATGGGTCATGTAAGAAAGCAGCTTCCATCGAAGCCCTGCAGTGCACCAGAATCTGACAGGCACATTATACACAGGGTCAGGCTTGCACTTCTCTGTCCCCAGGTGACCCTGCAGGATCATCTCATCACTCACTGCCTTCAGTTGCACACAGAGGAACACATCATCTACCTCCATTATACACCCGCTGTGTGTAATTATACACCCAACTGTGATGGGAAGAGTTTGCTTAAATCATCTTCCAAGTGCCCCAGTGCCTAGCACAATGCCTGGCTCACAGTATGAACAAAAATATGTTCTCTGAAATTAATTGATAATTTCAAAAGTCACATTATTGATCATGGGATCCTAGACTCTGCCTCCTTTATTCCCGACTCACAGGAACTTCCAACTCCATTTGAATTCTCCTACCGTCCAGTTAGTTGTCTACTCATCTCCCGCAGAATAAACACTTGACCTTACCAATCCTATGTCCAGCTGCCTACTGGAAAACTCTCCTCAGATGGACTTCAAACATGTTCCAAATAAAACTCATTTTTTTTTTTTTTTACCAATTTTCATTCTCCAGTTTCCTACTGGTGAATGGTATTACTCTACATTCAATCTATAAAGTTGCTAATATTGGAGTCATTCTAAACTCATTTCTCTCTTTGCTCCTGATCTTGATGGTGTAACTTCCACCCCTCACAGGGACACCTCCTCCTCTGTCTAACTGACTTAATACAGTCTAACAGCTTCCTACAGACAATCACCAGCTCTCTCGCTAGAAACCCACTTTCCACCCTATATAGCAAGTACCACTTTCTGAAATCCAGATATGAATGCATCATTCACTTGCTTAAAAACCCCTACTGGGGTTCTCTGGTCTGGAGATCAAGTACAACTTCTTAGTGTGGCATATATATCAATTTGCCAACAAAGATCCATCTAGTCAAAGCTATGGTTTTTCCAGTAGTCATGTATGGATGTGAGAGTTGGACCATAAAGAAGGCTGAGCACCAAAGAATTAACGCTTTTGAACTGTGGTGCTGGAAAAGACTCTTGACAGTCCCTTGGACTCTAAGGAGATAAAACCAGTCAATCCTAAAGGAAATCAATCCTGAATATTTATTGAAAGGACTGATGCTGAAGCTGAAGCTCCAGTCCTTTGGCCACCTGCTGTGAAGAGCTGACTCATTGGAAAAGACCCTGATGCTGGGAAAGACTGAGGGCAGGAGAAGGGGGCGACAGAGGATGAGATGGTTGGGTGGCATCACTGACTCAACGGCCATGAATCTAAGCAAGCAAAGACAGGGAAGCCTGGTGTCCTGCAGTCAATGGGTTCATGAAGAG
Organism: Bos taurus; assembly: GCF_002263795.3. Classification (NCBI taxonomy): domain Eukaryota; kingdom Metazoa; phylum Chordata; class Mammalia; order Artiodactyla; family Bovidae; genus Bos; species Bos taurus. The sequence goes on from NC_037357.1 coordinate 59,043,294, forward strand.
TCGGATGTGACTGAGCAATGGAACAACAACAACTGGCTTCTTTAGAATATGGCTTCTCAAAGTCATACATGCTTAATAAATGCATCTGAGAGCCAAGAAACATCTTTCTAAGGCACCATCTTCATACACTTGATACACTGTGTATAAGTTTGCAGCAAGTACCCATGCTCCTTGCCTGCCATCTCAACTCACTGGCTTCTTCCAGGCCCTCTACTTCCTGCCTCCAGCTTGTCTCACCTTTCTGTGCAACCCATGTGGCCTTTGTGATTCTTCATCACCCACACCCACATTTCTTGTTTGCTCCTGTCTGAATCTTCTCTTAGGATGTACCCTCTCCTTGGACTGATTTCCTGACCTGTTGCCCAGTCACACCCTTCTCTTTCAAAACCCACCTCTTCCCTGAATAAGCACACCTGGCTCTCATCTCATTGTTTTTCACAGTTTCCCCTGAACACTTAGGTATTTAACTCTCCAGAAGTATACTAATTCATAATGAACGCACTTGCATGTTCTGTCTCACCCATTAGAATTCCCAATGGATAGAAATTCTGTGCCTTTTATTCCTTTAGAAGGCCTCTCACCCCTCCCCGCACCTCCCACCCTCCCCGGTGCCTAGCAGGATCTAGTTCCAGGCTCCACCTAGCCTAGAAAGCCTAGGGAGAATCGCTAGTAGGCTTGAGTGCTTTTAAAGACACATGACCACCCAGGGCAGTTCCAAGGAGTCAAACAGAACTTTGAGACAACCCAAGAATCGATATGCAGTCATCTTCTCTCTCTCTCTCAGCCCCACCAGTGAGGTCATAGCTTTCCAGATGTGAGGTCTCCACATCTGGATAGGCCAGACCTCGGAACCTCTCAAGACGCTGGGTTTCATAACCCAGAGGAGAGAGAGAGAATAGTCTCTCTAAAGTTGATGTGGAGCATTGCTCCTGTTCAGTGAGAACACAGCCGGTACTTCAGCTGGGGAGACAAGACGTGGAACACTAGATGTGTTTTCCAAGGAGGTGAAGACAGTTGTCACTTACTCAGCGTTGTCCTGGTCACCAGCTTGAAGTGATGGAGTTCCTCAAACATCCTCTTGGAGATCTTCTCAATATGGAAGTGCTGGAGGATGCCTGAGGCCAAGCGAAAAATCAGGCAAGTGGTCAGGAGCTATCTGGAATTAGCAATGCTGTTTTCTGCTTGAGCTAAGCATATCATCTCATTACTGGGGCTTAGGAGTCTCGAGCTGGGCTGTGTAATGTGCTTAACCAGGAACTTGGTTGACTCGAGGGTTATCATTGACTGCTTTTGTTTTCTTGGCTCACTGACCTTCCCCCTGGTTCTCCAGAGGATGGAGATAAGGGAGACAGAGCTGCTGACCGTGGGACCCTTTCCTGGGGAAAGCCACGGGGAATCAAGCATGGGTGCTGGTTGGAGTTTCTGTAGCCCAAGGCAGTATTAGACATTCTGCCCTTGACCCCAGTCTGAGTTGGCTATGTCCCTGCCAAGCCACTGGGCGGTCCCCCTGGCTCAGCAGTGAGAACTTGAAGCAGGCTTTGCACATGGGTCATTTGTGTAAATGGAGAAGCCATCCCACTTCCTAAACTCCCCAGAAGGCATATTTTCCTTTGGGAAACAATCATAGCTCCTTTTGCTTTCCCTTATAAAAATGGGCAGAGTGAAAATAACCGGGCTTCCACAGTCTCAACCTTGCCCAAATAGCTTTCATCAGAATAACATGTGAACAATAGAAAACTGCCTTGCAGTTAAGAAGCAATGTTACCAGTCCACTTAAATAATCCTCCAGAGGTCTACAGGGAGCAGCGGACATGGAACCTGGGTTTTCCTCTGTCCAGCATGCACAGATCTTTGATGACCCAGTGTTGTGTACAACAGGCTCTTTAGAGGTGATAGTAACCAGTTGAAAAGCATCCACACCTCTCTGTAGGGCAATGCCAGTAGGGGAGCCAACAGAACAGTGCTTAGTCCTGGTGACTAAGGAGCTAAAGAGTTAAGAGATGGCAAACCAACATTCCTAGGTCAAAAGCAAAAATAAACAGTGCTGAGCCTTATATGTGTGTTCTAGCATATTTTTAAAGGGGTACAGAGAAGTTCCTGTTCTTTTGAGAAAGAAGGGAGACAAAAAAAGGTCCACAAATACTAGAGCAGTTGTTCCTTAAAAGATGGGTCTAAGTACTGCCTGTAGCAGCATCATCCGACTATTTGTTAGAAACACAAGTGTTTAGATACTCCCCTTGGCTGACTGCACTCAAATTTCTTGGATGGGGCAAGGTAGCTGTGTCTCACTCTAGCACCCTGCGTGATGCTGAAACATACTCGAGTTTGAGCACTCTCGAGCCTTAGGTGGGATCCAGTTGCAAAAGGATGTGCATTATTTCCAAATTGAAATGTCACCTCTACACTTGGATTCCTTGAAAACTTGACCAGACTAGATCAGCCTTAGTCTTGTAGCTATGGGATGATTTGAATAGATGTAGGTTCACAATGAACAGAACGTAGCTTTCTTGGGTAGTCAATGGGAGTAATCAGGAAAGGAATGGGACCTCATGCCTGGGATTGCCACTCCAGTGAGACTATAATTTTCTTGAGGCAAGAGGTCTCAGTATGATTCGAGACTCTGCTTGGCACTGAATGAATGCATTTTCATGTTTGTTGAGCTTCATCTTGGAAACAATAGTAGATTACATTTGGGAAGTTTACAATCCCAGCTGTACACCAGAATCACCTGTGGAGCTTTCTGAACAAACCCTTAAGCCCATCCCTACTCCTGGACAATTAGTCAGACTCTCTGTGGGTAGGATCAGGCATTTGGTATATAAAAACCTTCCCAGATGAGTCTGATGTGCAGCCAGGGTTAAGAACCACTCCTCCAGCCTTGGTTGTGTGAGAAAGACAACAAACCCCTATGGTCAATACTTACTTTTTAGCCCAGGACACAGTTAAAGGGCACAATAGCAACTGTGTGAGTCATGTGTTCATTTCTAAGCAAATGGGAAATCTTCTGACTGAAACAGGGGAACAGGTTGAAGAAATCGAAGATGAAAAACGAAGATGACCCTTCCTCTCCTTCCCTGTGTCCCCCTTACAAAAAAAAATAATAAAAATAATAACAAGAGATTAATGTCGTCTGGCTCACCTTTTCGAATGGTCCAAACGTGGACCTCTACCTGAGGTGGTCTCTCTGTCTCCAGTGCTATTTTTCTGGTGGTCTCCCCGTCCTCCATGAACACAGACTCATATACAGGCATTGTTTCTTCTCCACAAAAGTAGCCTTTGCTGTCAAAGCTTTGGCCCGGAAGTTCTTCTGGAATCAGGAAGTGAGTAGAGATTTGTCATGGTTTTCCAAAAGTCAGAGCAAACCTCTGCATTTATGTAGTCTCAGCATTCATGGCGCTGCACAAGCATCAAAAGTGGACAATCTATAAGGACATTCCTACAGGGATAGAAATCCCACCAACATTTCACTGCCCCTGTAACAGTCACTAGATCACAAAAGAACACATGACCTTTAAGTCCACGTGATGACAGAACACTGGCCCCAAACCCACAATGGATCCACCATCACTTGAAAAGTGGAGCTTCATGAAGAGCAAGAATGTGACCAGATACAAAAGTGCTGGGCACTTAAGGGAACAGAGGATTTTCCATGCTTGGTCAGGATCATGGTTGGCTTTGCTCAGTGTTGCCAACAGAGACCCAAGGAATGGGCTGATGGAAGGCCTCAGTTAACTTCCCTAACATCATTTAGGTATACTTGGAAAACATTTATGACACTCATTTATGAGCATATACTTGCCCAAAGGATCTATCCAAATAGGGCTGACATTTCTGAATGCTCTTTGATTTGTTTTCAAGGGGAATGCTAATACCGGCTCAACACCGGTGCCAAAACCTAGATGTCAGATTAGTCATATGTGCACTATGCCAAATGAACGGTTGGAAGACACAAAAAAGTTGGTCAAATCCCTCAACTGTGGATCATTTAAAGTATAAACTAAATTGTTGGATTTCAACTTCCAGGCATAGGGATACCAGCCCCCTCACTCCTCCTGCTCTATGCTCCCCTTTCCTCAGCCCCCTACCAAAAGAAGTTGCCCTTGGTTGGTTATCAGTGAGTTAAGTTCTTACTGGCCTTGTAATGAACACCCTCCTTGGCTCTGTATTTAAAGTGTAACGCTCAAATCAGGAACAACAAAGAAAAGCTGAGGACACCCTGACAGATTTTGAATATGTGCAGAAGCCATCTGTAAGAATATCTGATGAAACCATTGGGTGTTGAGTGCTTTGGACCCGTGACTCTAATTAGGGGGATTCACTCTTACCCAATCAGACGCATCTGGACTAGAGTTTGTATTCAAATTGCTATTGCATGTCTCTTGCTGACTTGATTACCTCTCCCATTCCCACCACCATTTGGGCACTATAAGGACAAAATCCTAGTCTTCTCTGGGTGATCCCAGGTTGTACTACACAATTTGCAGATTATCCTAGAGTCAAGCTTACTTTCCCCTTTTGTCTTTCTTTTCAGTAATTTAATTACTTGGTGGGCTGGTCTTTTTTGGTGAAATGCTAGGTAATTAAGGGATGTGTGCTAGCACTTTCCAAATGAGTGGAGGGGGGAAGAGGTCACAGAGTATACAGGAACCTCTGTATATCAATTACCAGCTTTAGAATGAGAGCCTGGTTCATGTGTTAAATCCTGCTCACCAGCTATAGCTATAACTGCCCTAAGAAATCCATGAAGGGACTGCAAGTACCTACAATATGCTAAAAATTTCTCCCAGTGTCCTGAAAAGTCAGCCTGTCCCACAACCCCTCCCCTCCAAGAGCTTAATTTACTCACTACAAGGGATTGACAAACAAAAAAATCCATTAGTGATTCATCCAGGCTGGCACATGAAAATATTAAGAGTAAATAAACAGACTGTATCTTTTGAACTACCTGCTTGGCAACCTCTTCATTCCACACCCTTCACTTCAAGGTGCTTCCTGATCACTGCGTGTTCACCTACTTTCATTTCTTTCCAGGGAAGCATGACATGCCTGAATTCATTTCTGGCCATTACCACTTTCCACGAGAATGTTCATGTCCTGAGCTCTCCAGAACTAAGAAACCATTCCTTATGGAAGTGGGGATGACTGACACAGGAGATGTATCAGTATTATCCCAGCCCAAGAAACATGCTTGAAGTTTTAAGCTTTTCCTGCTATAACCCAAAAGGAATGTGTCATTATGGGAATTTTGGGTACTGGGGTGGTATGGCGGAGTTGAGAGTGAGTTGGGGAAACTTCAGGCAGTAGAAGTCCAATACAACTCCGAAGATGGCCACTGATAAATAAAGCAAGGCCAGCCTCCACCAGAGCAAAGAGAGAGAGAGGTGAAACTCACATCCTACATTTTGGCCTTGCTTTGTTACTGGAGGGCCCTGCAATTGTTTGTTCTAATAACATTTTTGACTGAATCATTTGCAAATTTTCTCTCTTTTCTGTTCTCAGCATGAATAACTGAATTTACTCTTCTTTCTTCTGTCAATTTCTTCCCTGCTCACTCCTTTATTCCTTTTCTTCTGTGTTCTGTGTCATTGTCTAAGAGGCTGAGGATGTCATGACCTTGCCTTTTTCACCCCTTCACATCATTCAGGACTCTACTCAACATCATTCTTCATAGAAGCTGACCATTACCAGTCTTTTGAAAATGCTCCACCCTGCCAGTCCCATTCACCTGATCTTTGTGTTTTTTTTTCTTCCCAGTACTCAGCACCACAGAAAATTACCTTATTGTTTTGTGTTCATTCTTTCGTCTCCTGCCAGGATGTAAGGAGCATTGCTGGCAAGTAGCCTGCATCTGTCTGCTTTATCTCCCTATTCTCAGTGCCTGGAACCATGTCTTGCACACAGTAGGCACTGAATATGTGTTTCCAGATTGCATGCTGCATGACCAAGTGCATGCCCCTTGAGGCTCTGAAGTCACCTCTGTGGCTAGAGACTCTTGGAGGGATACATGACTATCAGAGGAAACTTAAAATTCACAGACACCTGTGTGTGGCCCACTGAGGGCAGGTGGCAGAATGGGACAAGACACTCTCTCCTCCATGTTGCCCAGTAAGTCTGCCATCTCTACACGTCTGAGCAGTGCAGGAAAGTGGGAAAAGCCACTCTTCCAGAGAAACAGGTTTAGTCAATAAGACTCTTTAAGATATTGTCAATTGGGATTCTGAGAGCAGTTTTAAAAAATAAAAGCCTTTATTTCTTTTTCTAGTTATAAAAGTCATACACATTTACTGTTGAAAATTTAGAAAATGCAGATAAACAAAAAGAAGAAAATAAGAATTGCCCATCATCCAGTCACCCTAAGATGGCCACTGCTACATTCTGCCATATGTCCTTCCAGTTTTTTTTTTTTTTTTTTGGTCTAAGAATATTATCAATGCTATTCATTAACACAAGTAGTGGGATCATAACTACATATTCTTTTGTAGCTTGTTCTTTGTACTTAATAGATGTATTGTAAGGATATTTCTGTGCCATTAAATCTTGTTCTATGGTAATTTTTAATGGCTGTATAATACACCACAGTGCAGATGTACCGCAATTTATTTAACCATTTCCATACTGGTGGACTTTCAGGTTGTTTCTAATATTTCACTATGGTAAACAGCACTGCAGTAAAAATCCTTGTTTGTATATATCTGTATGTCTCTGATCACTTTCTTTGAATTTCTAGTAGAACTGCTTAGCCAGAGAGTGTAAGGTGGGACACATGTACACCCATGGCTGATTCATGTTGATGTATGGCAAAAACCACCACAATATTGTAAAGTAATTAGCCTCCAATTAAAATAAATAATTTTTTTTTAGAAAAAGATAAGCATAAAGATTTGAATAAATGCCACTAATCTGAAACGCAACACTTGTTCTGTGTCCTGTGCTCACATCCTTTTGACTCCTTCCCTCTTATTTGAATCACCTACAACCATCCAATCCTAACCATACAAAGAAATGGGATTTGGTTTGAAGGTGTGAGATTCAAATTGGAATATTATATAGCGGGAGGGTTTAACTTACCTGGGTAGTCTAGGTAACTATTAATTTGTGTCTGAAATTATCTTGTTCTATTACTTTTACAATTCTAGGTGTTAGACCCTTGACAGGAGAGAACACTGTATTGGTGGACCTACTTCTAAGTGACACTAAAAGGCTTGGGGTTCCAGTTAGATGGTAAACTTGGAAGTTATAAGGTCATAGTGGCTGGGTGGCCGCCACGTTCCTATCCGCAGAATGTGCTCTCTCCCTGTCCCTACTAAGTATCTCTCATCATCAACCTTAATGCTCCAATCCTCCACTTCATATCAGATAGCTCCTGGCCTTCCTATCCACACATTGCCCCCTGTTCACTTTGGAAGATGAAGGTTGTTACATTAAGAAAGATTTTGTTTGTGCTATAAATCAGTGCTCCTCAAACTTTAATGAGCATTGGAATCACCTGGGCAACCTTGTTAAAATGCAGTTGGTCTGGGGTGGGACTTGAGAACTTGCCTTTCTAACTAGCTCCCAGGCACTGCTGGTCCAGAAATCATACTTTGATTAGCAAGACCATAAACCAACCGGAGCCTCCAGCAGTGGTTCCCAAAGTTGTCTGCAAATTACAGACAAGAAGGCCTGGGGGTCTTCTAAAATTCCAAACCCCAAGCTACACCTCAAATGACTTAAATCATAATCACTGGGGATGAGACATAGGTATTTTTAGAAGCTCTCTGGGGGATTCCAAGGTGCAGAGAAGTTTGGGAACCATTGGCCTACATGAAGATGCTCAAAATACATATATACATTGACTAAGTTCGTGTTTACCTGCTACTCATGAGGAATTGCCTAAATTGAATAAATGATTTAACTCTTTGCCTACATTTTAAAACATTTGTTCTTTTTTTTTTTTTTTTTTTGAATCTATGTTTACAATAATGCTTTGCAGGTAAACATAAGAAATGACAAATTCATGTGCCTGGAAGTGACTAATTCACTCAGTCCTAGAATGTTAGAGCTGGGAAAGCCATAAGAAATCTTTTCTAACTCTCTCACTTTATAGAGAAAGAAACTGAGGCTCAGAGAGGTGAAGTGACTCATTCTAGGTACACAGGAAACCAGTGGCAGAGCCAGGGCCAGAATGCTTGATTACCAATCCAGTACTCTGTCAACCCCAATACTATGGACTGTGTTTTCCTCTAGCTCATGTGTCAAAACCACCATTTAACTAATCGATTGCCTTTATTAAAACAAACAAACAAACAAACAAACACTTCACATCTTCTACTGGCCTGGAAAGAACAATGGGCTGGAAGCGACCTGGGTTCCAACCTTGGTTTTATTTTCTATTTCTGTGACTGTGGGCAAGTCACTTCACTTTATACACCTTAATTTTCTTTTCTTTAATAGAGAAATGATAATATCATAGGATTTTAGTACTGGTAGGAAGCTTGGATATCAACTGATCTGGCACATTTCCAAAGTCACACAGCAGCTTAGGACCAGAACCCACTCTCCTTCCACTGTACCTCATCCATTTCTAGTCCTGTCTGCAAAAGAAAATGGAGGTAATTGTGCTTTGACAAGTTAAATGGTGATATTAACGGAGGCGGCTATTGTCCTTCCTAATAATTACAACAACCTAACTTCTCTAGGATTTAGAAAAGCAAGGTTTAAGTTCAGTCCTTATGGCTACATGGGTTCAGAGGTGTGGTAGACACAAGCAAATCCCCAGCCAATTTCTGGTAAGTCAGTGTCTTCCAAGCACCCACCTTATCAGCTCTTCAAAAGGGGAGCGAATGTAGCTCCTTATTAGCAATTAGTAGCACTATTACTGTTACAATTACATGGCAGGTTTCTGATGCTCAAAGAACATTGAGGATGACTATGTGGGGAATCTTGGTCAACCAAAGGCAGGGCTTCCAACCAACGCACCTTTTGCCTTTTTACCTGGACACACCTTGCAGCACTTTCCGTCTATTTTTTGAGGATACTTGCAGGGGTATCGATTGGGGCAGTGGATTTTCTTGCACTCTTGCTTGGTGACATTACAAGTGCACAGCACACACTCCACAATGCCAAATGCCCGGAGGTTTGGGTGCCAGGACTCGCCATGGGAATAGGTCTTTCCATTGGAAACACACACTGGAAGAGAACGCAGGACTGGAAATTAAAGGCTAGGGAGCTGAAATGGGCCCCTGTACTCAGAACCCAAGCCCTGAACCCCTTAAGACATCAAGCATCCTTCATTCTTGTTGTGGCCATAGAGATAGGTTCACAGAGCAGCTTCTGTAACCAAAAAGAGCGTGGGCCTTGTTCCACTGTCAGCAATTATTCCAGATCTTCAACAGGTCTCTGGATGCCCACAAGTGCCTGACACACAGTAGGCCATCAATAAATATCTTCTAAATGGAGGAATGAATGGATGCATGAAAGCAGAGTTCTGTGTGTCCTGGGTGTCTGATAAGGAACCTCCTAGAATGCTGCATTCAGACCTGCAGTTCCATAGAGGACTGGGATGGCCCAAGTGGATGTGCTTCTAGGGATGAAAATCTCCCAGGAAGGTTTGTTGCCCGGGGAGGCTAGAAGCAAACACTACTGCTCTTCTCAAAGTGCCGAGTTTTTCCAGATCCTGAAGCAAATCCCTTCAGGTCAAATGCTATGAGAATCTGATCTAGTAACACAGGTGGGTATGGAGAGTAATAGTGCTAGCTTACTCTCTGACATGGGAAAGAAAGTGCTGAGACAAGATTGAGAGGGAAAGGACCCACCCCTCCTGGGTAAATGGTGGAAGGTAGCTTTTTTTGCCTCTAATCTTCTGGTAACATCCCATCTCTTCATAGTGGCTGTAGAGATTTGGCTACAGTGAATCACTGCCTGCCCTCCAGCTACCTTTTGGTGATCTCACATTTATTGAGTGGAAGAGAAGTCACCAGCTCCATGTTATTTTTTTGGGGGGTGGGGCTTGTAAGAACAAGCATTTGGGCTGCAGGCCGTGGGGCCTATGAAGGGAAAGCGTCAGAGGAACAACCTTCAGTGCAAACCAACCAAAACATATCTGACTCCTAAGGTAAGGCACAGAGCTAGGCTCTGATGTAAGACCTGCCCATGCTGCAAACAGAGAGGTCTGAGAATGAGTTCTCTCCTTTTGGAAAGTGCTGAGACATTCTGGAGATTTCCAGCCATGACGGGGACTGGGTGTGTTTCTCATTATTCCCATCACCTCATCATACCCGGGGAGACCTGTAGGCACTGAAATCAACAACATCTCTAGGGTGGGTCCTATCACTTAAGGCGGGGCAAGGGTGGGAGAAGGAGCCCCACTTGGGGCGTTTCTAGGAACTGACTGATTTGGCTGCAAGACAATGGCCTCAGAAGGATGACTCACTGGGCTATTTCTTTCTCTTCAAGTCCACTGGGTCACATTAGGAAATATGGATGATGTTGGCTGCCTTTTCCTATCCTCTGTAAGAGCTGTTCTAGTACTAGGCACTCTAACAGGTCAATCTATGTAAAGATTTCAAAGACCCTAAACCAGAGAGGAACCGAATTACAGAAAGATAAAGTGAGGATGGAATCACAGGACAAGATGGACCAGATGTGTTGTTCTCTCTCCTGTCCATCCCTCTTCTCTCTCCTCTCCAGAGAGTGGCATTCCCTTCTGGACAATGTGATCACGTGGGTGCAGACTCTGCTTCAGGAAAACTTAGGCTGGACCCAAGAATGATGGGGTCTTATTGTTTCTCCTCTTGGGGTCTAGCAAGGGACAGAGGAGATGTATCTCAGAGGAGTATGCTGTCAGCAGGAAGGACAGAAGCACGGCAGGCAGGACCCACAGTGATGGAGAGCCAGGTTACCTCTCCCTTAAACATTTGGACTAGGGGAATCATCCAGACCAGGTGAGAGCCTACACACTGAAAGTAATACAGTGAGATCGATTCTCTAGGGTAAAACACAGCCTTCTCCTCACCAACAAATTCTCAAGATGATTTTGAGTCATCCAGCTGGGGTGTTGGGAGTTGGAGGTGGGCACAAGTGACTCTCCAATGAACTATAATAGAAAAAGGTCAGGAGAGAACGGCTGAGTCCAAATTAATGGCGGTAATGAATAAATGTAAACCAGCTGGGGCTTTTGTAGGACATGGAGAAATGAAGGGATGAGCCTCTGCCCTGAAAATGAAGAGGTCTGTGGAAATTATGGGATTTAGGATTTTTCAAAGTCCATTTCCTCTCCTGTTTTTTAAGACTTTGAAATTCTTTCAGAGCAAATGGAATCTATTCAAGGCAATTTAAGATTGAAAATCAAACTGCATCTTTACCTAAACTCCTCCTTTAGTAAATTCATATCAGAATGCCTTGGAATTTCAAAATAATAAATTTCAAATCAAACCCAGATCAATAGTAAATATTTCCAATTCTGCTAATAGATCACCATTTTTTATTAAGAGTTTTATTTTGAATGTTCTTCTTTTAAGCCTCTTAGTTTCAAAAGCAATTAATTTTTTAAAAAATCTGTAATCTGAAATTTACATCTAACTAGTAACAGATGTGATCAACTAGCTTTGGCCTGACTAGCTTTGTTGAAATTTATAGTAGGGGTTCTTTTAACGGATTGTTTTTCACCCATGTTATTCAATCATTCGGTTTAATAATTTATTACTTTTAACCCATTCAGAGAACTGTCTTTGATTTTTCTTTTAAAGGAAACAAAACATGTTTGTGGTTTCATAATAAGGAACCAGCTGAGCTTGTGCTCTGATGAACTGGTTGACAGGATGCCTAGAAAAGTAAGAAGCAGTCAATTATTTGATTGAATTTCTCTCCCCACCCCACTACTGGTGGGGTAGGGAGGTGCGGTGCAGGGTCTCAGTGGAGAACTATGTGCAGGAGGGAATGGGGCTGTGGATTCGTGTGGGTGCCTGCTGTAGTCAGCTGGTCATCTGAGTGGGCTACACAGTGGTACTAACCTAATCAGTCTGCCTGTGGCTCAGCCAGGAGGTTTCTGGATTTCTCAATGGATTACTCATTTCTAAGCATAATCTCCTCCTATGAATTAGAATCCCTGCATGTGGAGCCTGGAATAAGTACCTTCAACAAGAGTCCCAGGAGAAGCTGGGGCAACGAGGGGTAAGAATTGCTATTTCTAAGGTTCGGATGAGAAATTTAGAAGCGTTTAGAGCTGAGTACCTTTGAAGATTGGGTGTTCGGGTGGAAAACCAACCACCTTTCATCTTGTTAAAGCCCCAGTGAACTTTCCCAAATGACTTTCAACCCCCAGGGGCATGGGATAAAATGCTGGATGGTGCATTAGATTCACAGCTTTCTCACCTTTTGTCCTTAAGGACAGATATGCCTGAAATATAAACTATGGCCTTTGGACTGACAGTCCCCTGGAGCTGCTTGTCCACGCTGGCATGGTAGACTGGATGGTAAGTGATCCATGTGGGAATGTCTGATATGCACAGGATAAAGGGTCCTTTCCTAGCTCCAGCCCTCCAAAGACTGGGGCCGCTGAGGCCCCGACTGGGTGTGGTACCAAAGAAGCCTGTCCCTTACCTTGTCCATGCTTGTGTTTGTTATTGATGACGATCTGCACGATGGTCCCCGAGGCTTGCTGCGAATCCATGAGTGCTCCCCGGTGACTTCTGGCCCCGGGAAAGCGGGGCAGACCTCCAGCCTGTCGGCTCGGTGGAGGATCATAGTGTGAGCGGTGGTAAGAATGCCTCTGTGAAATGACAAAAGGACAAACTCAGCCCCCTCCGATTCTGCCCATGAGGAGACCAAGACGAATCTAGTTACCTTAGAGGTTGTTTGATGAGTTTTGGTGATGAGCTCTAATCTTAACTCCATGTCCACCCAAACCCAATAGAGACATTGGGATGTGTAGGATGAACAACACGGGTAGCTGAGATGTCTCTCTCCTTGTAGGAGACTGGACTAGATTCACAGACTAGCCTCAAGGGAGAACATAATCCCCCAGGGTAAAGTATCTTTCCTGTTCCCAAGAATCTCACCTTTGGGTTTAAGAAGTTAGATTGTTGCCTGCAATACAAGGCAGAGTGTGATAGAGGCCAAAGGCCAAAGGATAAGGATAAAATGCTGTGTAAATTAAGACCAAGACAGAGAACTTGTAGTCGTGGAGAGTTTGTGACCTGGGCCATGAAGGGTAAGCAGACTTTTTACAGGCAGACTTGGTGAGGAATATTTCAGGCAGAGATTTCCAAGTTGAGAAGGTGTAGCAGAGAACATAGAATCCATAAAAGGGAACAGTTGGAGGATAACGTTCCAAAAGTGGGTTAGAGCCAGATCATGGAGGACTTGAAATGACAGGCTAAGGGGCGAGGACTTTATTTGGTAGGCAATAGAGGTGAGAGTATAGAAGTCTTTCAGGGATTTTCTTTTTAAGTATGGGGGGGTGGGGGAAAGCTGTGTTTCAAAACACTGAGTCCTGATAATGTGTAGGGTGAACTGGATAGGAGGAAGAGGCAGGAGGCAAGTCTCATCTGGATAAGAGGTACTGACATGCAGGCAGATGCAGGCAATGAGATGAGGTCACACAGCAGGGCACAGATACCCCAGACGTTTTATGGACAGAAGCATTGATTGTGTAGGATGATACTAGAATGTCAGCTCCAGAGGTGAAGACTTTGCTGTATCCACCGCTGTATCTCCAGTGCCTTAAAATAGTCTCCAGCCTCTAGAAGGTGCTCATCAAAGCCTTGTTGAATGGATCAAGGAAAGCTGCAGTCCCTCATGAAAGCTTAGAGTCTTGTAGTACAGATGACTCCATCACTGCTCTTTCAGCAAGGGTTCAAGACACACGATGAGTCCATATTCTGCTATGCATCCCTCATCCAGGAGATGAAGTAGAATAGGGGTAGAGGAGAATGGAATGGACATAGGCTACAACCTTAAGGCTTAAAACCAAATAATAGTGTGTTTTAGGGGTAATTGTCAGGGGTAAGAGAAGGGGGATCCCCTGAAAGAACCAGGCAATTAAAAAGGAAGATCCTTATATTCAATGACAGAAATATCAGGGAACATTGAGATGGTAGTTATGGGGTCCCCTGACCCCACCATCCCATAAAACATTTATTATAGTTATGCTCTATAGATACATATGTAGCAAATTTAGCTTTGGGAATTATTATTACTCTTCTGGTTAGGGGGTGGGAAGGCCTTGGTGGGAGAAGGAGAGAGTGAATAGGAGCTGGAGTAAGAGAAAGAGAACATTAATTTTATATCCAAGAAAAGCCCATGCTGGTACATTGCTATAAAAACTTACACAATAAGAATTTACATCAATTTATTATCATGCACACAGACAGTATTCTCAGTGCAAATATTTTTCATTCCCACAATGGCTCATATGTCTTTTTCTGCCACAATCAACTCACATTCCACAAAGGCCATTACAGACTGTTCTGTCCTTTCTAGAGTTTGGTAAAGTTTTGCCAAAGGAATACAGTTGCCAAAGAGAGGACAGTTTAGCTGGTGGGTGTCCTACTGATGCCGAAACGAGGGGGTTCAATGGGGCTAGAATTTGAGAGAGAAGATTGCTGACCCAGGATAAGCTGCAAGTACAAGGAGTTCTTTGATTCATGTGGGCAAACACAAAATGAAAAGCTCGGTACCAGGGACTCAGAGCCTGGACATATGATAAGGGTAGAAAAATGATTCATGACACACACACACAAAAACCTCAGGAGTTTTGATCAGAGGCCAGCCCAGCTCTCTCCAAACCTCATCTCTTTTAAGACTTGTTTTACAGACAGAGAAACTGAGGCCAAGAAGAAGAGGGACTTAATCTGGGGCAAGAGTGAAGACCGAGTTTTGGGAGATGGCAGAAGAGTGGGAGAGCAGGGCAGGAGAGAGGAAGGCTAACAGGAGGGGGACGTGAGAGAGATCATATCTGGTTAAGCTCAGGAGTCCACAAATATTTGCTTAAAAGCTGCTGCAAAGAAAAATTCTCTCCTATATAGAAGTCTGCTACAGCATTCACAACCACACACACCACTGGTCTCTACCTTGGCTGCACAGAGAATCACCTGGGGGAGCCGTAAAAATACTGATCCCACCCCCAGGGATTCTGATTGAATTGGTCTGGGGTAAGGCCTGGGCAATGAGATTTTTAGACACTCCTCAGGGAACCATAATGTGAAGCCCAGGTTGAGAATCACTGACATAAAGGATCTTCTGTTTTGGCCCCAGGGTAGGGGTGGTGATGTGTGATTTTGATTTAGGAGTAATGGTTCTTTAAGAGTCCTTCCCTTGAACAAAGGAAAGAGGCTTACCAGAGGCCTGTCTGACCTGGGAACTTAACAGGAAGGAGAAAGAGGCATTAACACCTTGGAGTTGTAAGTGAAATTGGAGCTTATCTTTAAAACCAGTCTTGAATAATAGGCTGCTTGAGGAAGCAGGTCAAAACCAGTTAGGTAGAAACAATCACAGAGCGAGGCTTTGTTTTCTTCTGCTCAATATTTTGGTATTATTTGATTTACTGACTTGCAGGATTGACAAATATCTTGGGCTTCTGAGCTGGCTGTTACACAGTTCTTTCCGGGTGTTGGAAAATCCCCCGCCATGGTAGAAGCTACCCGGGAATTTCTTCTTGGCTTGTTCCAGTATCTAAGATATATGGGCTTTTTTTGGCAGAGACAGGAAACATGAAAGTGTAGAAATGGCCTTGGAAATGCCTTCATGTTTCTGTGTCTGTGCTACAGTTTTGCAAGTGCACTCACTGTGTGTGCTAAAGAATCTGCCTGCAGGTTCGATTCCTGGGTCGGGAAGATCCCCTGGAGGAGGACACAGCAACCCACTCCAGTATTTTTGCCTAGAGAATCCCATGGACAGAGGAGCCTAGCAGGCTCCAGTCCATGGGGTTGTAAAGAATTGGGCACGACTGAAGCAACGTAGCATGAAAATGCAGGAAATGGCAACCCACTCTTGGGGTATTCTTGCCTGGGAAATTCCATGGACAGAGGAGCCTGGCAGGCTACAGTCCATGGGACCAAAAAGAATCAGACACGACTGAGGATGCGTGCACACGCATCACTGGGGAAACTGGGTAAAGTGTACACACCATCTCTCTGCGTTATCTCTTACAGTCGCAAGTGAGCCTACACAGAAAAAAAGTTTAATGTGAAAAATGTTTCTGAATGTATTCTAATCCACATAGCCACAAGCACATGACATCTTAGTCACGAGTAACCTAGTACTATCCCCGTCTGGGAGACACTCAGGCCAGTTTCCTATCCACAGCACTGTTCTGACAATGTGAATGGGACACGGATTTTTATGTGCTTCACATTGTTTGTATGCCAAATTCTTTCAGTTTTGCTAAGAATTGGTGATGGTAAATCTCTGAGTAATCTATTGGGGGCAAAATCAGAGTTTGGCTGTTGTCCAAAACAAAATTATGCTTGCTTTCATGTTTTGGCTTTCCACACTATGGCTACTTCTTTCTACTCACATACCACACACACACACACACACACACACACACTTCCCCTGATGGAACAAGGACCAGTTTATATAAAGTTAAGAGCTGGAAATCAAACGGAAACCATTTTAAGTTTTTACAAAGGAGTCATCACTGAATTGCAGGTTCTCCTACTTGTGCATTTTGTAAAACTTGGTAAACTGAGGGTTTTCAGCCCACTTGGCAAAATAAACCAATCAGCTCTGTTTCTGTTGACCCAAGGTTGTGATGGTTCCCTGGGAATAGGAACAGTCTACTAAAGAGCACCGTCTACTGAATCAGAAATGTGTTGTTGGGACTTCCCTGACAGTCCAGTGGTTAGGACTCCAAGCTTCCAATGCAAGGGGCATGGGTTCCATGCCTTGTCAGAGAACTAAGATCCTAAAAGCCACATAGTGCAATGCCAAAAAAAAAAAAAAAATCCCACAAAGAAGGAAATGTGTTGTTAGGGTTGCCCTTCTTTCCCTCCCATGGGCCTGCAAAGGGTATTCAGAAGGGATTCTCTTACCTTCTAATAAGTTTGAAGAATTTCTCTCTGATTTGGGAGAAATTTCTATAAATCAACATTAAGGAATGGTCTGCCCTCCATCTTTACAACATACACACATACATTTCACTCCACCTTCCATGCCCATTCATTCAACACATATTTATTGGGTGCCTACTATGTGCCAGGTACATACTTTTCTGTTACTACAGATGCTATTTATTATTTAAATCATATCCCACAGTATCTATCCCTTGTAGAACAAAGGAAAATATTTATTTATAATAAAGTGGAACCATCTGGACATGCTGGCCTACCAGGCCCAAATATTTGTTTCTAAAGATAGGTCTTGACCTCCTTTGAAAATTTATAACTCTTTCAAGGTCCTGCCTTCTACATTTGACCTTTTTAGCTATGGGAAGTATCGGATTAAGTCCAGTTCTGTGACTAGCAGTTTAAGAAGAACAATAAAATGAGGCTGAAATACAACGATGGAGGCAGGGCTAGCCTGTGATGAAGTCAAGAAGAAATGAAAATTAATGGCATTACTAGCAAAACCACCGAGTGGGCCACAGTGCTTAGTGTTGGGGGCTAAGGCACCCAGCTTAAGGTGACTGAGACCTAAATTTGGCTTAGAATGGCATCTGGTTGGCAGTGACTAACTTAGCTACTCTCAATATCATACCATGATAAAAAAAAAAAAAAAATTGGGGCTGAGAAAAAAGTGAAGTTCACAACACAGAACAGGGAGACTGATATCCTCTCCTATCAGGATCTGGAAGGAATCTCACTTAGTATAAAGCTGGTATATTGCTGGATGGAGAAAATCCTTCCTTGGGGTCTATAGGAACCCGCAAACTGAAAAGCCCACTCTCTCTTGCAGGAATGCTGTTTTTTCAAGACATCCAGAGTATTCTCCACTCCACCCACAAATCCTTCTTCACTCATTTGGAAACAGGAATGTCTTGAAAAGAATATGACCTCGCAATAAAACAAATGCAAATCCTTTAATCTCACTGCTGAGGGCGTTGGCAAGCTGGGGACATGAAGTCAGAAGTGGCACATGTGATGACCTTTGCCACACTGAGATGTTGTGTTGGTACTCATTATTTTATTAGGTCCTGGATCAACACCTTCTCCACACCCTCATGATTCTTGGGCCTGACCTATAATTCCTTACCGTATATACAATGTCTGTTGAGAACTAATTCCTAAAATTTTCAAAATCATTTAAATTTATTACAAAACTAATTCATGCTCATTGAAATATATCAAATAATACAGAAGATACAACACAAAGGTGGCGCTAGTGTTAAAGAACCCACCCACCAATGAAGGAGACCTAAGAGGCACTGGTTCCATCCCTGCGTTGGGAAGAGCCCTGGAGGAGGGCATAGCAACCCACTCCAGTATCCTTGCCTCAAGAATCCCAAGGGCAGAAAAGCCTGGTGGGCTATAGTCCATGGGGTCTCAAAAAGTTGGACACAACTGAAATAACTGAGCATAGAGCACGCACGCAGCTTTCTTCCTGCCCACTTGCACCCCTTTGAGAGTATCACTCTTAATACCTTGGTATATAATCTTCTAGATCTTTTAATATGCATTTACATATGTGCACAGACAATTTTTACAGAAGTAAATGACAGTATACATTGTATCCTGTTTGTCTGTTGTTGTTGTATGTTGTATTGTATATTGTTTGTTTACAGACTGTATCTTGGCGCTCCCTCCACTTTACTGCCTTTTGATGTTCAGTACCACATTCTTTTTAACAACTGTATGATGTCCCATAGGCTGGGTTTATTTAACCAAGCCCCTAGAGATAGCCTTTAGGCTGTCTCCTTTTGTCTTGCTTTTATGAAAATAATTCTACATTGACTGCTCTGTTTACTTCTATTGTGGGCTTCCCATGTGGTGCTAGCAGTAAAGAATCCGTCTGCCAATGCAGGAGACACAGGAGATGTGGGTTTGATCCCTGGGTCAGGAAGATCCCCTGGAGGAGGAAATCGCAACCCACTCCAGTATTCTTTCCTGGGAAATCCCATGAACAGAGGAGCCTGGTGGGCTACAGTCCATGGGGCTGCAAAGAGTCAGACACGACTGAAGTGACTGAGCACACATACTTCTATTGTAGAAGGGTATGATGAATAGGTGAGCCCATCCTTTGGGCATAGGTACCTTGGACATGTTCACATAAACCCTTCCCTAAGTCGTAGGCTCCCAGTCATACAGCTGGAAGAGAGGAAGGGTAGCAGCCAGATTCCCTTCCTCTACCTGCAGCGTCTTCTCGTTTTCCCTCTTGGTGCTAATCTCAAAATAACTCTTAGGAGTGGTCATCTCTCTCTATGTATAGTCATAGCATCTCTTATTCCTTTTTATTTTGAAATAATTAACAAGAAAGAAACCCTCCAATAAATATATGTTTAAATACAGTGACACTCCAATTCTCTAAAAATCAGCAAGGGAGATGGTCCAGTTCAAATGATCTATCATATTTTGATAATAAGATTCTTATTTTGTACTTTTTGTGCATTTTTTATGAAATTAAAGATTCTTTAAATTCTACAATGCTTTGCCATTTTCAAAAGTTGCACACTCATGATTTCATACAATCACATATGGACTCTATATATAAAGTCCCAAAATATGATAGATCATTTGAACTGGACTATCTGCCTTGCTGATTTTTAGAGAATTGGAGTGTCACTGTACTTAAACATATATTTATTGGAGGGTTTCTTTCTTGTTAATTATTTCAAAATAAAAAGGAATAAGAGACGCTATGACTATACATAGAGAGAGATGACCGCTCCTAAGAGTTATTTTGAGATTAGCACCAAGAGGGAAAATGAGAAGACGCTGCAGGTAGAGGAAGGGAATCTGGCTGCTACCCTTCCTCTCTTCCAGCTGTATGACTGGGAGCCTACGACTTAGGGAAGGGTTTATGTGAACATGTCCAAGGTACCTATGCCCAAAGGATGGGCTCACCTAACTTGCAATCCCACAGAAGGTCCTCACTGTTGAGCTAGGGGTAGTGATTTGCCTTCCTTACAGAAGACAAATATTTGGCAAGTCATCCTGAAAGGATGACTTCTAATTTAGACGAAGGGTGCCTAAAGGCTGGGCTATGATTTTTTTGTATTCATGTCCTGGCCTCGGTTACCAATTACACAACACACTTAAATGGTTCCAGGTTGGTGATGATGGCATTCAAATTTCTGAGGACAGGGATGAAAAATGGTGTTAGAGATAGGTCCTTTTATGGAATTGCTGGGACAGTAGCTATGGAGGGAGGGCAGTCTGGCCTGATGCTGTGAAGTCTTGAATTATTTGAGCTATTCACACTTACTGCTTCTCTGTTGGCAGGTTGCCTGAAGATATCACCATCAGAATGTTCCCACGACAATTCTCCATCCCCTGTTTATGAAAAAGAAATAATCATATATACATAAAAGGGAAAAATATCACCCTTGTGACCCAGTAACCCTTTGGGTTCTATGATCCCAAAGTTCTTTAGACATTGTAGCCATTGTGGCTTTCTTTGAACAGCAATGCTGAAAGACTTCTGCCTGGGTGTGCCTCATTTTTCAAGACAACTTCAAAGAAAGTTGCCACTTTCTAAAATAGACCATCCAGCAATATTACACAGAATTTGGAAAATGAAAGGGAAAATCATCACTTTCCACTGTAATATAGCCATCATCGTCACTTCTGCTTATTTTATTCCGAAGACAGTTAAGTATTTTACAGGTCATATTCAACTTGTGTTTAAACTACGCTTAAAGAATGAGAGTTTTGTGAATTTGGTCTGTCATGATTTGTTAAATTCACCATTATGTCTCTAAGAAGGTACAACTTGATCTGAAAGTTAACGTAAAACTTGCTGTGGTTGGAGTGTTTACACAACCCATATCTTCTATTTTTGCCTGAAACACCTTTCTCTGGGTCTCCACGACCCAAGTTTTGAACAGTGAACCCCTATCATTTTAGTTGCTTCTAGACTAATTGCTTTTAGGGTAAAGATTCTACTTTCAGCCTTGAGAAAGGCAAATGCACAACAGATATGGATATTCCTCAGCTAATTAAATATAAAAAAAATAAGAGAATAATCTCCAAAAATATTGCCTTGTGTTATCTATGTCCAAGTAAGCAGATGGGAAGAGCTTAGTCTTAGAGATATTTGCATCACTCTAAATGAGTACTATTTGTGTGTGTGTGTGTGTGTGTGAGAGAGAGAGAGAGAGAGAGAGTGTGTGTGTGTGTGTACCTGGTTGAAAATAAACCCAATATCTATTCAATCATATATCTCATGGGATAACAAGGAATACAAAAATATATAAACATTAAGAATTTTCTACCCTAATTAATCTCCCAAAATTTTGAAACCTAACTCTAATGAGTAACATGTTACTGGTTCAAGTACTTTTACTGGTTTAGGGCTGGTAAAAGACCTCAAAATTCATTTGATACCAATATTATCACTGAGCAGTGACATAAAACAAAGCATGGCTTTAACCCTCCATGATTCAAAGATCATCTCTTGGAAAAAAATTATGAATGTTGAAGACTTAACTGTGATTTCTAGGTTTATCTTCCTAAAACACTACTTTGACTATATAATGGTATCGTTTTCTGATCAAAAAAATATCCTCAGTAGGTTCCCATGTAGGACTGTCTATAATCAGCCCCCACCTCATCTTTACTGAACATCTACCTCCTATCCAACTATCTTAGCTACTCTACAATGAAATCCCTTTGACCTCCTTACTCTTCAGTGAACCTGTGGCTCCCATTCTTGCTTCCATGGTTCTGCTCATATTATTCTTCTGAAATTACCTTCCCATCTCCCACACCTCAGAACTCCTGTATGACTATGAAAAACATTCAGGTTTTCCTCTTCTACAAAGCTTTCTTCAAGTACTCTTACATATTTCTTATTGCCTAAAGGACTTAGGTCCTTATAGTCAAAACTGTGGTTTTCCTAGTAGTTATGTACAGATGTGAGAGTTGGACAATAAAGACGGCTGAGTGCCAAAGAATTGGTATTTTTGAATTGTGATGCCAGAGAAGCCTCTTGAGAGTCCCGTGGACTGCAAGGAGATCCAAATCAGTCAATCCTAAAGGAGATCAGTCCTGAATATTCATTGGAAGGACTGATGCTGAAGCTGAAGCTCCAGTACTTTGGCTACCTGATGTGAAGTGCCGACTAATTGGAAAAGACCTTGATTGTGGGAAAGATTGAAGGCAAAAGGAGTAGAGGGTGGCACAGAATGAGATGGTTAGATAGCATTACCAACTCAATGGACATGAACTTGAGCAAACTCCAGGAGATAGTGGAGGACAGGGAAGTCTGGCATGCTGTAGTCCATGGGGTCACAAAGAGTCAGACATGACTTAATGACTGCACAATTAAAGGACTTAGCATCCTGTAGCTTTAGAGATGTATAGGACTTCATCTATTTTGAAAATTTGTCCAACAGTTCCATTTAACAGGTGGAGAAACCAAGGCTCAGAGAGGGCAAGGAGCCATTCACTCATATAATCAGTTGACGACAGCTAACATCCCGAATTCCAGATTTCCCTGCTCCCAAATAAGTGTATTCATTCTATAAGGACCTGTCCTTTTTATTATTTGTGTTATTCATGGATGTATCACCATGATCTATAACAGTACCTGATACATAATAGTCACTCAATAAATACTCATCAAATGATGGAATTAGGAAATCTTCTTTGACCACCTATTTAAAATTTCAAATACCCTCTGATACTTCTTACCACCATCTTAGATTTTCCATTCTAAGACTCAAGAGTATCTTGTGGTATATGTATTTTATTTCTTGTCTGCTTTCTCCTACTAAAATTCTCCTATGAGAACAAGGGTTTTTGTCTATCATGTTCCCTGATGTAACCAACCCCAGCACCTAGACCAGGGCTGGGCATGTAGTTAGTACATACTCAATTTCTTGAATGAATGAATACTAAAATACTTTACAATATTTTCTGCTGTTAAATGTTTCCTGAGCCTGCCTCGTTTCCCTAAAGAGAATGCAAATCCCTAAAGAGACCATGTCTCAGACCTCCCTCTGTGTTGCCTACATCACTGGTTCTCAAAGTGTGGTCTCCAGATCAGCAACATCAGCATAAATTGGGAACTTGTGAGAAATGCAATATTTTGGATCCCACCCTGTACCTAGTAAGTCAGAAGTTCTGGGGTGGGGGTCAGTGATCTGGCACACATCAGATGCTCAGTTTATTCACTGAATTGAACTTCAAACATACAGAATTAAGTGCTTAGCCAATAGCAGACTTACCTCTTCCTGGTTATTCCATGTCTGAGTAAAGATAGCAGACAAAGACCACATGCAGACTCTTTGGAAACCATAACTAACCTTGTAAAAGTGAAGATGCTTGCACCTTTGTTTATATAAAAAAATAATGCCTAAGTCACAATGGCCATCATTAAAAAGTCTACAAATATTAAATGTTGGAGAGGATGTGGAGAAAAGGGAACCCTCTTATACAGTTGATGGGAATGTAAATTGGTGTAGCCACTATAAAAACCAGTATGGAGGTTCCTCAAAAAACTAAAAATATAGTCACCATATGATCTAGCAATCTCACTCCTGGGCATTTACCTGGATAAAGCTATAATTTGAGAAGATACATGAAACCCTATGTTCATAGCAGCACTATTTACAATAGTCAAGACATGGAAACAACCTAAATGTCCATCAACAGATGAATGGATAAAGAAGATGAGGTACACATATACAATGGAATATGAGTCATAAAATAAGAATAAAATCATACCATTTGTGGCAACATGGATGGACCTAGAGATTATCAGACTAAGCAAAATAAGTCAGAAAGAGGAAGACAGATACCATACGGTATCACTGTTATGTGAAATATAAAATGCAACACAAACGAACATATTTATGAAACAGAAATAGATTCACAGACGGGGAACAGACTTGTGGTTGCCAAGGTGGAGGGAGCTAGGGGACAGAAAGATTGGGATTTTGAGATTAGCAGATACAAACAGTATATATAGGGTAGATAAACAACAAAGTTCTACTGTATATCATGGGGTACTATATCCAATATCTTAAGATAAACCATGAAAAGAATGTGAAAAGGAATATATGCTGTGCTGTGCTTAGTTGCTCAGTCATGTCCCACTCTGTGACCCTATGGACTGTAGCCTGCCAGACTCCTCTGTCCACGAGATTCTCCAGGCAAGAATACTGGAATGGGTTCCTCTTCCAGTGGATCTTCCACACCCAGGGATTGAATCCAGGTCTCCTGCATTGCAGGTGGATTCTTTACCATCTGAGCCATGACTATAACTGAATCACTTTGCTGTATAGCAGAAATTAGCGCAACATGGTAAATCAACTGTAAATCACCTTCAATAACATTTTTTAAAAAGAAAAAAGTAACTCCCCAAAGTCAGTTAACATATATTGAATGCTTCTTGGGTAGAGAACTTGATACTAAGTCAGAAGGAGAAGGCAAATCAGGGCTGGACCCTTCCCTCAAGACATTTACAACCTGTTTGGAGGTGACAGGTAACCAATATGGAAATCAGATGAACCTAAACACACAAACAGAGTAACAACTGGAAAGGCAAATGGAATATATATGCTTAGGAGATATCAATTGTGTGGAGTGAACAGTCAGATGTAATCATGGAAACCATCCCCAAAGAATTGTTAAGTCATGTTTTTAGAAGTAGATATTGCAGAGTATAAGGGCTTCCCTGGTGCCTTAGAAGTAAAGAATCCACCTGCAATGCAGGGTTCTATCCCTGGGTCAGGAAGATCCCCTGGAGAAGGAAAGGGCAACTCACTCCAGTATTCTTAGCTGGGAATCCCATGGACAGAGGAGCCTGGCAGGCTACAGTCCATGGGGTCACAAAAGAGTCGGACATGACTGAGCAACTAAACACAACAACTGCAGGTTATAAACAGACAGTCACATGGGCAGAAGGGATTGCCAACTGGAGGAAATGGCATTTGTAAAGGATTGGAGTTTTGGAAATAGAAAGTCACATAGTGGACACAGCAAGCAAGGTGTGGCTTTAGTGGAAGCTTCAGAAGTGAAACAAGAGAAATGGGGCTGGTGGAGAGAGAAAAAAGGAGGGGGGGGATGGGTTGTTGAGATAACTGGGTTGTAAATATTTCTCGTGAAACTTCAAAGAGAGACTAAAGCATTCACATTTGATTGTGTTACCATTTTTTATGTAGAGGTGCCTATGGTAAAAGTAATATTTGTGGAAGCTTATCCTGGCAAGGGGGTGTTGACTGGTTGGGGAGCAATTAGAATCTGGGAGGCCAACCAGGAGGCTGTTGTAGTAATATGTAATAGGCCATGAGAATTGAGAAAACAGCAAAGAAGGGGTGAATCATACTACTGCAGATAACATGTAAATTATAAGACCCCGAGGGAAGATTTGATAATGGAAGAGGAAGGCAAAGGAGAAAGTATAAAATGACATTAGGGTTGCAAGTCAGGAGAGCTGGGGTATGACACTGCTCTTGACAGTGACTGAGTGGGAATGCACTTGGATTTACTTGTTACATTTTGGCTGGCAGTGCTGGGTCAAAGTCATGTCCTGAGCCAAATGAAAATATGGGACCAGAGAGAAGATTTGAAACCAGGAAAGATTTGCCAGCAAAATGGCAAAACAAAATGTAAATGCTATAGTATGTGGTTTCAAGCCGAATTGAAGCAGCCAAAAGAGAACAAATTATAAAAGAAAAATGAGAGAGTAGCTCTCCTCATCATGTGCCCTTTTTAAATGTAGATTTAATGATTGGTATTGACATGAAATGTTTATTCAGTATGACCTTCTAAGAAGTTCAAGTTATTATACTTAGACCCTAGAGTCTTAAAAAGGCTTTTAAAGAGGGTCTTTAAATACTTCATAGTCCAGACAGAATCTTAAAGCAATATAGAAGCATACAGTCCCTGTTAAATAAGCAGAGAGGCAAGATGGCAAAGCAATGAGACAAGTCAATTATCATGCAGACTATTAAATATGCTGTAATACAAGTTCAGATAAATGTGGCATAACCACCTAAGCATTTGCAGACAGTTATATGTACCTAAATTTGAATGATTTCACTTCATTTAAAACTACTGGAGCCATTACTTGTGTGTGTGTGTGTGTGTGTGTGTGTGTGTGTGTTCATGTCTGTATTCTCAAGTAGGAACTACAAACTACTGGTATTTTTGTTGCCTTTGAGCTTTCAAAATCTTCAAAATGGCATTCTCTATGCTAGAATGCTCTATTGTTGTTGCTGTTTAGTCGCTCAGTCATGTCTGACTCTTTTACAACCCCATGGACTGAAGCCCACCAGGCTTCTCTATCCATGGGATTCTCCAGGTCAAGAATACTGGAGTGGGTTGCCATTCCTTTCTCCAAGTGATCTTCCTAACTGAGGAATCAACCCTTGTCTCCTACTTGGCAGGCGGATTCTTTACCACTGAGCTACTTGGGAAGCCCAGAATGTTCTATAAGTAGCCCCTAAAGGTTTCAACATTTTAATTATTCTATATATGAAACAAAGCTAAATAGTTAAATTTGAATTATCTTCTTAGATGTTCACATCAGTGGTGTTTTAGACTGGGGTGGGGTCTATCTAGAGAGCTGAAAATAGGTTTGTCCATTTAAATCTTAAATATTTCACCTTAGATGTATCTAAGAGACAAGGACATAAAAGAAAAAAGTAGGCACCAAAGCCCCCAAAACCTATTTCGTTGCCTTTTTCCTTAATTCACTGGACAAATTGAGTAAGAGGAAGCTTCTTTTTTCAGCCAAGGCTTTAAAAAAAAAAACAACAAAAAAAAACCAGTGATTCTAATGGAGACAGATGGATCCTAGTTAATTCCGAGAAGCACCAAGATGTAATTTTAACCAATTTTTAAAACCAAAATGAAAAACAACTCTAGTGTACTGTATGTCAAACAATATTCATTTAACCTTAAAAGCCACATGTGTTGTTTATTCAAACCTCAATTATACTCTGAGTGGTACCCTATGGAGATGGAATGGCTTGGCTTTCTGGTAATGAGAGAAATGGAGAACAAGCATTTGAAAAATGGTCAAGAGCTAGGCTAAAATTCAGACTGTTTATAACTCCCATTGCTCCTATTAATCTCTGATTGGTCAGAGCAGGTCACAGAAGTAAACCTTGTCTTCTCAAAAGGACCAAGTATACAATGAGATTATGAGATACCCATGAAGATAAACCTCAGACAGCAAAACTACGCCAGCATGTGGCCACTTCTGAACCACACTCATCACAAATAGGGTGCCCATAGATTCTCATTTATCTGGGACAGCTCAGTTTTATGTCTGTTTTGCTGGCAGGCATAATTGTTAAGACTGCTTCTTTCACTTTCAAAAGTGTCTTGGTTGGGATGATAAATTCCATGGTTACTCTAATCATAAGGCAAATAGAAATTGTAAATGAATTTCCAAGACAAGGGGAAATGATCTCCATGACAAGGAAAACTGATCTCTGTATTTTCCGAAGAACACGTTGAAATCAGCAGAATCAAGGCAATAACTAAGGGTTTTTGAGGAAAAGTGGGAGTAAGTAGAGGAAAAAAACTGATCGTGAAATCTCCAGGTAACTATGTACCAGGTTCCCTGGTGGGCCACTTTATAACCAGTGCTCAACACCCAAACTGGAGATTAAAAAGAGAATGAAAGCAGATGACTTGGTTGGGGGGGGTGGGGAGCTACTACCAAATATCTAATTCTACAAATTTGTTGGTGAGGGAGCAAGTGTGCTCTAGTGTCTCATAAGTGGACAGTCATTTTTTAAAATCTTCTTATTTTGTATTGGGGTATAGCCCATTAACAAACAATGGTGTGACAGTTTCAGATGCACAGTGAAGGGACTTAGCCATACATATACATATATCCATTCTCCCCCAAACCCCACTCCCATCCAGGCTGAGACATAACATTGAGCAGAGTCCCCTGTACTATACAGTAGGTCCTTGTTGGTTACCCATTTTAAATATAGCAGTGGCCACATGCCCATCCTAAACTCCCTAACCATCCCTTCCCCCCACCCTTCCCCCCTGGGAAGCATAAGCTCATTCTCTAAGTCTGAGTCTGTTTCTGTTTTGTAAATGAGTTCATTTGTATCATTTCTTTTTAGATACCACATATGAGGGATGTCATATATCTTTCTTTGACTTATTTCACTCAGTATGACAATCTCTAAATCCATCAATGTTGCATGAAATGGCATTATTTCATTCTTTGTAATGGCTGAGTAATATTCCACTGTATATGTACCACATCTTCTTTATCCATTACTCTTGGACAGTCCTTTTTTTTTTTTTTTTTTTAGAAAATACCTTGCTGTCAAATAAAGCACTTAATTGTTTGGGCTGTCAATTTTAAGCTCTTAGCACTTTAAACAAAATACCTGCTCGAGAAATACTAAGACACAGACAAGGAGGGAACTCCTGGCACCAGTGGCAAGCCAAATCAGAAGGGGAGTACAAAAGTATTATCCAGAAAAATCAGAAATGTCTGTTTTTTTAAAAAACTGTATTGTGAGAATGTGCATGTGTTTGCAGGAAGGCATCATAAAAGAGGGAATAATGAAACTTAGACATGGCCCATGACCCACATTCTGCTCTTTCAATGGAGATGTGATTAAACAGATCAATGTTTATGGTTAGAAATGGGGTCTTTACATCCCAGGGTAGTCCCAATGACTCTTCTGGAAGTGTTAGTATATCTAGCCGTTGGGAGCAGAGAAATCACAAAGTCTGCTCCTCCCAGTAGCCTCAGACTTAAGAGTCCCTGAAGTTGCTTCACACCCTCAACCTGAGAGGCAGCATAGTAATAATGGCAAAGAAAACAGCCTGGAGTCAGACCACCTGGGTCCAAATCCTGACTCTGCCCCTTCTCACCTGTGTGACTTTGAGCACATGAATGAACCCATCTGTGCTTCAGTTTCCTTCTTTATAAAATGGAGACAATAATACCTACCCATATGGTTGTAAGGATGAAATGAATTAGTATATGCAAAGAGCTTAGGACAGTGCCTAGCACACTGTGTTATATGTGTTAGCTATTATCCACCCTCCCTCTTCTTCCTATCCTTTCCCTCTATTTCTTCTTTCTTCTTCTCAAGAGTAGCCCACACATGGGGAAAACCCAACTTAAGGAACCTTCACACGTGTGCTTCCCAATGGCTCAGAGGGTAAAGAATCCGCCTGCGATGCAGGAGACAGGAGACATGGGTTTGATCCTTGGGTCAGGAAGATTCCCTGGAGGAAAGCATGGCTACTCACTCTAGTATTCTTGCCTGGAGAATCCCATGGACAGAGGAGCCTGGCGGGCTACAGTCTATGGGGTTGCAAAGAGTCAGACATGACTGAGTGACTAAGGACACACGCACAAGTGTGCAATGTATTTAACAAAAGAAAGCACCTGTATTTTTTAAAAAATGAAGCCTAACAGAAAATTTATGTCCACACATAGAAAGGGAACAATTTCATTTCTAAAGCCAGGGTCCTGGAGACACCAAAAAATAAAAATGGCTGCACACAGCCATTTTTCATTCCTTCAGCTCGTTCCTTCTAAACTAATGATTAGATTCTCTCATCATTATGCTAGTACCTTCTCCCTTTTCATTTTTATTTATAAAAGGAGTCTGCATTTTAATTAAACCTCTTTTTCTCTCTTTGCTTAAAGTAATGTATGAGAGGACAGATAACTGCTCCTATGAGAGGCAGTGCAAATTACATAGTCATAAAGTTGAGTGGTAAAAATTCAAGTACCCAAATAGAGTCCTGTGCTACCACCTTCAAAAATGGAAAATAACGAGCAGGATGGAAGAAGGAAACTTAGTGATCTACCATTGTTTACTGCCTGGTTAACCTGGAAATGAAAAGCAATCAGTTTAGGGTCCTTCTTCTTTCCATGAATACCACTTTGGCTTCCTGGCCCCATCCAAAGAGGACTGGACTACCTGGTGGGAGCAGAAGATGTGGGTCTGACTTTAATGGCCAAAAACAAGGAAAAAGTGGATGGAGTCATTTCAACAATTAGCTTATACCAACTGGATAATTATATCAAATGTTCACTTTGCCTGGGTCACGGAGACCTGGACTTTATAAATTCTTACAGTTACAGTGTAGTGTTCGAATATGATTCCTCTGCCTAACATCACTCTTCTTTCTGATGTTTCTTTTTCCTCTGTTTATACTGTCAGTTAACAAATCAGATTAACTTCCACAATCGTTGAAGTCTAAGTGTTCACGAAGTCTATTCTAATGAGAGTAATGGGTATACCTAGTAATGTGTTTCTGAGCAGTCATGGTATATCCTTTGAAGCAGTCAGAAGGACAAGGCTGAAAGAAGAGTGGCTTTAACCACCCATGAAGAAATAATTGCTCTGAAATGCTTCACTGGGAATTTCTTATTTTTATTGTAGAACCAGACTCATAATACACATGAAAAACCCTCCAGCCCAGCAATGGGATGGGGCATTATTGACCTTGACAGGATGCCCCAGATGGCCAATTAGGAATCATCACTATTAATTTGTTAAACTCAGTATGAAAGTCAATGCTGTCCCATCCACTGTCTGAGGGCTTTCTGTCTAAAAGAAACATTCTAGACATAAAAGACATGCCAAGAAGGAACATGACGACTTCAGAGCACTGGGAGTCCTGGGATTGTCAGCAAGGATGTGAAGATGAATTCTGACCACAGGGGATGGAAAGAGAACAAAAACCACCTGAAAGTTTCCATGGAAGAAGAGAGCTTCCAGTTGGTGTTTAGAAGAGGAGCAGTAGACAAGGATAGAAAATCTCTAAGATAGTCCCATGTTCATGAACATGAATGATTCACTTTTGAAAAGGAATTGCTAGTGGTGGTCAAACTCTTCTACAGCTATGAAAAGATCGAGTGTTTCAATACATTTTGAAGTTTAGGCAAGAACATACAATCACAAAAATTATTGAGTTATTTTTAATTTTTTTAAAGCAGTGTTTTGCATTAGCAATGCTTCCTTCCTACCATTATGACCAGGAGATGGGAGTGTTTCTGCAGAAAATGTGGGCAAAAAGAAAATGAGATCCTGACTGATATGTAAGGATCTATATTTAGAGTTGTTATTTTCTCTCATTTCCTTTGATTTCGAAAACTTTGAAAATTTTGGTAGATTTTTATGATGTTAAAAAATGAAATAGCTCATTTACCACTTCCCTCAAGATCTCTGGGCTCAGCGAAGATGGCATCTGAGGTGTAATTTTGCTGCTTTTTGGAAATAGAAATCAAGAGTCTTTTAGGTAAAATGGCAGATGTCTTGAACACTGACAAATTGCTTTTAAACAATTGCTTCCAGTTTCAGTTACCATGAAGGAGTTAGTAAAAATATCTCAATTTCATAAAAAGAGATTCAATTTTCACCTGGGCTAACTGGAGATGTATTAGATAAATGAGCTTGGGTTGAGTAAGTTGTAAGATCAGTCATTTCTCCTGCCTCCCTAGGCAGGACTACACTTTAAGTGCTTGCCAAAAGCTTTACATAATTGTGGCTCTCTTTCCTGTTAGCAAATCCATCACAAGTTATATGCTTAGTACTATGCTAGGGGCAAAAGAGGAAGAAGATGGTCCTTTCCTCATAGAACTTCCCAGTTGAGGAGCCAAGACCCATTAAACAGTGAATAATAATGTGAAAATGTCAAAGTGTTAGTCACTCAGTCATGTCCAACTCTTTGTGACTCCATAGACTATAACCCACCAGGCTCCTCTGTCCACGGAATTCTCCAGGCACGAATACTGGAGTGGGTTTCCATTTCCTTCTCCAGGGGATTTTCCTGACCCAGGGATCAAACCTGGGTCTCCTGCTGCTGTTCCTACAACCTGACCAAGCCCTGGAAGTGGTCAAAGAAGGAGACCAATGAGGACTAGAATGATCAGGTAAGGCTATTTAAATGAGATGCATGCAGCACTATTTACTATAGCCAGAACACAGAAGCAACCTAGATGTCTATTGACAGGTGAATGAATAAAGAAGATGTAGTATAGATATACAATGGAATATTACTCAGCCATAAAAAGAAATGAATTTCAGTGAGTTCTAGTGAGATGGATGAACCTAGACCCTGTTATACAGAGTGAAATAAGTTAGAAAGAGAAAAATAAATATCATATATTAATGCATATATACGGAATCTAGAAAAATAGTATTGATGCAGGGAAGGAATGGAGACACAGATGTACAGAACAGACTTGTGGACACAAGTCCCCCACACAAGACGGGGAGGGAGAGAGTGGGACGAATGGACAAAATAGAATCAACATATATACACTATCATATCATGTGTAAAATGCATAGCTGGTGAGAAGTTGCTGTATAACACAGGGAGCCCATCCTGGTGCTCTGTGATGACGTAGAGGGGTGCGGGGGGAGGGGAGGGAAGCTCAAGAGAGAGGAGATATATGTATAATTATGGCCCATTCACATTGTTGTATGGCAGAAACTAACACAACATTGTAAAAATTAAAATAATAATAATAAAAGAGCTGCAACTTCAGCTGGGGTCTTGAAAGATGGGCAGGATCCTAACTGATAAAAGAGGAGTAGGAAATTCTTCCAAGCTTGTGGGGATTAAGAGTTAAGAGAGGCACATAACAGGAGGTAGGATCAAGATGGCAGCAGAGGAAGATCCTGAACTCACCTCCCATGGGCATACCAAAACTTCACCTACTTACAGAGCAACCACCTCTGAGAGTGACCTGAAGACTAGCAGAAGATATTTTCCACAACTGAAGATATAAACAAGGAACCACGATGAGACAGGTAAGGGGGTGGAGACTGCCATCTAGTCAGGACCCACACTCTGGCAAGGTGAGAGGGATATAAACACGAATGTCCTGCCCAAGGAGCAAGAGGTCCAAGCTCCACATTGGACCCCTCAGCCCAGGAGTTGTGCACCAGGAAGAAGAGCAAAAGAGCTGGTTTTGAAAACCAGTGGGGTTTACATTCAGGAGAGCTGGAGGGCTGAAGGTGTGTTCAAAAACTCATTCACTCTGAGTAGTAGCAGAGAGGCAGGAGGCAACTGGGACTCCACTGGGAACACAGATGCTGGTGGCAGCCATTTCTGTAAACTCACTCTACTGTGCTGACACTGGCACTGGTAGGCACCATTCTGGAATCCTCCCTCTAGCCTATTACCACTGGGGACTGCCCAATCTACCAGTGTACCCATAGCAGTCATGAGCCACCAGGTCCCACAACCAGGCGTGCCTGGGGCCTGCCCTACCCACCAGTGTACCCACAGCATTAAACTCAAAATGTGTTAAATACTTAAATGTAAGACCTGATATCATAAAACTTGTAGAAGAAAACATAGGCAGCATGCTGTTTGACATTAGTCTTAGCAATATTTTTCAGATCAATCTCATTAGGCAAGGGGCTTCCTGGTGGGATATGAGTGAAATAGGCAAAGGGAATGAAGGGGTACAAACTTTCAGTTACAGAATAAGTCACAGAGATATAATGTACCACATAGGGAATATAGTCAATAATATTGTAATAACTTTGCATGGTGATAGATGGTTACTATTTTGGTGATCAATGCATAATGTATATGAATGTTGAACACTTAGAAACAAATATAATATTGCATGTAAAAAAGAAGGGCATATGACAGGGCTGAAGGTGGGGAGGACATGGCATATTATAAAAAGAGAAGTGCCAGTCTAGAGGAGAAAGTGTGTGTGTTGGTGTTGAAGAAATGAGGATGGGTAGTGAATTAAGGAAGAGTCCGACTGTTTGACAGAGGACCTTTAAAGATAAGCTACAGAACTCAGATTAGATAATATGGTAAGAAATGGTAAACATGGAACAACACGATCAAGTAGTTCCTTAATATGTGAAGTCTGAACTTGAGTATATGCAGCAGGTACAATGCAAGAAGGACAGTATAGATACTTCTATAAAATAGGGTAAATAGGGTGGCTGGTTTCATAGTGGGATCAGAAGTCACAGATTCTAGGAGGATAGGACTGCTGCCACTTATACCCAGAACTTTTGAGTCAATTCTCCCAAATCCTGGGGGTACAGAGAGCGAAGAGGAATATGGTGTGAGTTGAGGCCAGAGAGATGGTCTTGAGCCTCGGTCAGTTATTGGCTTTTATAACACCTTTCCTTCATAGCATGTGGCATGATTATGATTTCATATTTACTTGTCTCAATATTTGATACATGTCTATCTTCCTCATTAAATTCTATGATGGCTGGTTCCATGCCTGTTTTGTTCACCATGGTATCTCCAGTACTCACACAGTGCCAGGTACTTAGTGGTTGCAAAACAAATGTTTGTTGAATGAAAGAATGTAGATATTTATACTTGGGCTACTCTAAACCTAGAAATGGGCTTCCCAAGCGGTGCTAGTGGTAAAGAGCCCGCCTGCCAGTGCAGGAGACATGAGACGTGGGTTTGATCCCTGGGTCTGGAAGATCCCCTTGGAGGAGGGCACAGCAATCCACTCTGGTATTCTTGCCTGGAGAATCCCATGGACAGAGAAGCCTGGTGGGCTATAGTCCATAGGGTCACACAGAGTCAGACATGACTGAAGCGACTTAGCATGCACCCACACAAGTGCTATGTATGTACACCATCTACCAAATGCAGGCTTGGCTCTCAAAATGCCGATAGCTTACCCCATATATGTCTCCCTTGCTTAACGTCTAAGAACATAGCCTTCCCCTTTGCTTTGGCAAGATAGGCAGAAGACAGGAAGCAGAAATGATAAATGGTGGAAGAAGCTGGGACTGGGTTTGGGTTTAAGGCCTGCCTGCCCAGAATGTGGCCATAGTACAATCTCTGAAGAGTTATTTTTTTTTTCCTGCTGATAAAGTTTCCCTTAAGGTTCCAGTGGCTGTGTGCACTATGCTTCCAGTCTAGATGAGGTTTGCTGAAGTGCCAGCAATGACACACCCTGCCAACACTCTCCTGACTGTCCTAGCCTCAAAGACAAGTCTAAACAATTGAGACTGGGGTTGAGATTCAATCCATGGCTAAGATTGCTGTCTGACCCAGGAAGAAAGGCACACATTAGTGTTTGGTGACAGTGCAGAGACTATTTCAATGGGGTCTTTTATATTAAGGTTTGTAAGTTCAGTGCTCAAAAGGTTATTTCTTCTGCAGTATTTTGCCTGCAATTAGGGCGGCCAACATAGAAGAGAAATGTGTCTGGGTTCCCTGCTGAATGAGTAATATGCTTACACAAGGTATACCTTTGTAAAAACATCATTTCAACAGAAAAAAAAATAACTAGGTGCTTCAAAAATTAACTTCAAAGGAGATTCAATCACATTATATACAACTGAAAGATGTAAAGACATTAAAGACAGAGAAAAAAGCATCAATTTTATGAAAGTGTAAGATTTAGTCTTGAGAGGGGAAGATGAAAGAGAATGGTTTATTTAGGCTGGAGAAGAGATGGCAAAGAGAGAACTTCATGAATTGTCAAGTGTGTGAAGGGGCAGTACATGATCAGTAACAACTAGCTTTTATCTGTTGCTTCTGAGGACATAACAAAAAGAAAAGAAAATTAAATCATGACAAGAAAACCATTGAGAAAATAGTTAGTCCCAGGATCTGTTGCCATGAGAAGGACTAGAAATAAACTTCTGTATATGTACATTAAGGAAATAAAAAGGCAAGACTATTGGAGATAGCTAAGGTGCAATTCTACTTAACCCCAGGGTAATAAATATAGTCATAATGCACTCACACGTCACTTATTAAGCAATAACTCTTTGCTGGACTTTCTCTTAGCCTTCTGTCATCTCAGTTAATTTTTACAACCTTTCTGTTGGTTGTAGATATCATAATTAGCATTTACACAGCTGAGAGATTCGAGGTCCTGAATGGTTGTGTCTTGCCCAAGATAAAATTACTAGTTGACTGTAGCTCTGCCAGGTCAAAACTATGTCCTCTGGCTTCAGAGCCTATCTGCATTGCACTCTATTGCCTCTTGGATGCAATAATACATCTTTTTGCACTTTCCTTTATCAATTGTTCTTCAGTTTAGATTTCACATTATTTTCCCCAAACAAAATCACCTTAACCTAACAACTGGATTATAGCAATTAGCTGGTTATATTAGTAACCACGTGTACACCTCTGCTAAAAATGGACTCTCTTGGGTGTGCGGAAAAGGGAACCCTTGTATACTATGGATGGAAATGCAAATTGGTACAGCCACTATGGAAAACAGTAGGGAGGTTCCTTAAAAAATCTAAAAGTACAGCTGCCATATGATCCAGAAATTCCATTCCAAGGCATATATCCAGAAAAGAGAAAAACTCTAATTGGAAAAGATGCATACACCCCAATGTACATAGCAGCACTATTTATAATAGCTAAGACATGGAAGCAACCCAAGTGCCCATTGACAGATGATTGGTTTAAGAATATGTGATATAAATACACATATATACATGTATATATACATATATATACATATATAATAGAATATTACTCAGCCATAAGAAAGAATAAAATATTGCCACTTGCAGCAATGTGGATGGACCTAGAGATTATCATACTAAGTAAAGTAAGTCCAACAAAGACAAATATTTTGTGGTATTACTTATACATGGAACCTAAAAATACAAATGAATCTATATACAAAACAGAAACAGACTCAAAAACATAGAAAACAAACTTATAGTTGCCAAAGGGGAAAGGGGTGGGAAGGGACAAATTAAGAGTATGGGATTAAAAGATACAAACTAGTATACATAGAGTAGATAAGAAACAAGAGTTTACTACATAGCATAGGAAACTATATTCAGTATCTTTAATAACAACCTATGATGGAAAATAATCTGAAAATTACATATATATATATAATTAACTGGATTACTTTATTGTACATCTGAAACTAACACAATACTGTAAATAAACTATACTTCAATTTTTAAAAACGGACTCTCTTCTCTTTGGAGTGGACTCAAGCTGGGACAAAGATGGGAAAGGAGATAAGGAACAAAAGAGTCTTTCCTGGCTGAAAGTTCATAGTTGTACTGAGGGACAGTACACACACTGTGAGAAACAGGTATGGAAAGATCCAGTGCCTTATTGAAGCATACATTAAATTAGGCTGCAACTAAATTCATGCTGACCTGTAAAGGCTGGTGCAAAAAGCATAGTAAAAAAGATGAGCCTGTATGGATACTAAGAATAAGGTCATTTCTTTCTAAAAGAAATATTAGTTATAGTGTGCTAAAGTAAGGTAGGGAATAAAAAGCAATATGAGGGATCACCTAATTTCCTATTGACCATGAATGAATGTAAAGCCAGTACCATCACCATAGTCAGTAATTCAGAGGAAGAAAAAACAAAAACAATATCTTATTTTTGTTGTTGTTGTTTAGTTGCTAAGTCATGTCTGACTCTTTGTGACCCCATGGACTGTAGCCCACCAGGCTCCTCTGTCTAGGGGATTTCCCAGGCAAGAATACTGGAGTGGGTTGCCATTTCCTTTTCCAGGGAATCTTCCCAACCCAGGGATTGAACCTGCATCTCCTTCATCAACAGACAAGATTCTTTATCACTGAGTCACCAGGGAAGACCAATATCTTATTTTAGTAGCATCTAATTCCAACCATGATAAACTTTCTGGCAATATTTCCAAGCTAGTGTGTGTTCATTCAAACAATACCTACTCTGTGCCTAGCACAGTGGGGGAAAAAAGATGAGCCCAAAATAGTTACTGCCTTGAGGAACACATATTGGTAGGGATGATAAGACATGGGCACATATAATAAAAGACAAAAGGTGCTAAGGTTATAAATGCCACTGGAAAAGCACAGGTGAGGTCCTGAAAAGTCTTAGAGAGGAGGGAATTTAGTCCTAATTTATAGGATTAAAAAAAAATCATGGAGGAGGTAGCGTTTGAGCCAGCCTCTGAAGGAGAAGCAGGATTTAGGGGTGGAGAAACTGGAATGAAGGTGGGAAGGCAAAGAAGAGAGAAAGACCCTCCCACTAGTATTTATCCAAATCAAAACCACAGTGAAGTATCACCTCACATGGGTCAAAATGGCCATCATCAAAAAGGTCTAATAAATGTTGGAGAGCGTGCCAAGAAAAGGAAATGCCCCTACACTGTTGGTGGGAATGTAAATTGGTACAGCCACTGGAGAGAACAGTATGAAGGTTCCTTAAAAAAACAGAAATAGA
The DNA here is from genome assembly GCF_002263795.3 of Bos taurus. Lineage (NCBI taxonomy): Eukaryota > Metazoa > Chordata > Mammalia > Artiodactyla > Bovidae > Bos > Bos taurus. The sequence goes on from NC_037357.1 coordinate 59,081,534, forward strand.
GTTATATGATCTAGCAATCCCACTCCTGGGCATATATCCAGAAAAGAGAAAAACTCTATTTCCAAAAGATATATGCACCCCAACGTTCATAGCAGCACTGTTTATAAGAGCCAAGACATGGAAGCAATCCAAATATCCATCAATTGAGGAATGGATAAAGAAGATGTGGGACATATATACAATGGAATATTAGTCATAAAAAAGAATGAAATAATGCCGTTGCCAGCAACATGGATGGACCTAGAGATTATCATCTATGAGTGAAGTAAGTCAGACAGAGAAAGACACATATGATGTCACTTATATGCATAATCTAAAAAAATGATACAAATGGACTATTTACAAAACAGAAACAAACTCAGAGAACAAACTTATGGTTACTGGGGTGGAGGGGGGAGGATGGGGGAATGAATAGATTAGAAGTTTTCGACTGACATGTACACACTGCTATATTTAAAATGGATAACTGAAAGGACTACTGCATAGCACAGGGAACTCTGCTCAACACTCCATAATGACCTGAACGGGAAAATAATTTGAAAAAGAATAGATACATGTATAACTTAATGTCTTTGCTGTATACCTGAAACTAACACAACACTGTTAATCAATTCTACCCCAATATAAAATAAAAAATTAAACAAAACAAAATAAACAAAAAAGACAAAATGTGACCTGAGGACTACCTATGTTAGCATCTGAGGAGGCTGCATTTGAGCTAGGGCTTCAGGAGTAGGCAGGATTTTCACAAATGAAATCCGAGGGAAAGGATATTCTAGAGACAGGCAATATCCTCTCCTTTCAAGTCTTACTGTACATGTTGTATAGATATAACTAAGGAAGCCATTTTGTCACTTTTTCTTCCCAGCCTTATTGTGAAATGGTTGCTTCTCATTCACCCCAAACTGGCTTACCATATGAATGGGATTAGATGCTCTGACCAATCAGAGACTGACATTGGTCACTCTTCTATTGGTTTACTAAGGTTTCAAACTTTTAAGATGCTCAATTTAAGTGCACCAAATTCAGATGTAAAACCACCATTTCAGGCCACCCCCAGTCATCTACATTGTTGTAGGGATGGTTTCTCAAAGCGAAAGTCTATGGACCACCTGCATCAGAATGGATGATGAGGCCAGTTTAAAAGCACATCCCAGGGCCCCTCCCCAAGGCCACCAAAACAGAATCTCTGTGGTTGTGGTCCAGGGAGGTGAAATTCAATAATTTCTCCGGTAATTCTAAGCACACTGAAGTTTGAAAGATATTGAGGGGCTGAGGAGAGAGCAAAGGTACAAAAGTGAGACCACACAAGAACAATATGGGAAGAACCCAAGGTGCAAGAATGCAAGCATGTGGACCTATAAAGGTAACTCAGGAGACCTTCACTGTCAGAGTCAGGGGTGGACACATTCTGCAGGCACCAGGGAGCCATTCCTTTCAGTGGCAGAGTGGGGTGGTTAGAAGCCTAGAGTCCGGAGCCAGACTTCCATGGTTCAGATCTCAGCTCTTTGACTCACTAGCTGCTGCTGCTGCTGCTAAGTCGCTTCAGTCATGTCCGACTCTGTGTGACCCCATAGATGGCAGCCCACCAGGCTTCCCCATCCCTGGGATTCTCCAGGCAAGAATACTGGAGTGGGCTGCCATTTCCTTCTCCAATGCATGAAAGTGGAAAGTGAAAGTGAAGTCACTCAGTTGTGTCCGACTCTAGCGACCCCATGGACTGCAGCCTACCAGGCTCCTCCGTCCATGGGATTTTCCAGGCAAGAGTACTGGAGTGGGGTGCCATTGCCTTTTCTGGACTCACTAGCTACATAACCTTGAACAAGGATCTTAACCTCTTTCTGCCTCAGTTTCATCATCTGTAAAATGAAGTTAATAATCATAACCTCCCCCACCCCCAACGGGGTTGTCATGAAATTAAATGAGTTCATATCTGTAAAATGCATAGAACTGCGACTGGCATTGAGTAAGTACAATGTGTGTCAGCATAAAGACTTCTGAGTAGGGGTGTAGCACAGTTAAGGCTATCTCTTTGGAAGATTAAGCTGGCAGTAATGTATGGGAAGGCTTACTGATAGCTCAGCTGGTAAAGAATCCTCCTGCAATGCAGGAGACCCCGGTTCAGTTCCTGGGTCAGGAAGACCCACTGGAGAAGGGATAGGCTACCCACTCCAGTATTCTTGGGCTACCCTGGTGGCTCAGCTGGTAAAGAATCCACCTGCAATACAGGAGACCTGGGTTCGATTCCTGGTTTGGGAAGATCCTATGGAGAAGGGAAAGGTTACTCAATCCAGTATTCTGGGCTGGAGAATTCCATGGACTGTATAGTCCATGGGGTTGCAAAGAGTCAGACAGGACTGAGTGACTTTCACTTTCAATGTATGGGAGTCAATCACCCATTTGCTACTAGCAAATCCCATCATATTTTCCCTCTATTTCAGTGGCTCTCAACCTTGGCTGCACATTGGAATCACCTCCTTCATTCCCCTTTCCCCTTACCAAGGTAATTCCAATATGTACCCATAGCCAAGAACCAGTGTTCTAAATATACAGTCATCCCTTGGTATCTTCAGGGCATTGGTTCCAAAGGACCCTTGCAGATACCAAAATGCAAGGATGCTCAAGTCCCTTATATAAAGTGGCATAGTATTTGCATATAGCCTATATACATACTCCCATACACTTTAAATCATCTCTAGATTACTCATAATACCTAAGTATTAGAAGTTGGGAATACAATGTAAATGCCATGTAAATGGTTGGCAGCCCACAGCAAATTCAAGTTTTGCTTTTTGGAACTTTCTGGATTTATTTTTTCTCCAATATGTTCAGACCATGGTTAGTTAAATCTGAGGATTCAGCACTTGCTGTATTTCAAATTTGTTCAGTATTTGTTATTGAATCCTCACTTTATGGAAGACAGTGTCCTAGGTCCTTTTCCTGCATTATCTCATTTAAACTTAACAACAGTTTGGAGGTTGGTGCTAACATAATCCTTAATGTAAAGACTGCTAGAAAGGTGAGTACATACATGGCTCATGATCACCCAGCTTGAAAGTAGCAGGACTGGGATTAGAATCAAGGCAGCCTGGCTCCAGAAGACCTCAGTCTGAACCACTACTCTATACTGTGTGCCCCGCTCTGAATCTTGGCCTCTCATACCAGAGAGACTGACTGCTACATCCATCCTCTTGGTCTCTCTACTTGTCTTCTTTCCTCCCTCCAATCTAGTGTGGACACAATAACCAGTGAGATCTTGGAAGACATCAACTGGATCACATCACATCTCCTGCACAACTTTCTGCTGGCTTCCCAATGCACTTCACAATGGAAATCCAAACTTGTTACCATGGCCTTGAAGGTCCTGCATCATCTGACTCCTGTTCACCTCTTAAGTCTCACCAAATGTCAGTTACGACCACAATCACTATATTCCTACCACACTGGTCCAAAGCTCCTTGAATGCTCTAAGCTCTTCCTTGCCTGGTCCTTTGAACTTTTTTTTTTTCTTTCTGCTTGGTATACTCTTCCCCCAGGACCTTTGCATGGATTACTCCTTTTCATCTTTCAAGTCTGAGCTTAAATGTCATCTCAGAGAAGCCTTTCCAACAACTCAACTAAATGCCTTCACCTCTTTTTCTATCTCAATCCCTTGTTTATTTACTTTACAGTACATACATCGTTTATATTTAGATATGTGTTTGCTTGTTTGTTTATTGTCTTCTCTGGTAAACTGTGGGTTCCACAAGGGCAAAGAACATACCCTGGCTGCTATGTATGCCACATATGGTTATATAGGTTGTGTCCTGCATAAGGGTGCCTCAGCTAAGGAGGTACATTCACAAGGATTTTCCAGCAAATGGCAAGTCAAGTATCTTAAGTAAGGTAATCCTTTCTGTAATTCACATGAAGATGCCATACAGTCTAGCAGCGCCCTGTGTGACTACTATGTTTACCATTATGTATCCAGCTTCTAGCACAGTGCCGAGCATATAGTAGATGTTCAATGAGCATGTTAACTGGATGGAAGGGAAGAAGACAAAATTAGGAGGGAAAGTGGGAAAAGGGGGGATATAAAGGACTGCTGATAGATTTGGTAATCTGAGAAGAGGTAATAAAGGAGAAATTAAAGGTAATGCTGTTTGATCTTGGAAACCTAAAGAATAAAAAGAGTGCCGTCATCAAAGAAATGAAACTCAAAGAAGAAAAAAACTGGCTTTGAGAAGATGACAATTCCATTTTGAATATAATTTGAGAAGATGATGCCTTCCATTTTGCTGTTATTGAGTCTGTCAGCATTTTACTGTGGGATTTGAAAAATACCCCTACCTTTGCCCAGCATAATCTTCAAAATGTTCACATCAGTGCTTTGGGAGGCCAAGTCTTCCTGTCAAGGCTGTGTATGGAAAAGCCCTATGTTTTACAATACAATAATGGAGGGGCCAAGCTAGATGAATCTCACCCCTCTCCCCCTGCTGTGCTGCAGTGCGGTTTCTTTAGGGCAGTGACCTTTAAAAACAATGCTTTTATTTTTTTTCCTTTTGTGATTGAAAGCACCCTTAAAATTTAAGGCTAGCATAGAAAATTCCCTTTTGCTAAAACACTGGACAGGTATTTCCCTCTTCTAAATCCTGCTACTCAAGATGGTAGCACCTGGGGTCTTGGAATACAGGATACCTACCTCTGCACACCCGGCAGCAGGAATCTGGAACAGAGACTGGGAAAGCACAGGTTAACTTGGGGCAAGTCTTGAGACCACAGTACACATTGCCCTCCTGCTGGGGAGAAACGAAATTAAGGTCAGAAGGAGCTGAAGTTCATGTAAAGGCTTTAGCTCAGTACCTGGGATGAGTAGGGGTTCAAACATAATACATCCTTTCTCCCTGCTCTTCTGCAGTCAGTCCTAGGCACTTCTTAAATTTTATGATGCGTTTATTTTTTTTTTTTCCACTTATTATTTCTCCATGCCAGAGACTGAGTCACAGAAGAGATGGTAATCCTCATCAGGCACCCTGGTCTAAGATAGAACAAAGTATCGGGTTCTATCTATTACATTCTCTGGGCCGCACAATTAGATGGTGATGTAATCAGTATACCTTATTCATGAAGTATACAATTCTTTTGACAAGTAATGTCACAGGAATCATTATGATCAAGCATTTTTCGAGATGTTTTTCTTTGCAGGGCAAAGAACTATCTCGTTAACAGAATATGTCAGAGATGGGAACCAAGAGACACCACATTTTCTTGTGAATTGGACTGATACTGCTAGATGGTGCCAGTGGTTTTTCCACCCATAGCATTTCCAAGGCATCAAATAACTGAGTTCTTCAGATGAAAGCACTTGTGGTATAATGATTGTGAAGAGAAGTACAGATCAAGATCATCAGCTCATCTTTGTCCTAAAGTTTTAAGACAAGGATATGGCTGGGTCCAACCTTTTCAACAGAGATTATCAGGGTTGATGAAGATCAGGGAGGCTTACGATTTAGATGCGCTTCATCCTCTTTCAATCAAGTACCCTACAGTGTAGGCTCAAACTAAAGGTACGTGTATGGAAGAGCTCTTATGTGGGTAGAGGACATTGAAATACAGGGTCTTACCGAGCAGCTGCACTGGGTGCACTGGTTGGGCTGCCGGTTCTGAAAGAGCCCTTCAGCCATGAACAGCTCACCGTGTTGGTAAGTGGTCCCGTTGTATTCACATGACTTGCTGGTCATTTTATTGTTCGCTGGGGGTAAGGAGTCTTCTGGGACAGGGTGGAAAAAAACCACACCAAGTATTGGCATCATTGCAAAGAATTTCACAAATTCCCAAACAAACAGCAGGTGGGGCTGTACAACACAGAGGGAGTTAAAAATAGCCCCTGATTCAGGGGCTAATGACTTCGATAATATTAAAGCAGCCAGACAGGAATAACAACTAACATGACCAACCATCCAACCCTTCACTTGTTGGGCATTTATTGAGCACCTACTATGTGGGCTTCCCTGGTGGCTCAGAGGTTAAAGCGTCTGCCTCCAATGCAGGAGACCCGGGTTCAATCCTTGGGTTGGGAAGATCCCCTGGAGAAGGAAATGGTAACCCACTCCAGTATTCTTGCCTGGAGAATCCCATGGATGAAGAAGCCTGGTGGGCTACAGTCCATGGGGTTGCAAAAGAGTCGGACACGACTGAGCAACTTCACTATATACCAGGCACTGTGATAGGTACTAGGCAGAGATTAGTGAAGAAAGACAAGGCTCCTGCCATGATAGAGCTACCAGTCTTAGACAAAGAAGGTATTAACTTGTCTCGAGGGAGGGAGTCTTTTCAGATGAGGAACCACCTATTATAACTACCCTAGTAACTTTACCGTCTCCCATGTTTTATTACACTTGGCGTGTGCTTGTTCCAGCCTCTGGAGTCTGCTTGTTTTCAATCCCTCCACTAAGATGGTCCCCTTCCTTCTCCTCTTTTCCATCTACTGAAGTCCTGTCTGATTTTCAAGGACCAGCAAAAGTTACCTATTATTGAACAAGTGCCCAGATTAAACTAATCATCAGTGTACAGATTAACAATAGATACAAGCAGAGCTGTGGGATAGTGGGGGAAGAGAAATAAGGAGAGTGGTGTGTTTCCTGACAAGGAAGCTTAGAGAGTTAGACCATTCTGGGACCCTCCTACACTGTTGGTGGGAATGTAAATTGGTACGCCCACTATGGAGAACAGTATGGAGGTTCCTTAAACACTAAAAATAGAGTTGTCATATGATCCAGCAATCCCACTCCTGGGCATATATCCAGAGAAAACTATAATTCAAAAAGAACACTGTACTCCAATATTCATAGCAGCACTATTTACAATAGCCAAGACATGCAGGTAACATAAATGTCCATCAACATAAATAAGATAAATAAGATGTGGAACTGAGTAAGCCAAAAAGTTCATTTGGGTTAAAGTAAAAATAAAAGACACATTTTTCATTTTTACTAAGAACTTCATTGAACAAAGTATTCACTAACCTAAAGAACTTTTTGGCCAATGCAATATGCAATGGAATACTACTAATCTATAATAAAAGAAAGAAATATTGCCATTTGCAGCAACATAGGTGGGCCTAGAAATTATACTAAGTGAAGTAAGTCAGGAAGAGAAAAGCAAACACTGTATGCTATCACTTATATGTGAAATCTAAAAAAATAATACAAATGAATTTATATTAAAACAGAAACAGACTCACAGAAATAGAAAATGAACTTATAGTTATCAAAGAGAAATGGGAGAGGCAGAAAGGGATAAATTAGGAGTATGGGATTACTAGGTACCAACTAATATACATCAAGGCTGTATATCGTCACCCTACTTATTTAACTTATATGCAGAGTACATCATGAGAAACACTGGACTGGAAGAAGCACAAACTGGAATCAAGATTGCCAGGAGAAATATCAATAACCTCAGATATGCAGATGATACCACCCTTATGGCAGAAAGTGAAGAGGAACTAAAAAGCCTCTTGATGAAAGTGAAACTGGAGAGTGAAAAAGGGCTTAAAGCTCAACATTCAGAAAACTAAGATCATGGCATCTGGTCCCATCACTTCATGGGAAATAGATGGGGAAACAGTGGAAACAGTGTCAGACTTTATTTTGGGGGGCTCCAAAATCACTGCAGATGGTGACTAAAAGACGCTTACTCCTTGGAAGAAAAGTTATGACCAACCTAGATAGCATATTCAAAAGCAGAGACATTACTTTGCCAACAAAGGTCCGTCTAGTCAAGGCTATGGTTTTTCCAGTGGTCATGTATGGATGTGAGAGTTGGACTATGAAGAAAGCTGAGCGCCGAAGAATTGATGCTTTTGAACTGTGGTGTTGGAGAAGACTCTTGAGAGTCCCTTGGACTGCAAGGAGATCCAACCAGTCCATTCTGAAGATCAGCCCTGGGATTTCTTTGGAAGGAATGATGCTAAAGCTGAAACTCCGGTACTTTGGCTACCTCATGTGAACAGTTGATTCATTGGAAAAGACTCTGATGCTGGGAGGGATTGGGGGCAGGAGGAGAAGGGGATGACAGAGGATGAGACGGCTGGATGGCATCACTGACTCGATGGACGTGAGTCTGAGTGAACTCCAGGAGTTGGTGATGGACAGGGAGGCCTGGCGTGCTGTGATTCATGGGGTCGCAAAGAGTCAGACACAACTGAGTGACTGAACTGAACTGAACTGAATATACATAAAGTAAATAAGCAACAAGGATTTACTATATAATACAAGGAACTGTGTTCAATGTCTTATAATAACCTATAGTGGAAAATAACCTGAAAAATGTATGTATAACTGAATCAATTTTCTGTATACCTGAAAAAAAACACAATACGGTAAATTATAATTCCATAAAAATGTTTTTTTAAGAGACCATCCTTTCTTTCCCATTACTCAAAACTATAATGAAAATGAGTCCATTTTATGGGGGGGGGGGTGGTAAATGATACTCAATATAAAAAAAAAATTGTTCTCAGAATGTAGTTAAAAATTATAAGGACTAATAATAATATCCATCATCATCATAAAATAAGAGTTAACATTTATTGAGCCCCAAATAATATGCTAGGCTTTACATCATTGGTTATTACTAAGAACATTCTGATGTAGATATTAAAGTATGCCCATTTTGCTGATGAGGAAACTAAGGCTTAAGAAATTAATTGACTCCCAAGGTCACACAACTTGTTAATGGTAGCACCAGGACCTGACTGATTCAAGAATCTTACCTCCTAGGATGCCAATCACTTCAAACCTGTCACAAGGAAAGGACCATTTAATTTAAAACTCAAACCACAGAACATGAAAGCTGTGTTGTCCCTGTAGAATGTATGGCCTCAAATACCCAGAAAATATCACACTTTCTTTGGCTTCAGTGATTAGATTAACTAACTCAATTCTATACTTTGCTATATAAGTTGATCTAACTTCAATTTCTGAGTAAATCTCTCCTTTGTTGTTAAGTACTGATTAAAGACCCCTTACAGGATACAAAGAAAGTTCCTTCATTTTGTTTTATAAAAGAAAAAGTTTTAAATCTGAGCGAGAGTCTAACTCATACCTTTTGGCCTGGGCTGACTCCCTATTCCTGCCCAAAGTACACACATAACCAGACAGCTGCAGCTGGCATACATGAGTGAAACCCAATGGAGAGAGTACAGAAGCAGGCCATTTGCCCCCTGGGCCCTAATAATAGCAAATCTCTGTATTTTGTGGTGAAGGAAAACTAGGGTGACCTATAAAATAATATTCGCCATGACTTACAGAAGCTGGTGAGTATTTGGAATATTGAATGGAAAAAAAAAAAGTTTGGGATTTTTTTTTGCCTCAAAAGAATGTGGGCTGAGTTCTGAACTGTGTCTTCCACCGAGGGATCAATGAGGAGGCAACTGTGTAGGGTGAGGTTTTCCAGCGAGCCTTGACCTTGAGAGTCTTTCTTGTAACCGTCTTCAGAGAAATCCCGCATGGAGTCTATTAATCTACTCAACAGGAGATGGGGAGAAAGCAAAAATGAGGAGGACAAAATAGAATCAAAGAAAAAGAAACCAATTGTGGTGATGCTTAATGCTAGTTTTACACACAATAAATTTATCTTAACAACTTCTCGTTTATTATGATTTCATTCTTCTAATATCCCTAACAGAATGGGGGAGTGAGAATTATGAAAATGAGGCTACTGATACTTCAAAAGATTTGGTCCATGTCACACTGCTATTAATAGAAGAGTCAACAAGGAAATATAGTTTTCGTGCCTTGATTTGTGCTCTTTTCACACCATGTGTGTTAAAACTGGGGAGCAGAAAGGAAATGAAATCAGTCCCTGGAAGAGATATCTGCACTTTCAGGTTTATTGCCACATTATCCATAATAGCCAAGATAGGGAGACAGCCTAAGTGGTGTCCATCCTATACCCCATATCCTTGGATGAAAGGATAATGAAATTGTAGTGCATATATATGTGTCTGTGTGTGCTAAGTCACTTCAGTCATGTCCAACTCTGTACGACCCTATGGATTGTAGCTCACTAGGCTCTTCTGTCCATGGGATTCTCCAGGCAAGAATACTGGAGTACGTTGCCATTTCCTATATACATATATTTATTTCCTATATATATATATATATATTGTATATATACACACATACATATATTTCTTATATATATATACACATTTCCTATACATGTATATATATATAGATATACATACACACACAACACAATATTATTCAGCCTTAAAAAGGAGATCCTGCCATTTGCAACAACATGGTTGAACCTGGAGGACATCCTACTAAGTAAGCCAGTTACAGAAAGAAAAAAATGACATAATCTCACTTATATGTGAAATCTTAGAAATAAATAGAAGTAGAGATTAGAATGGTGGTTACCAGGGGCAGGGAGGTGTGAGAAATGGGGAGATACTGGTCACAGGGTACAAAATTGCAGGTATGTAGGATGAGTAAGTCCAGACATCTAAAGTTCAGCATGTTGGCTATAATTAATAATACTGTATTGTATACTGAAAATTTGCTAAGAAAGTAGATTTCAGATGCTCTCATCAAAAAATAAATGAGATGATGTTCATTAGCTTAACTGTGGTAACCATTTCAACATGTCTATCAGATCAGCATGCTGTAACCTTAAAATACATTTGATTTTCACTAAAGGAATTTTTTAAAATCTAGGGGGTGGCAGGATCACTGAGTCATAACCCAGTCTTGGGCACCCACTTCCCATAACCTTGCACAAGTCACATTACCTCTTTGGGCCTCAGCTTTTCTATCTAAGAATATGGAACTCAGATCTCTCCTGGCATCTCTGAAGGCCAACACAGCATGCAAGGAACTGCAGAGGCAAGAACAACCACCTTGGACTGTACATTCTACCTTTTTAGATTTTCCAAGGTGGTTGGGCTTCTACCCAGCTATCCTTAGAAGGCATCCTGTGTTCCTGGCCAAAAACTGGCAGAAAATTAGTCTGAAGAAAGACTGGCTTCAGGGCCCCTCAGGGGAATGCTCCAACAGAAGTGACCAGGCTCCACGGCTTCTAGCTTCCCATTTCCAGTTAAATTGCACACAGCACTCTGGGGAGGAGTGGAAGGATACTGCCAGGTATACAGACAAGCATTCAGCCATCAGATTACAGTTGTGTTGCAAAAAGAAACTTCCTTCTCCCCTGGTGAGGGATGATCTATGTAAGTAGAACTCTGACTTCTGGGGTGCTCTGAAAACATCCCCTTATACTCAATGTTTCTAACCACCTTTTCTTTCACTGATGCCTAAAATGCCATCATTAGAAGTCCATCCTTTTGGATTAAGTGACTGTCTATTGCCATGTGTGCATGCTAAGTCACTTCAGTCACATCCAACTCTTTGCAACCCCAAGGACTGTAGCTAGCGAGGCTCCTATTTCCATGGTATTTTCCAGTCAAGAATACTGGATTGGGTTGCCATGACCTCATCCAGGGGATCTTCCTGACCCAGGAATCGAACTCACATCTTTTATGTCTCCTGCACTGGCAGACAGGTTCTTTACCACTAGCGCCACCTGGGAAGCCCTGTCTATTGACAATCAGGTATTATAATCCCAAAACTTCTCTGTGAGGATACACATTGTCAGTAATATCTTAGTGTGAATAACCTGATGACATGTTTTTTCCCCCTTCAGAGTGACTGGTAATTTTTACCAAGAAGTCTGTGGTCCTTTCCCATGTCCTCTGGTACACCATTCTCTCCCCTCCTGGCACTGCCCCTCTTCCTATCCTCTGAAACCCAAAGTCTTCATGCTGGTGGCTCTCTTCTCCACTCTCCCCACCATCAAATTTCTACTTCCTTAGCAGGCCAGTTCTTGGCTAGTCAGAAAGGCCTCTTGTAAGTCAGGAGATAAATCAGCTCTCAGTGTTTATGAAATAAATGCAAACCTCTTCAGAGCTCCCAGCCGTGATCACTAATCTCCTCGACTCTGAGCCCTCCCCCTTTTTGTCATTGCTATTGTTACTCTGGTTCCTATTTTATTTTTGATGGCTGATCCTGAAGACAGTGTTTCTAATCTGGTTCTGTCTCATTCTAGTGGTGTAGTTCCAGCACATCCACAGGCCATTTTGGAGGTGGTGGTGGAGCAGGGAATATGGAGATGAAGGTAAAGGGCTTGAAATGTTATGTTCCCTTTAATTCCCTTGAGACACAGGCACACATACACATAAACATACATACACAATGGAATTCTATTCAGCCATAAAAAAGAATGAAATCTTGCCATTTGCAATGGACCTTGAGGACATTATGCTAAATGAAATAAACCAGACAGAGAAAGACAAATACCATATGATCTCATTTATACATGGAATCTAAAAAATAAACCCCAAGCCTGTAGATACAGAGAACAGATTGGTGGTTGCCAAAGGCAGGGGGTTAGGGGAGTGGGTGAAATGGGTAAAGGAGGTTCAGAGGACTTATAAAATAAAAAATTTATGGGGATGGGATGTACATCATGGTGACTATAGTTAATAAGAGTGTATTACTTTGTCAACAAAGGTCTGTCTAGTCAAGGCTATGGTTTTCCAGTGGTCATGTATGGATATGAGAGTTGGACTATAAAGAAAGCTGAGCACCGAAGAATTGATGCTTTTGAACTGTGGTGTTGGAGAAGACTCTTGAGAGTCCCTTGGACTGCAAGGAGAGCCAACCAGTCCATCCTAAAGGATATCAGTCCTGGGTATTCATTGGAAGGACTGATGTTGAAGCTGAAACTCCAGTACTTTGGCCACCTGATGTGAAGAACTGACTCATTTGAAAAGACCCTGATGCTGGGAAAGATTGAGGGCAGGAGGAGAAGGGGATGACAGAGGATGAGATGGTTGGATGGCATCACTGACTCAATGGACATGGGTTTGTGTGGACTCCCGGAGTTGGTGATGGACAGGGAGGCCTGGCATGCTGTGGTTCATGAGGTCACAAAGAGTCGGACACGACTGAGCAACTGAACTGAACTGAACTGTATATTTTAAGGTTGCTAAGAGAATAAATCTTAAAAGTCCTCAACATAAAAAAATTTGTATATATAAATTTTTAAATATATAGATGTTAACTAAACTTACTGAGTTGGTCATTTTTGAAATATAAACAGATGTTGAATCATTATGTTGCACACCTGAAACAAATATGTCACACATTAACTGAAAGAAAACTACACTAAATTATCAGATTTGCAAAAATTCAAAAGTTTGATTAATAAACTCTCTCAGTAAAGCTGTGGAAAATTTATACAAATACTATGGAGGCTATTTAGCAATATCATTCAGTTTTAAAATATACGTATTTTTCACCAAGCAATCCTACTTTTAAGAATTCACACTACAGATATACTCCATGTGTGAAAAATCTAAGTTATTCATTGTACCATCATTTGTGATGGCAAAAGATTGGAAACAACTTCTGTGTCCATCAGTAGACATCTGGTTAAATACATGATGGCTGATTAATGCAATGAAAAAGTATGCAGCTGTATAAAAGAATGAGTAAGCTTTCTATGTACTAATACAAAAAATAGATTATTTAATGAAAAAAACTGCAAAGTGAAAAATGATTCAGATAATACACTGTGTTTTTTGTAAAAAGAATATATTTTTGGAAGAGTTTATACTCACATTCATAAAGAAAATCAGGAAGGATACATAGGAAAATACTAAAAGTTATAAGGGGGTGCTACGTTTTGAGGGGAAGGGTAAGAATTGGATGGATTGTGGGACAGGAGTGAATTAGACATCTTACTGCATACTTTTACACATACCTCTATGAACATAAGGACCTCCCTGGTAGCTCAGCTGGTAAAGAATCTGCCTGCAATGCAGGAGATCCTGGTTCGAATCCTGGGTTGGGAAGGTCCCCTGGAGAAGGGATAGGCTACCCACTTCAGTAGTTGGCTTGGGCTTCCCTGGTGGCTCAGACGGTAAAGAACCTGCCTGCAATGGGGGAGACTTGGGTTTGATCCCTGGGTTGGGAAGATCCCCTGGAGGAGGGCATGGCAGCCCATTCCAGTATTCCTGGTTGGAAAATCCCCATGGACAGAGGAGCCTGGTAGGCTATAGTCCATGGGGTTACAAAGAGTCAGACACAACTGAGCGACTAAGCACAGCACAGCTATGAACATAAATACATATGATCATATATACACATATACACATATATATATATACATATATACACACACACATATATATACATCATATATACACATAAGCATTTACATTCTTAAATGATACAAATGTATTTTGCATTAAAAAACTAAATTTGAAGAGTTTATACTTAAAAAAATTATAATTCAAGGCCAGGGGCTAGACTTGATGACTATTTTGGGTCCCTTCCAATATAGAGAACAAATGGATGGATATCAGGAGTGTAAGTAAGAAGGGAGGTGGGATGAATTGGGAGATTGGGATTGACATATATATGTCACGATGTACAAAACAGGTAACTGATGAGAACCTGCTGTACAGCACAGGGAACTCTACTCAATGCCCTGTGGCGACCTAAATGGGAAAGAAATTAAAAAAAGAGGGGATATATGCATACACAGACTTCTTCCATGGCTCAGTGTGAAAGAATTTGCCTGAAATGCAGGAGACGCAGGAGATGCAGGTTCGATTCCTGGGTCGAGAAAATCCCCTGGAGGAGGGCATGGTATTCCACTTCAGTATTCTTGCTGGAGGATCCAAGGACAGAGGAGACTGGCAGTCTACAGTCTTTTGGGTCGAAAAGAGTCAGACACAACTGAAGCAACTTAGTCCTCACGCACTAATGCATATGCACACATGTGGCTGATTCACTTTGCTGTACAGTACAAACTAGCTGTAAAGCAACTATACTCCAGTAAAAAATTTTTTAAAAAATAAATAAAAGCAAGAGATCATATGGAAAAAATTAAAAAAAAGAAGCAACCATAGAAAATCAGTCCTACAGACCTGGTCATAGAAACCCAACTCAATTCCTACTACTGGGACAGACCTTAGCTAGAACTCCATGTTCCCAGTGTGACTACAATGAGATGGCTGTCTCCTACGGACACTATTTATCCCCTTTGGGGAGAGTGGGGGGCTATTACATTGCTTTCTGAAACAGATAGTTTTAAATAAGGGTGCTGATGGGAAATCTCCTGTGCTCCTCCATGGAGCACCACTGTAGTGGAAGGAAGAACAGCCGGGCCCTCATCCTGATTAGGCTAGGTCAGAGCCTACAGCAGGGATGTGACTCATCTTGCACAAGTAATACATCCCAAACAGTGGGTGTCTATAGCTCCCTTCTAAAAAGGAACTTGCTCACCCTCTGAGGCCATGGGCATGCAGGTGAGTTTTTCCTTGGGAGGCTCACTGAAATCAAAGGTATTGCTTCAAACAGGTCCATCAGCTAAAGCCTACCATTTAGATTTCTTCCTTTCAGCGCTCCAAACATTATGACTTCTTTTGCCCTGGGCTGCTCAAAGTGTCGACTTATCTAGACCTGTTTTCCTTAGGCAGAGGACTATGATTTTAAGATCTTTCCCAAAATCTCCTCCTCCATAAAAACTTAACTGTTCTGTGTCCTATCACATTGAGGCCTTGCTGGGGGTGGGAGAAGTTTAGCACTTATTGACTAATTCATACCACAGTGCCCATGGAAGACAACATTGGAAAATAGGAAGTAGGTTCTTTTTTTTTTTTTGGCCCTGTGGCATACGAGATGTTAGTTGCCCCACCAGGGATAGAACCCATACTCGCTGCAGTGGAAGCAGAGAGTCTTAACTGGACTGCCAGGGAAATCCTGAAAATAGGTTCTTTTTCTAGATAATTAAATTATACTTTGGGCCTTTGCTGCTTTATTTATAATGAGGCTATAGAGGACAGGGCAAGTAGTGTGAAACATTCCAGAATTTAAGGCTCAATGTGGGGGCAATCACTGAAAACACAGCCTCTGAGAGCTGTCCAGTGTCCAAACTGCTCAAATTCCACCTCCACCACTGCTGCTGCTGCTGCGTCGCTTCAGCCGTGTCCAACTCTGTGCGACCCCATAGAGGGCAGCCTGCCAGGCTCCCCGGTCCCTGGGCTTCTCCAGGCAAGAACACTGGAGTGGGTTGCCATTTCCTTCTCCAATGCATGAAAGTCAAAAGTGAAAGTGAAGTTGCTCAGTCGTGTCCGACTCTTAGCAACCCCATGGACTGCAGCCCACCAGGCTCCTCCATCCATGGGATTTTCCAGGTAAGAGTACTGGAGTGGGGTGCCATTGCCTTCTCCACCTCCACTACTAGTTACCACTTAATAGCTGAGCAAATAATTTAACATTCCTGAGCCTCAGTTCACCCGTCTATAAAATGGGGCTGATAATACCCATCTCATAGGTTGTTGTAAAGATGAAATGAGGTAAGACACATAATGTGCTCAGCATAGTACCAGGTGCATACAGGTGCTCATTGAATGCTGTTATTGTTATATTACTATTATCTGTAATGATAGGGTTTCTGGAAGGCAGAAAGCAGGTCGGTAATGGAAACAATCTGGGGTGCCTAGTCGGGCTGCCTAGTCCTTACAGTGCCTGTTATAGACTGAATGTTTGTGTCCTTTTCACCAAATCCCTATGTTGGAAACCTAATCCCCAATGTGAGGTGAGGTCTGTGGGAGTTGGGGCCTTCATGAATGGGATTGTGCCCTTATAAGAGACAATGGGAAGATGATCTCTGCTTTCAGCTATGAGAACACAGGATGAAGATGACTATCTCTGAACCACGAAGTGATCTCTCAACAGGTTTGCTGGCACCTTGACTTTCCAGCCCCTTGAACTGTGAGAAATAAATGTTTGTTGTTTAAGCCATTAGTCTTTGATATTTTTATTACAGCAGCCCAAACTAAGATGACTGTCTTTCACTGCCCTGTAGGACTTCTCAAATATTGCCAGATTCTGAGTGGTGACTACAGTCACTTCTGTCATCATGTTCACTAAGAATCCTTCTATGCCTCAGCTTCCAACCAACCCGTCTGCCCTCCCCGCCCCTCTCCCTCATTTCAGTGGGAAGCCCACCAGGAGAGACTTCTTTAGCTGAGTACCTGAATTCTGGTCAAAGCCATCTATCAAACTCATAGTCTCTGTGTTGGATTTTCTGAGGGTTTCAGGGAGGTGGGTTTATGGGTCAGAAGTGTCACCAGTGTGTCTGTGATTGAGCGGTCCCGAAGGGAAAAGAAACCGATTCTCCCCCTGCATTCGGGCCATCATTTCCAGTCTCCTCTCCTGCTGCACACTAAACAAAAGCCACTGTTGATTGGTTTGATTTTCATCTTTGTTTTGGTTCAGTAACTGAGCTGTTCCTTGGAAAAGTAGTTCATATTTTTCAGTTCAGAATGCCTCTCCCCTTTCAACCTTCATCCAATTTTGCTTCTGTCCACTCTCCATGGCCCAGCTCTAGTCTCATCTCTTCAGGGAAGCCTTGTCTAAGTATTACTAATACTTTTGCACTCAAAGGTCTCTTTGGAGGAAAGAAAAAGGACTGGTAGAGCAGACTGCTCCTGCTACAGTAGAGCTTCCAAAGGTGGCAAGTTCACTGTGTCCCTAACCTCTCTTCTTTTCTGCTTTGCCAGAGTGCTCGATATGGCCCAACTTCAAGCACTGGTTAGGGTAGGGCCCTGACTTTCCCAAAGGCTTAATAAGTTCATGGTAATGAATACTGAAGATTGGAACAACCAATAAAGAGCAAGGTAGTAGTGGTGGGGAGAACAAAGACCACAGTGAGACACCACTTTGTACCCTCCAGGATGGTTATAACAAAAAAGATAATAATAAATTGTTGGCAATGGTGTGGAAAAAATGGAAATTTTGTGCTACTGGTGGGAATGCAAAAATGTCATGTGGTACAGCTGCTGTGCCAAAAAGCTGGGCAGTTCCTCCAAAGTTAAACCTAGAGTCACTATATGAACCAGTAATCCCACTTCTAGGTATAAACTGAAGAGAACTGAAAGGAGGGATTCAAACAGATCCCTGTACATGAATGTTTAGAGCAGCATTATTCACAATAGTCAAAAGGTGGAAACCACCCAGTACCCATTAATGGACGAATTGATAAACAAAATGTGGTGTATCATACAATGACATATATTTCAGTTAGAATGGATGAACCTTGAAAACATTATGCTTAGTAAAAGAAGCCAGACACAAAAGGTCACATACTGTATGATTTCATATTTATGAAGTATCCACAATAGGCAAATCCACAGAGACAGAAAGAAGCTCAGTGCATGCCAGGACCAGAGGGGAGGGGAAAATGGACAGCTAACTGTCAGCGGGTATGGGACTTCCTTTTGGGGATGATGAAAATATTCTGGAATTAGAGAGTGGCGGTGGTTGCAATATCTTGTAAATACACTAAAACCAACTTAACTGTACTCTTTAAAAGGATAAATAGTATGGGAATTATACCTCAGATAAAGCTGTTTCCCAAAACCATAAAAGATGAAACTTCCTACAATGCAGACACAAAGGCTGAGTATCAACACCGGGCAAGCCTGGACAAAATGAAGGTGCTGTATATCCTGGTGACAGGGAGGCAGGTCAAGAATAGCAAAGTAAATGAAAAAGCCAAAGGAGAAGCTCAAAGGGGTTGTGGGGGTGGATCACCAGTTATCATCTTGTCCACGGGGTATCTGCCTTGGGAGATGCAGTAGGTCTGCCAGACAGCTGAGCTAAAGCAGGGGGCCAATGCGGGGAGGGCTTTCCCATTTGGAATCTTCAAGGAGACTCTTTAGCACAACTAGTGGCCTCCCTACTCCGACCCCCAGGCCAATCCTCATGGGGTCCTGGGCCAGGAAATTCCTGAAGCAGATTCAGTAGATCACTCTGCAGCTATACAGACAGACACAACACTCTGTCCCAACCAAGAAGGTGCTGAGTGAGAAGAAACAGTCATCTGCCCGTCCCCCTTTTCATCCAGAACCCATCTGCGGGCTGTTTTTCATCCCACTTCCATTCACGTTTCAGCTGCTGTCAGTCAGTAGCTGACCCTGCCTGAAAATGCTGTCTTGTCAGACAGATGCAGAGAAGGAGGGCCGGAGGAAAGGTTTTGTGCAAGAGGTGAGCCTGTCTCTGGGAGGCAAGCAGGGTGCCGGCAGGCCGGGCACTCCATCTGGGAGAGAAGAAGAGCACATGTATTCTTGGCTGGGTTGGGCCACTGACAGGCTGTGTGATGGAACCACTGTCACTTTGCATCTCTAGGCCTCAGTTCCTAAAGAACTTTCTGCATTCATGAGTATGTATATGTTGGTTGGGGTTAGTCATTTCACTTGCTTCTACTTCACAGGAACAGAGGAGAAGCAAACCACATTCTACTTTTTGAAAAGGCTTAGGGAGAAAAGAAGCTACATGCAACATGGACAGTTAATTCTGATTATCTCCAGGTTACCAAGGGCAGTCCATCTGAAGGCAAAAAAAGATGAATAACTGAGTCCGCTCCAGCAGTCTGATGTCCAGAGCTTAAACACCCTGTGAGAGTTCTGCCAACCCAGGAAAGACTCCTCAGCTTGTGATTTGCTGCCCTTCAGGTAGGAGTTCTAGCTTCACTGTGTCAGCCACCTGGGTAAGCACTCGGAGCTAAAGCTGGATATGGAGCAGCATTACAGCAAGGCCTAGCCAGGGTGATAAAGCACACCTTGGAGATGCCTCCCCTTGGCTAAAGAACACTCTGCCTCAGACCAGCCAGTCCTGACCCCCACTGTGTTCCTTGCCAGCTCTGCCCTGACTCATGCTAGACCCAACCACTGCCACCAACGGTCCTCTGCCTCTTCAAATCCTACCAGCCCTCACCATCTGTCAAACAGACTCTGATTTCTGGCAGCAACTCTACTGGTCTGCCTGTCTGTACCCTACAGTCTAGCACTTGCTAACAGGTGGACTGCTTGCTGAGTGATGACCAAGTGCAAAGGAGGCAGGGTTTCTGTCTTGACCTGTCTATCTCTAGCACTGGAACAAAGGGACAAACATCCAAATAGTGACATGTGTTCGAATGTTGAGGGTATATTACTAATTTTGTTAAGTGGTAAGTGTATACCTCCAGGGGTGAGGTGGTTTTTAAGTCTTAAGAGACTTGGAGATAAATATATAGGACTATAGAGAATGATTCTGAAGTGAGTTTTGAGCATCTGAGGGTACATGCTGTCTTCAGGAAGAATGGTCTGTAGGTACCATTAGATACTTGAAGCATTCCTTGACCCAAAAGAGCTGACCCCCCCTATTTTTATACAAAGCAAGGAGCCTGTGGGTTTTACCTCAGGGCTAGGCATGCTCATTTTCAGCTTTCTGTTTGCTGAGGGCTGTTACTGGTGAAATTGTCCCATAATCGAATTTTCAGAGGGAACCTCTACGCTCTTTCCTGTCAAAATGTCTTCTTCCACTTTACTGCACACCTTTATCGTCAGCTCCATTATTCAGCCCATGGACCATTCCAATCTCATTACCCTTCTAGGGTTTCCCATGTACATCTCCAAGTGGAAACTGGAAATGGCCTTCTCTCTTCAGAGATGGAAATGAGACCTAGAGCCTTCAAGGGGACACCATTATTTAGTGCCAAAGCCGGGATTCAAACTTAGGTTTCCTAATTTTACACAGAGCCACAAAACCTGAGAGCAAGAGAAGCCTGCTAAGATAGAGTCAAACAACTGAGGAAGAAGATAAAACACAAATCCCTTTGTTTTCTGGGACTAATTATCGAATGTTTATCTGAGCTTGGGTGTGTAGCCCAACACAAAGAACCCCTTCTGCAGTGGATCTGATAGGTTCCTCTTTTTCTTTTGCTATGATATGATGTTTTTTTTTTAATTTTTAAATTATCCAATGCTGTAATAAGTGGACTTGCAGTTGAGATGAAAATGGTAAATCAACTCTTCTGCATGACACCTAATTGTTAATGACAGGTTTTGTGGTAACATGTGTGTCACTCACTGCCTTCCTCTTCTCCCTAAATAAGTTAAGAATGAGTTTTACTGTTACTTGGTTAGTTCTAAACCTTTGGGAACCAGGCTTTTTTTTTTTTTTGAAGGTCAATGACCCTTTGAAATGGACAAATTAGTCACTACCCTCAAGCAGCATTTACAGAAACAATGTGAGGCATCTGGTTGAGACAGTGGGGAGTGCGGTCAAGCATTCCTTTGTATTGCCTACACCAGCATTTCCCAAGTCTGCTGTGCAGAGCACTACTAGTCCACAAGATGCTCTGTGAAAACAACATTCTGTGCTTCAGATACAGTTGGGAAAAGATCCATAGTTTGCTCACAATATCCTTCTTGGAGTGTTAAAGAAATCCCATAGTAAAGAAACCCGTTTAACTAGAACCCAGCATTTTCTCCAATTGACTTTCCTGAGCCACCAGACCTCTTTTTTCTCATCTGTTGTTTTTGAGTCACTAAGTCGTGTCTGACTCTTTCTGACCCCATGGGTTGTAGCCCACCAGGCTCCTCTGTCCATGGGATTCCCCAGGCAAGAATACTGGAACGGGTTGCCATGCCCTCCTCCAGGGGATCTTCCTGACCCAGGGATTAAATCCGTGTCTCCTGCATCATCTGTTTAACAGCTATGAACATCCCAGGAACACCCTTTGGGAAGTCCTGTCCTACACAACATCGAGTAGCTAGATATTTTGAGGATGCAGATGTTTGCCATCTCATGGACACTCTAAAGTACTGAATTGAGACCCGGCTGCCACTTCTAGTCATTCAACCTTCAGCTGAGACCTAGCTGAATGTTTCTCCAACACAGCTACACAGCATCTCCTGAATCTTTTCTTTCTTTCTTTCATGTGCAACCTCTGCAAAGCAAGAGAAAATACCCCCCGTGAAATACTCTAGAGCGCTATTAATGAAACATACAGTCTGGCCCTTGCAACTACAGCCCAGTGACATTAGGCACTGGACAAAGAAGTCCAGCCGTGGAGTCTGGATTGTTCCTGTACACGATGAGAAGCCAGTAAAATGATCTGAGCAATGCAGTTATTTGATGGAGATTTACATTTCTGGAAGACTGTGCTGGGGTGACTGGAGGAGAGGCCGTGGGCTTGGAGGGAGGACTTGTCAGGAGGCTAGTGAAAGAGCCTATTGCTATCACATTACAGACTAAAGGAAGAAAAGAGGCATTCAGTACTTGAGGATTAATTGAGAAAACTTATCCCCAAACACGCTTTTTGTTGTGTTTGGAAAAGTGTTAGCAGCAGGCTTCAGAAACTGGTCCCTGGAGGCCACTGGCAGAGGCTGCAGGGGAGGCGGTGGCAGATGAAGCCTCAGGGCTGCTGGAACAGTCCAGCGCTGTTGGGAAGACACAGTCCACCTCCTCCAGAGACCCAAGGAGGCAGCACATCTGCCATGTCACCAAACTACTAGAGGAAAGTAGAAAGTATCCTGTTTCTCCTCCTAGGAAATCCTTTAAGAACTGAAGCCAAAGTTCCTGCCAGGCAAAGAGGAACAAGGTGAGCGAGCGTACACAATACAGAGAACAAAGGGACATGTTAAGATTTAAAGGACTCCATCGCTGATTGCCATGGGGTGGTGACTGTCCCGTAAAGTAAAAAAAGAAAAAAAGAAAAATAGAAATAGATTTACTGTCCCCACCCAAAAAAAGAAAATGGAAGCATGAATACTAAAGACATGTCACCGATGCACGCAAATTTCCAGTTTGAAAGTGGGATTCTTCTTCTGGCAGCCAGGCATTCATACGATGGCCCCTCTCCTCATTATAAAGTTATTAGAGGAGAAGGTGGTTGAAGAGGTCAAAGATTAAGTAAGTACACAAGGTTTGTTACCATCTTTGGATTTGCCAAGGCTAGAAAAGCAGTATGAGGCTCAATCACAGCTTTGGACCAGTAATTCTCAAAACAGGACCTCAGTTCTCAAGTGGACCATGATCTCCAGTGGAAGCAGTTTTCAAGCTCCCCTCATCGGCCCATCCTAGATTGGGAATCACTGAGCAGAGTGAGAAATGTCAGTGATGGGAGTGAGGCACAGGCAGACAATCCAGAGGCAGAAAAGAATTGAGAGCCACAGTTACAGTAACTGCAGTAGTAGCATCAATAACACTAGCAACTGATCATTACTGACTCATGTTTATGCTGTATATTCATGTTCGTTAGTTCTTTTCTCCTCCCATAGCCACCTTTCGAGGTAGACATTGTTATTATCTCCCTTTACAGATGAGGAAACTAAGGTTAGGAAGTGATCAAACCAGAACTGGAGACAAGGTCTCAGGCCCAAGACGTGGAGCTCCAGGGCACTGCTCCCAAAATCTAGGTTGCCTTATCTGAATCTACAGCTGGGATAAAATAGCCCCCAACACTAAATCTTTTTTTGTCACTCTAATTGCTTTTCCTAAGTTCTTCTCACTATTGCCTCTGAAAAGGAAACCACTCTCTGTCCATCACACATACAGGCACAGAGAAGATCTAAAAAAAGAAGGTAGTGGATCAAAAGGAAGTACCTGACTACCTCAACTCATGTTGCCCTCAAATGGTTGGGGAGAATGAGAGAAAGGGTGGGGGACAAAGCTATAACACTGGGTTGTACCTTCTTGAGAATGGGAGAGGGAAGGGATGTTTTAAACACTGCAGATTACCTTATTAGTTACTCAGCCAAATAAATCATCTTGGAACAGAACAATTCCCTGTACAGAACTACAAATGGTGTTGGATGGTCTTCTCACAGATCACCAACACTCTACTCAGATGTTGTGTGGGAACCAGCGGCATTAGTGTCACCTGAGAACTAGTTAGAAATGCAGAATTTCAGACCACCTCCCCCATCCAGATCTCCTGAATCAGCATCTGCAAATTCCCAGGGCTTTGTGTGTGCATTCAAGTTTGAGAAGCACCACCGCTTTAGGGCTTCTGGTTGTAGAGGTCATTTCTTCAGAACCTTCCATAGCCCTAGAACTGTGTTGGCTTCTCAAAGGTTAATGGGTCTTGAAAAGGCTTTTTACTCCAGTTCTGGCTGTATGTGAACAGTGTTGGTTCCACATTGCCTCAATTTATGTCCCATGGGGGTACAAATGCAAACGATCTTATAACTGTGTTCCCTACCAACCATAATCTTTGTCTCCAACACCCATGTCTACAAGAAATGTTGAAATACATATAACTCAAGACGAGGATCCTGGGAAGTGAAGGTATGTATGCAAATACTTTGGGACAACGGCAGTGGTTCTCAACTGAGGTTGATATTCCTCCCAAGGGACGTTTGGCAATGTTGGGAGACAATTTTCGTTGTCATGAGTTGGGGAGGGTGGTCTTACATGGAGCAGACCCTTCCCTCACCACAGCATTGCCCTTGTTGTGTTTAGCTACTGAGATGTTGGGACTGTCAGAGCAATTAGCTTATTCTAATTATTTCATCTTTACTCCCTCCCCTGAAATCATTCGCTGTAAGTTTCAAGGTAGCCCATAATAATGCATTAATATCCCCTAATACCACTTTCTACCATTCATTCTCCCTCTTCCATCTTGACAACTGCTCTCCATAGCCTGAAGGGCAGGAAATGCCCAGAGTCAATATGCAGAGATCTTCCCCTTGGATTCAAATTCCCATTGTGTGTGTGTGTTAGTTGCTTAGTCATGTCTGACTCTTTGAGACCCCTAGACCCCATAGCCCACCAGGTTCCTCTGTCTATGGAATTCTCCAGGCAAGAATACAGGAGTGGGTTTCCATTTCCTTCTCCAGGGGATTCTTCCTGACCCAGGGATTGAACCCAGGTCTCCTGCATTGGAGAGAGATTCCTTACCATCTGAGCTATAAGGAAATTCCTATATTCCCTATATTTAGGGAATCCTATAATTCCCATTAAATAAAGTAAAATCAAACCCAGAGGAATGAGAAGCCCAATTGTTCTCAAGCTTGTTGCCCAAGGATAATCAATCCTTGGATCCAATGGCCTGAAGAAATTGGTTGGGAGGTCTGACTTCATGTTCACGGCTGGTCGCCACAACATTTTAAGGAATGATTACTATCCCAGTCCTTTAGTTCCTAAGCTGTCTCCTCACGTGTCAATGCCAATGACCAGCAAGACTGAGGGGAAACCAGACAGGCTTGGGAAAATAGACCTTAGGCCAGATCACCTAAGGGCTAGGCAAGGAAGGACATGAAGAAGAAACCTGGGAAGCAGTTCCTGGAGTGTATGGTACACATTAGGGATGGTTATCAATATTCCACCTCTATTCCTGCTAGGAATAGAGCACACGGCAGCACTATACTTCCCAGTCCCCAGAAGTCACAGTGTGGCCATGTGACTTGCTCTAGGCAATGACACACAAACAGAAGTAATCTGTGTCACTTCTGAGCAGAAGTACATAAGAGGCAGGACACAACTTGCTCTGTTCCTGTCCCATGCCACTGGAACTAATCTCCATATGGCAAGGCTCTGTCAGTCAGGGTCCCTGGATGAGAATGATATGTGCTGAGCTGAGACAGACATGCAGTGTGAGTAGGAATAAACCTTTGTTGGTTCAAGCCACTGAGATTTGTAAGTTGTGACTGTATCATAATTTAGCCTATTCTGATTGTTATAGGGTATCCAACATCTGACCAAGAACAGATTTTCATATTCAAATTGGGAAAGATGAAAAATACTCTTGATTTTTTTTTTTATCTCTTCCTCCAAGGAATTGAGGATGAAACAGTGGTCCCTTCCTTGTAGTCGCTTCAATAGCTGAAACCAGGTCTCCCTGACTAATTGGACTTAGTCCATCGTGTCTAGAGCAGGGGTCAAATCTGACCTGCAATTTGTCCTGTAAATAAAGTTTTAGTGGACCATGCCCATTCATTTACATAGTCTGTGCCTGCTTTCATACTGCAGAAGAGTTGTTGCAACAGAGACTGTAGGTCTGCAAAGCTAAAATATTTACTATCTGATTCTTTGCAGGAAAAAAAAAAAATCCTGACCCCTGGTCTGCTGCTGCTGCTGCTAAGTTGCTTCAGTCGTGTCCGACTCTGTGCAACCCCATAGATGGCAGCCTACCAGGCTCTTCTGTCCCTGGGATTCTCCAGGCAAGAATACTGGAGTGGGTTGCCACTTCCTTCTCCAGACCCCTGGTCTAGAAGATGTCAAATGGAAACGGATCCATGGAGGGTCTGGAAAAGAAATCCAACATGCACTGCCACTGGGAGTAAAGAATATATACTCTTGGTAGCTATGTAGCTGAGAGCACACACAGATCAAGAGTTGGTACTGGCAGAATTTTACTGAGTGCTTCAGGCCTTTGTAGAGACAGAGAAGCAAAGGGAGCCCTGATACAAATGACTTCCAATAAGCACATCTTTACAGCTCTGTTGTTTAGCAGCCCCTCTCCCTCAGCATCGAGATGGGGACAGGATCAGAACAAAGGATATACACAGTATATGTCAGGATTAGTAAACCTGACAGTCCTCAGGATGACTCAGTGGAAAGTTGCTTAAGTGCTGGCTCAAAATGATTCACTGCCTGGAGATTCCATGGCAAGTGAGATTCTTAGGCTAAACTTGGCGGTACGGTTTGTCCACCTCCCTGAACCCAGCAGCAGCACAGGGCGAGGAGGCTGGCCCTAAATGAAGGAGCAGGCTCTTGGAGGGGCTGATGAGGGTCTCAGCCTGGTGGATGCAGCCTCCACTGTGGCCACTGGCTGCCCTCTGGGGGTGGGGGTGTATATGGTGTGGCTGGAATGCTAGGAATTCTGGGCTGGCTTAGCAAGCACTCCAACTGGCTTGGTGTTCTTTCTACATGCTCCAAAGACTTTCTCCAGTGTCCTTGGCATCCAATGACTATACTTGGGCTTAAGATTTTAGGGCTGGGCGGGTCCCTTGGATGCCTTCTATCTCAGCACTGGATCACTCCTTCTTTAGGTGGTACCAGCAAACATGCTGGCCATTTCACTGCAGATGGGACACAGGCCATTTGCTCCCTTCCTTGGCCTGGCTCTTGGAAATGTTGCCTGGAGGAGCCAGCTTCTTGGCTGAAGCTCAGCACTGGGTGGCTATGAACAGGTTTTGCCTCAGTTCAGCTAGTGCTGAGTTATTGTTGGTGGCTCTGGGTTGGGGGCAAAGGCCTGGGCTGGGAAACAGGGAGAGAAGAAGCAAGTTGAATGGATACTGTGCTTGGACCTATGAGTTGAATCGTCTTCCTTGTCAGCAGTTGATTTGGAAGTTAGTTTGGATGGGGTACCTTCTCTCCATTCTAATGTGACCAGTGAGCTACAGAGCCCAAGTCTTACTTGTGGAACCTTTCATTCTTAGGTGATTGGGTTTGGCCAGAAGAAAAGTGGAGAACTGGGGGAGTCATGCCTGAAGTTCCTGGTTACCATGAAGTCTACAGAATTCAGAATGCAGATGGGGCCTGGATCACAAGAGCTACAGTATTTCATCAGCCTGCCAGGCAACTTCAAGAAGGTTCTCTAGTCTATACCTGAACACCTGCACAGGCCAGGGCCACATCTGCAGAGCATAGGCCCCTTCTCCCTCAGCTGAGACATCATGAGCACTGGCTAACTCAAATACACTAACTGAGACCAACATATTTTCTTGGAAAATATAACATAAAAGACAGTACATAACAGGAAAGACTTAGAGGATTAATTCATTCCACAAACATTTGTTCAGAGCCTACACTGTGCCTTGGCACATGAGGAGATTAAGATACTCCAGTTGTTGTTATTGTTCAGTCGCTCAGGCATGTCCGACTCTTTGTGACCCCGTGGACTGCAGCATGCCAGACCTACCTGTCCATCACCATCTCCCAAAGTTTGGCCAAGGTCATGTCCATTGCACTGGTGATGCCATCCAGCCATCTCATCCTCTGATGCCATCTTCTTCTGCCCTCAATATTCCCTAACATCAGGGACTTTTCCAATGAGTCAGCTGTTCACATCAGATGACCAAAATACTGGAGCTTCAGCTTCAGCATCAGTCCTTCCAATGAGTATTCATGGTTGATTTCCCTCAATACTGAATAGTTTGATCTTCTTGCTATTCAAGGGACTCTCAGGAGCCTTCTCCAGTACAGTTCGAAAGGCATCAATTCTTTGGCCTCCTGTCTTCTTTATGGTCCAACTCTCACAACGATATGTGACCACTGGGAAGACCATAACCTTGACTATATAGACCTTTGTCAGCAGAGTAATGTCTCTGCTTTTCAACACATTGTCTAGGTTTGCCATTGCTTTCCTGCCAACAAATAAACATCTCCTGATTTCATGGTTGCAGTCACCATCCACAGTGATTTTAGAGCCCAAGAAGAAGAAATCTGTCACTACGTACAACTTTTCCCCTTCTATTTGCCATGAAGTAATGGGGCCAGATGCCATGATCTTAGTTTTATTGATATTTAGTTTTAAGCCTGGTCTTTCACTCTCCTCCTTCACCCTCATCAAGAGGCTCTTTAGTTCCTCTTCACTTTCTGCCATTAGAGTAGTGAGTGGTATCATCTACATATCTGAGGTTGTTGATGTTTCTCCTGCCTATCTTAATTTCAGCTTGTAACTCATCCAGCCCAGCATTTCTCATGATGTACTCAGCATATAGATTAAATAAACAGGGTGACAGCAGACATCCCTGTCATACTCTTTTCTCAATCTTGAACCAATCAGTTGTTCCATACAGAGTTCTAACTGTTGTTTCTTGACCCACATACAGGTTTCTCAGGAGACAGGTAAGATGGTCTTGTATTCCTATTGCTTTAAGAGCTTTCTACAGTTTATTATGATCCACACAGTCAAAGGCTTTAGTGTAGTAGATTAAACAGAGGTAGATATTTTTCTGGAATTCCCTAGCTTTCTCTAAAATCTAGTGAATGTTGGCAATTTGATCTCTGGTGCCTCTGCCTTTTCTAAACCCAGCTTGGACATCTGGAAGCTCTTGGTTCATATAATGCTGAAGCCTAACATCCAAGATTTTAAACATGACCTTACTAACATGGGAGATGAGTACAACTGTCCAGTGGTTAACACATTCTTTAGTACTACTCTTCTTGGGAATTGGGATGATGATTGACCTTCTCCAGATACTCCAGATTATTTTCAAATATCAGCAGATTCATCTCAGTTACAAGCAGTGAAGAAAGTGGAAAGGAAGAGGACATTTGTTCTTTTGAAATTTCTCTGCAAGGGAGATGGGGCCGAAACACAGTCCATGAAGCAGGGTTCCAGGCAACCCTAATCATAAGGAGAGCTGTGGCTTCAGGTAAGTTTTACAGTCTTTCTTAGTGTTCCAATTTGTCAAATGTGAGGGGAGGGGGCTGGACATAAAAATTCTTCAAGATATGATTTTCTGTGGTCACAGAATATGATTCCTGCTCTCCAGAGATTTAGGAAGGTACAAACTTAAATTCAGCGCAGCAGAAAAGTAACCCGTAAATGGTCCAGCGTCATGCCATCTACTACAGAAGCCACTAGTTACACGTGTCTACTGATATTTTAACTCACTGACATTAAATAAAATGTAAAAGGCAATTCCTCAGTCATAGCAGTCACATTTCAAGTGTCCAACAACCAAATGTGCCACTGGCTGCCTTATTGGACAGTGCAAATGTAGAGTATTTCCATCACCGCAACAAGTTCTGTTTAACAGCACTGATATAGACAACATGCCCCAAGGATGTCACAGAGAAGACAAAACTTCTCCTCTATGCCTCCTAGGCCTAGGCTCCTCACAGCTGTCCAGCTGTGACCAATGCTGACCTTCCCAGACAGCAGGCAACTCCGCTTTGGCCTTCTCAGGGAGCTCAGCCACTCCACACATACTCTTACTGACTGCTCCTTTGATCTTTCCCCAGGGCCTTTGTGAAAGTCAGAGCTTCCCGGTCCTTTCATGAAAAATTCCCTTTTAAACAGACCTATGAATAATCTAGATAATCCTGCAATGCATGCATCTTTTAGAGCTCCCTGGGCTCTTTGCCCAAGAGGTATGGTATGCAAAGTCTAACAGAGACCAGGGTGATTGATCAGTGAAAGTCAGTATTGTATGTATGAGTCGGGAGAAGCAAGCACGGCCAGCACAGAGGAGAAAGTCCTTACATGCTCCCTCCACAGCACTATTAATAACACGAAAAAATAATTATCCAATTTAATCCCAAAGACTGATTTCACATCAAAATACAGCAAATAAAGGAAAGCAAAACAAAAGAACAGCGAGACAGGCATATGGGCTCTCCAGGGTTGCTCCAGCTTGTGGGATGGGTATGGGTGTGACTGAGTGAGTGTGGTGGAGTGTGTGCGTGGGGGTCACGGGGGTGTGAGTGGGGAGTGTAGGGAGGCTTGGAGGCGGGGTGGGTTGAGAGCTAGGCGAACGTGCTCTGACTCAGAGGATTCTCTGCTTGCTTCTCTCAGCGGGGAGAGGAGAATTTCACTTGTGTCAAACAACCTCATGCCCAATTCCTCTGAAAGGGGGCAGGGAGGACAGTGTCATAACACAGAGAGTGTTAATGGTTGCTATTTTAACAATCTAAACTCACTACCCCCAGGGCGCCAGGAGAAACTAAACAGTCTTAACTGCAAAGGGTGCAATTTTAAAAAATCAAATAAATAGCTGAAGGCACACTCACACTGAACTTGTGCCCAACTCGGTGTCAATCAACAAGTTTCCACTGAACCCTGGACAAGCCACCCCTCCTCTTCCCAAAAGAACACAGAAAACAATGGAAGTTCAGTTTCGGGGCAGCTGGATGATTTTATGGACTTTGTGCTTCCCAGTGCCCCCCTCCCCTTTCTCCTTTCTTCTCCAGCAAAGTTTTTCTTCCCTCATCCAGCCCCCGCTCCCAAGATCATTTCTTTCAAATGCATCTCCCTGGCCCTGGCCCTCAGTGCTACACTGCTTCTATTTCGTGTTCCCACACAGGAGGCCAGACCTGCTGACCCGGGCCTCCAGAAAGGCCCGCCCCATCTGTACAACAAGAGCGTCCCACCTGCCATGTGCCCCCAAGTGGAGACCGAAAAAGCAAACCCAAATGGACACCAAATTATGGCTCCACTTGCCAAAATTCACATTTTGATAAGCCACATGCTGAAAAATTCTATTGTTCTAGGCTTAGGATGTGGTCTAGGCACATACTTGAAACTAGCCAAAGATGGTCACTGCTGCTGCTGCTAAGTCGCTTCAGTCATGTCCGACTCTGTGCGACCCCATAGATGGCAGCCCACCAGGCTCCCCATCCCTGGGATTCTCCAGGCAAGAACACTGGAGTGGGTTGCCATTTCCTTCTCCAATGCATAAGTCTTAGTATAAAATTCTCATCTCCATCCTGGCCAGCAGGTACCCACTTCCCCAGACTGGACCATGGCCCTGGATTCTAAAATAATGACGAAAGCATTAGTTGCTGAGTCATGTCTGACTCTTTGAAACCCCATGGACAGTAACCTGCCAGGCTCCTCTGTCCATTAAGTTCTCCAAGCAAGAATACTGGAGTGGGTAGTCATTTTCTTCTCCAGGGGATCCTGATCCAGGGGCCGAACCTGGGTCTCCTGCATTGCAGGTGGATTCTTTGCCATCTCATCCACCAGGGAAGCCCAAAATAATGACGAGAGCTTGCATTTACAGAGGGCTTACTAGGGGTTGGGTTCTGTGGTAAGCACCTTACCTGTACTAATTCATTTCATTCTCACAGCAGTCCTTGAGGCAGGAACTATTATTATTGCCTCACCTACCTGCTCATAGACAGAGACAATCTCACCTACTCAGACAGGCACCTCAAACACACTCACACTGGCATTGCAATCTATTTGCTTTACAACATTGTGCTGGTTTCTGCCATATATCAACATGAATCAGCCACAGGTATCCATATGTCTCCTCCTTGTTGAACCTCCCTCCCCTCTCCCCTACATCCCACCCCTCTAGGTTGTCACAGAGCACTGTCTCAACACAGGTTGAGCTCCCTGCATCATACAGCAAATTCCCACTGGCTATTTATTTTACATATGGTAATGTGTATGTTCCCATGCCACTCTCAATTAGTTCCATCCTCTTCCTCCCACACTGTGTCCAAGTGCATGTCCACTGAACAAAGCCTCCATGCTGTCTCTTTAGCATTGAGTTCTTCAAAGTCTCCCCCTCAAAGACTCTCCACTGATATCTAGAATGCCATTGGTTGTTAAGTGTTCACCTTATCTGTTGATAAAGAGAGAAGTCCCCTGGAAGGGCTAACTCAGTCTCCTTCCCATCAGGTGATAGTGACAATGGGAGAGCTGAGAGGCTGGGAAAGAGGGGAGGCTGTGAGATCTGAGAGAGAGGAAAGGGGGTGCACAAAGATGTCTAGGGGTGAACACAAGCATCACCTCCCCATGTTTGCAGTGGGCTGGATGTACAGAGTAATGTCAAACTCTCGGGCATATGAGATCCTTTGAGATTAGGCCTTCATCAACCTGACCTTTTCAACCTCTTCTCTCCTGCATGGTCCACATTCACTCCAGTCACACCAGCCCCTCATGGCCCTGGGTGTACCCTCCCCTTTCCCCTTCTCCAGCTGGCAAAGTCCCACTCATCTCTGAGTACCCACCCTGATGTCAGATGTGGACTCCTCTCTGAGGCGCCTAGCTTCTGTAGAGTGTCTCTCTCTCTCTCATCTCTGCCTGCTGGGCCTCTGTCCACATCTCTACCAGGGTACTCATCACATTATGATGTCATGATCTCATTATGCCTGTCCTGCTAGACTGTGAGCTCTCTGAGGCAGAGACTCTGAAACCTCAGGATGATACATGGGACCTGGCTGCAAGCTTGTACTCAGTGAACACTTGTGAAATGAATGAATGAGTACATGAATGAATGAATGAGTGGACGTGCACCATCAACTCTGGTTGGGAGACTCCCTTTCCTGGGTTTCTCTGGGTGAGGCTGTGCAATGTTTCTCAAAAGGGTCACCACTGGAATCTGGAGTAGGACACATCTTCACTGCATTGTGTTTCTTTGTTTTTGTTTAGGCAGTAAGTCACGTCCAACTCTTTTGTGACCCCATGGATTGTAGCCTGCCAGGCTCCCCTGTCCATGGGATTTCCCAGGCAGGAATACTGGAGTGGGTTGCCATTTTCTTCTCCAGGGGATTTTCCTGACCCAGAGATCAAACCTACGTCTCCTGCATTAGCAGGCCGAGTCTTTACCACTGAGCCACCTGGGAAGCCACCAAGGAAGCATTGTGTTCTTACCCAATGTGAAACATTGCGCATTTCTGGTTCCCACCCACTAAGTGCCAAGGACATTCCCCAGTCAGTGCGATGACCAAAACATTTCCCCAACATTTCCAAAGCCCTAGGAGACATGGTGGGGAGGAGGTGGTGGTGATCTTCTCTGGTTGGGAAACAGCACTATAGCCATCATTTCTTCCCCTGATCCCAGTGGTCTGAGAGGCCCCCTGCAGGAGGGTCAGGCTTTTTGCCTGCATGAGGTACTGGATGACAGGTTCCAATCAGAATGTTAGTAAGAATGTCAGGCGTGAAGCAGTCCTGGCCTGCTAACAGGAATCATGGCAGGCTAACTAGCACACAACAATACAAAGAATCCCACTCAACATTTTTATGACTGGGGGCAGTGGGAGGGGTAAGGCCTCGCCTCCAAAAATCCCTATGAAGCTTTCAAGGCAGCCCAGAGATTATGACCTTGTCTCTGAGTGCATTCGCAGCATCACCCCCACGTTTCTGCCAAGAGATCGCTCTCTGCTTTGAAAACATCAGCATCACTGGGCATCGTCCTCACTCAGGGCACCTCTGAAAATCTAATCAGAAAGAAAATACAAAAGAAAGGCACAGGTGGTGCCATTTATTTTATCCTTCTGCCTGACACGCACTGAACTTGTCACCTGTTTCCTTTAGACCCCTCTTTTCCTTGAGGCTGGAGACATATGGTCTATGCCTGAGCACCCAGCTGCTGTCACTGGGTTCTATGGGGACAAGTACTGAGTTTCAGGCTTTACCCTCATTTTCTCTTGGTGATATAATCTGGGGACTGGGGATTTATGTTCTTTCTCTCCCCTGCTATACACTGCCTTGCATATATATATATATATATATATATATATATATCTTTAGACTTTTCAAAGCAATTTCTTTAGACTTTTCAAAGTAATTTCCCACATCAACTTGGTCTTCACAGTTAATGCCAGCCTTCAGAGAAGGTAGAAATCATCACACTCGTTTTACAAGTTGAGAAAAAAGGCACAAAGATGTTAGCCGGCTCTGTGAAAGTCCCATGGGGAACTGGGGAAACAGCAGGGTTAGATCCCATGTCTTTTCTGGCTCTGTGCCTTCCTCGTCACCACCCTGTCTTAACAGTACAACACACCCTCACCTGGGGGGAGGGAATGCATACCCACAGGACTGGAGCTCTCTCTCCATCTCAGATGTGGTCCTGATTCTGGATGCCAAATGGGCTGGTCAGTAATACAGACCTGAAGCCAGATGGCTTCATTCAGATGCAAACACACTCTGCAGCCTGGAAGTCAAAGCTCCACAAATGCCCCCAAATGCCTTCTTACCTGTTCCAAGGGCATACCTGGAGAACAGAGAGCATATCCTTCTCCAGGCTTTGGTACTGCTCTGAAAGTGAAAGTCGCTTAGTCGTGTCTGACTCTTTGTGACTCCATGGACTATACAGTTCATGGAATTCTCCAGGTCAGAGTACTGGAGTGGGTAGCCTTTCCCTTCTCAAGAGGATCTTCCCAACCCAGAGATCGAACCCACATCTCCCTCATTGCAAGCGGATTCTTTACCAGCTGAGCCACAAGGGAAGCCCTTGGTATTGCTCTGCCTTGTGTAAAAACAAACAAACAAAACCCAGACCAGATGAAACCAAACACCCAGAAGGCTAAAATAATGTCATGCATGCATGCATGCTAAGTTGCTTCAGTCGTGTACTCTTGTGCAACCCCATAAAGCTCCTCTGTCCATGGGATTTTCCAGGCAAGAATACTGGAGCGGGTTGCCATTTCCTTCTCCACAGGATATTCCTGACCTAAGGATTGAACCCCCATCTCTTACATCTCCTGCACTGGCAGGCGGATTCTTTACCACTAGTGCCACCTCGGAAGCCCCAAATAATATCAACAAGTAAACAAAAATAATCCAACTCTTTGTGACCCCATGGTCTGCAGCCCGCCATGCTCCTCTGTCCATGGTGGCTCAGCAGCAAAGCAATTTGCCTGCAATGAAGGAGACGTGAGTTCAGTCCGTGGGTAGGGAAGATCCCCCGAAGGAGGGCATGGCAACCCACTCTAGTATTTCTGCCAGGAAAATCCCAGGGACAGAGGAGCCTGGTGGGCTACAGTTAGCAGCATCTCA
Source organism: Bos taurus (assembly GCF_002263795.3). Classification (NCBI taxonomy): domain Eukaryota; kingdom Metazoa; phylum Chordata; class Mammalia; order Artiodactyla; family Bovidae; genus Bos; species Bos taurus. The sequence goes on from NC_037357.1 coordinate 59,116,823, forward strand.
AAAGAGTAGGACATGACTGAAGCAACATGGGGTTTGAGCACCCCATCAAACAAAAATAGTAGTCTCTAAACAGCCGTATGCATATACACAATCTTATGCTTGATTGTAACATTTAACAGAGAGGGCAATGGCACCCCACTCCAGTACTCTTGCCTGGAAAATCACTTAAAGGTCTTCTGGTCACCTTTTGCCTCCAATCATAACTACCCAAAACAAATGAAAATGTAGTGTCATTTAAATATATGCTATGCTGGGAAATACAACTGACACACCTAAAACATAAATGTACAGTAGAACTGATGATTAGAAAGCAAACATCCCTGTAACTACCACACAGGTCAAGAAAGACAGCAATGCCAACACCCCAGAAGGCTCCATCCTTCCCCACTGGACGTAACCACCATCCTGACTTTTGGGACAATTGTTGCCTCAGTTTTCATTATAGTTGTATTACTTTTATGCACCTCCCTCTACAATATAGTTTTGTCTATTTCGACCCTCATGTTAATTGAATTGCATTATGTTTATTTGTGCACATAGGTGCATCTTCCTCTTACTCAGCAGTAGGCTTGAGGTATAATATATTGACTTTCAAAAAACTTCTGCTCCCCTCAACCTAGTCCTCTGTGACAACCTTGAAAGGTGGGAGGGAGGTTCAGGAGGGAGGCAACATGTGTATACCTACGGCTGATTCATGTCGATGTATGGCAAAAAGCAACACAAAATTGTAAAGCAATTATCCTTCAATTAAAAATAAATATTAAAAAGACTTCTGCTCACCTTATTTGCGCCTGGAAGTACTTCCTTGTACCTAACTTTTTTTGCTGAGGCTCACTTTTGCCCACTGTTACCCTTTGGAGATGGAAGGAGAAAGCTGATCAGCATGCTCTAAAATACATTTATCCTTCTGAAGTTTGTTGAAGTCCCTTTGATCTTTCTTTCACCAGGCTCAGTAATTTCACTTTCCCTTCAACATTGCCTCATAGGTTTGATACTCTAGTTAACCCCTTTGTAATCTTTCTAATAAAACCATACCAAATAGCTCCAGACATGATTGCCCTCAAAAAGCAATCTGAGAGGAGGCCAGGTAAAGGGAAACAGGGAAACAGTTGTACCCCTAAGGACTTCTCCAAAAGATAACAAAACCTGCTGGAAATCAGCTCCTACTACATGATGCTCTCTGAAATTCCCTGGGGAACATTAATAAGGAATATGTCTGTCTTTCAAAACCCAGCATTTCACACAGTTATCACTGGGACTTATTGTTGTCATGTCTGTCACTGTCAAAGATGATGTGGTCTCCCTCATCCTATGAAAAATATGCTCAGAAAACCAACATTTGCTAGATTCTTCACCAGCCCCTTCTCACATTTCTTTTCCATTGTCATTTCCATTTAAAAAAGAGACATGGTACAACATGCATGAACTTGGAAAACATTCTGCTAAGTGAAATGAGCTAGGCACAAAAGAAATATACTGCATGATACACAGAAATACACACATACACATGATACACAGAAATATACTGCATGATTCCACTTCTATGAGGTGCCTAGAGGAGTCAAATCACAGAGACAGAGAGTGGAATGGTGGTGGCCAGGAGCTGGGGGAGGGGAAATGGGGAGTGGTTTATAGGAATAGAATTTCAGTTTGGGAAGATGAAAAAATTCCCGATATGGATGGTGGTGAGGGTTACACAATATAAGTGCATTTAATGGCACAGAACTGTACAATTGAAAGTGATTAAAATTGGAAATTTTGTTACAATATATGTATACTTTATTCCATAAAAATTTTCACAAATAAAAAGATTTTTAAAGAGAGGGAAGGAAGAGGGAGCCAGGGAAATAGAGAAACAAAGTGAGGAAGAAAGCAAGCCACATTTCCCTGCTCCTTCTGCTCCCTAACCCTAATCCCTCATTTTTCGCCTATTAAAATAATGAAGGAATACAGCTTATAAAAGGTAGGGTGGTGAGTGTGGTCTTTGATTTGACCTTAGATCCCTGAGGGCATGATCTCATAAATGTGAAGACATCAAAGCTGCATGAATTTGCTAAAGGAGATAAAAACTAAACTTGCACGGACACTTACCTTATCTCTCTGTTTTAAAAATAATCTCTACTCCCAAGTTTGATGTCTTTCCCTTTCTACTCAATTTAAAAAATATCCAAACAACCTTCTTCATCCCCCTCCTGCAGACAACTTTGATTTATCCATTTTTTTTAAAAGATATAGTATATATACTTCATAGCCTCTCTCCAATTCAGGGAGTGCAGCCCTAAAAAAATATAACCCTGTTTCAGCAGCCACATACCTATTGCTGGATCACTTCCCACTCTCTGGGTCTTAGCATGTATGTGGCAAAGACAAGAGACAACACATTAGGATATTTCTAAAATAGACTACATTTATGGCCAAAAAAATGAAGTCCTGTGAGGAGGTGGATTTTGGAACAGGTTTCAATAATTGATACCCTCAGTCCACCAGTTTCTAAAATCACTTTGAGGGAATAGCTGACAGTGTAAAAATCTAGATACAAAAAATCAAGAGGAAAATCACTCTAATAAAGACCGCTATTTATCTTAGTGGCTGCAAATAATCTGGTAAAATTTTGGGTTATAGTCATTTTTGCATCCAAAACCCTGAAGTGAAACCCTTTGGCTTTAGGCGACAGATAGCAAGGATATTCGGTTACTTCTGTACCATATTGGTTTTAAGTTAACACCACCAAAGTGAAAAACTTGAGAGCTGGCAACTCATTCTAGAAATCACTGTGCCTTCTGCTACGAATAAAGAACTTATCCCTGACAATACAGAGAGGCTTGTTCTCCGCAGGACTATACAAAAGGTAAAGCCTGATGGGAAGAACTAACTCATTTGAAAAGACCCTGATGCTGGGAAAGATTGAAGGTGGGAGGAGAAGGGGACGACAGAGGATAAGATGGTTGGATGGCATCACTGACTCAATGGACATGAGTTTGAGTAAACTCCGGGAGTTGGTGATGGACAGGGAGGCCTGGCGTGCTGCAGTCCATGGGGTCGCAAAGAGTCCAAAATGACTGAGCGACTGAACTGAACTGAAAGCCTGATTTCCTTGGCTTATTCCTTCATATCTCCCCCACTCTACCCCACCCCCCGCCACACCTGCCCAGCTCTCGCCCCTGTGGTTAGTGGCCTCAGGATCTCCCCCAGCTCACCACCACCACTCACTACCATCAGATTCTGTTTTCTAAATCTTGTGTGCTGGTCAAATGAAAAATGATTAATAAGATTCACAGACTTAGGGAATGAACTTACGGTTGCCAAAGGGAAAAGATAGTTCAGGAGTTTGGGATGGACATGTACACACTGCTATATTTAAAATGGATAACCAACAAGGACCTACTGTATAGCACAGGGATCTCTGCTCAATGTTATGTGGCAACCTGGATAGGAGGGGAGTTTGGGGAAGAATGGATACATGTATATGTATAGCTGAGTCCTTTCACTGTTCACCTGAAACTATTACAATATTGTTAATTGGCTATACCCCAATATAAAAATAAAAAGTTTAAAAAAAATGATTAGTAAGAGTTATCACCTCCAAAGAGAGATGAATTTATCAGGAATCAAAGTCTGAAATAAACAGATGAAGCTTTAAGAATAACAGCATTTCAGGTACCAGGTAACTTAGCAGGGAAGGAGGGTGGAAGAGGAGGAGTCTGACACATTGCTGGCTGGACAGGCCATAGGAAATGCAGGTAATCATCTCCTGTTCTGCTTACTCAGAAAGCAGGCCCTAATCTCTGGATCAGCCCTGCAACCAGGAAGAAATCTCCCTAAAGGACATTTTACTAATCCTTTCCTTAAAATACCCTAGATGTGACTCTTATTTCAAACTAAGTTGAAAACAGACTAAGCTGAAAACACTGATTTTATTTCAAACTATGTTGATTGCTTTTCCCTTTGAGAGTTTCATTTGTTTATCAGCAGAAATTCCTGGGCTAATTCCGAGAAATGCCATTCATTTCTCGCCAACAAGTCATGGACAGTGGGTGGGGTAAAGGGGTGAGCTCCCCACGGAGGGTCCTTCTTTCTGGACCTGAGAGCCAGGGGCTCTGAATGTGGACGATGGCAAAAGAGAAAAGTGTAGGGTGGGAACTCTGGGAGAGTAGGGAGGCCAGCCAGAGGAACAGTGAGTACATGTCACTGCAGGGTTGATCCGAGAGGAGTGTCACATAGGCAAAGTATGTTTCTGGTGTGCTTGTGCTCCCCATGACCAGAGAAACAATGCTGCCAAGTTGCCCACGGCCCTCTGCAGATGTGCAGGGGCCTCTACTCCAAGATCTTGCCCAGGACTGCTCTCTGAAGGCTGTGCTCCTGACCTCCTTTATCAAGCTTTCCCCTGGGCCCTATTACCCTATGTCATCCACCATTCAAGTACAATGGAATTACTTGAGGTACTTGTTTAAAATGCAGAATACCCTCAGCAGTCCAAACAAATCAGAAATTTTAGTGTAGGGCAGTCTGCATTTTATCAAATCCCTTTAAGCACGCTAAAGTTTGGGTAACATGAATTTGAGGTCCTGTTCTAAAACAGCTTGCTACTCAAATGAACTTCTCCAAACTAAGATACTATATTTACCAATAAGTGTTAGTTGCTCAGTCGTGTCCAATTCTTTTGTGACCCCATGGACCATAACCCACCAGGCTCCTCTGTCCATGGAATTCTCAATAGCTTGTTGCTACAAATAGCTTCTAGAAATGGAATGGCACAATCCAAAGACTTCCTAAAACATATACTAAAGAACACTAATCTTTCAAAATGCTCTACAAAAAAAAGGTCCCAGGAATTCTGTGGAGGTCCACTGGTTAGGACTCCATAGTTTTACTGTGGAGTTCAATCCCTGGTTGGGGAACTAAGATCCCACAAGCCATGTGGCACACACAGCCAAAAATAAGTTCTATGGCTGAATAAGTTTGGAAAATACTGCATCCCATACTCTCACTTATAGATTCATAATGCATATTAATATATTTAAGGCTCTGAGAAGTCTGGTATTAAAAGAAATCTATCTTTAAAAAAAGAAACCTATTTATCTTTCTCTAATCCAGAAACTCTCGAGTCTATTTGACCATATAAATGTTTTCTCTAGTTAACCCTATCATTATCCCATAAAATTATGTTCCCTGCAGCAAACTTTGGGAAACAGTGTCTTAACCCAGAAGAGTGATTGTAATGGTAGAGGTTTTTAAAAATATAACAAGCACATGGAAGATTTTATTTCAGACAAATGGGGCTTTTCAGTATTCCTCAATAATGCGCCACCTTCTTCACCTCTGCGTGGGGCCAATTTTGATTAACATCCATAGAAAGAAATAGAAGAGCTGTGGTCTACCACGACAGAAAGCTATATCTGTCCTAAATGTCTTGTTCTTATATGGCATATTTTGTGAAGTCGCTCAGTCATGTCCGACTCTTTGCGACCCTATGGACTGTAGCCTACCAGGCTCCTCTGTCCATGGGATTTTCCAGGCCAGAGTACTGGAGTGGGTTGCCATTTCCTTCTCCAGGGGCATAAGGGCTCCTCAAATACAAATAGGAAATCGTATTCTTTTTAAAAAAGCAACTAAAATCCCCAGGGTTTACCAGATACAAAGATCACCTCACCTGGCACAAGGCAAGCTAAGTGCCACTTTCCTGGAGAAGTTTTAACCCTTTATACTCTGCAGTGTTCAGGGAACAAGTGTATGAGGAAAATAATGGAAATAAAGCATGGAAGACAGTGAAAGAGGTCTGAGAGGTAACAGGGCAGTCAGTATAGACATGGAGGGCCTACTGATTAACAGCGAATATCTCTGTGGCCACTTCTCAACAATCAGTATAAGAATGCTAACAATGATGATAATAATAACAACAATAAAGTATAACCTCGCTATCCCAGAGACCAACATTCCAGAATCCTCAAGCTTTTGGATAGCTCTGGACTCAGAAAGAGTTTTGTTAAAAATATGCCAATCTTTTGAGAATTCTCTGGCAGTCCAGTGGTTAGGACTTGGTGCTTTCACTGCCAAGGGCCTGAGTTCAATCCCTGGTCAGGGAATGAAGATCCCTCAAAGCCATAAAATACAAATCTTTTGTATGAAAAGAAATGACCCTTGATTGATCATCTTGTATACTATGACTTTCGTAGTTCCCTTACTGAAGGAAAATAATATGCTAATTAGCTGTTACTATGTAAAAGGAGTTGATCTTTTTCAATCAAACCCAGGAGGCAAGTGAATACAGAATTCAGAAAAGAGCAAAAGGAGCAAGAAGAGCACAATGGCGATCAAACATGGATGATGGCAACAGCAGCAATCAGCAGCAAACATGAAGTGGCAGCAGAGATGAATCAAAAAAAAATGAGATAGCTTTAAATTTTGGAAGTGATTCCTCAATAAGTTAAACACAGAATTACTCTGTGACTCAGAAATTCCACTTCTAGGTATATACTCAAAATAATAGAAAACATATGCCACACAAAAACTTACACCTGAATGTTCATAGTACTATTAACAATAGCCAGAAGGTAAAAACAACTCAAATGTCCATCAACTGATGAATGCATAAGCAAAATGTGGTATATCCATATAATGAAATATTATTCAATCACTAAAAGGAATAAATTACTGATAAATGCTACAACATGGATAAATCTTAAAACATTATGCTAAGTGAAAGAAGCCAGATGCAAAAGGTCACATATTTTATGGTTTCATTTATATGAAATGTCCAGAATAATAAAATGCATGGAAACAGAAAGCAAATCAGTGGTTGCCAGGGGCTAAGGCAGGAGGGTAATGGGGAGTGACTATTTAATGGGTACAAAGTTTCCTTTCTTGAGGTGGTAAAAAATTTCAGGAACTAGGTTAGTGGTGACGTTGCACAACATTGTGAATGTTCTTAATGCCACGGATTATACACTGCAAAGTCATAAATTTTATGTTACATGTACTTTACCACAACAACAAAAAAATAGCTACATCTCCCCCTTGAACTTTTGCCCTTAAAAAAAAAAAACAAATGGAGGGAGCTAAAAAGACTTGTCTACTTGATTCCTGAAACACTGGAAGTCACAGACATGGAAACTGACATAGTCCTACAATTAGACTCCTCTTTTTATACAAATGTATAGGAATACACAGTGCAGACAGGGCAGCGATTACAGACCAAAAGAAAAGATTCAGAGTGGCTGAGTGATTTGCAACCCTCACTCTAAACTGTCCAAGGCCAAATGCCACATAGCTACCTCCTATATTACATAGTCTGTTTCTGCTAGGGTATAGACTTGTGTAATTCAAACATGTTCATATGTAAGTGGTAGATAAGAAAATGATATTGATGTAAAATAGAAATTGCATTGGTTCAGACATGATTTTTCTTAGCAAATTCCTATTTTGCACCATCAAGAGACAGTAACTAGATGCCAAGTATACACTAACACAACTGAAATTCTGCAAACCATGAAAGGACACAGTACTCTATCCTATTGCTATTCACCACACATTCTTCCTTGGTTCTGGCTTAGTTTGGCCATATGCTTGGTCTTCCAAATGCTTATTACATGATTCTGATCTTGGGCATTTTTCTCTTGTCTCTATAACTCAATGGCCTCAACTCTTTCTTATACCTCCTTCCTTCAAGCTAAAGTCACCATTTTAAAGGATGAAGTCTCTACTTATTGTAATATTTTTTTTATTAGAAATCTAAGATGCCTTTTAAACCACACTAGTATTTTATTAGTATAGTTGTTTTATTAGTACTCTAGTTACAAAGTTGCACAAGTTCAGAGTTGTCTGCTCCAATTTTGTTTTTTCCTTAAGCCCTGTTATTTTTCAGTGTACAGTTCTGCAGAATGGGAGGATTTTCAGAAAAGCACATATTGCATTATAGCAGAAATGCCTATATTAGCTAGCTAGCTCTCCTGTTGAGAGAGAAATGGCATAGGACTTCCAGCATCTCCTTATGGGAGCACAGGGCATTTGTGGAAAGGGTGCTTCCTTAACCTAACTGGAATGTAAAAGACTGGGGTGAGGAGTGCCTCTCTTGGCAAAATCACACTGTCACTCTCTCTACTAAAACCATATCATAGAACTAAACCTCTTCACATCTAGCCTAAAGGAAACACTAGATTAAGTCTCTGATAACAGATCAAGTCAGATATTTTGGCAAATTTATAACAGCTCTTTAATGACCCAGGAATGTTGGACTATTTCTAATGGAACCAATATTTATCCATTCTGAATAACAAATTCTTAATGGAATGACTAATTAAGAAAACTGTTACATAATTACATGATTTAGGCTCCTAATCACTACAAAAGTCATCTCTTGGTGATAAAATTATACATGAAGAACAGAAGGAAACAAGTCATATTCTTTCTCTCCCCTTTTCCCCTTTACCATTCAACTCCCTCCAAAAAAGAAGATATGAAATTCCATTCCAACAAATCTCTCATTAGGGGTAATAGATTGACTCCTGTTTAGAGACTGGGATGAATTTAATGACCTTTCTGACTCCAGTACAGTCTTGACTTTCTTATTAAGAATGCTCTACCCTTCCTGTACTACCACCCACTTTGGCCCCAGTAGAGCCCTGTAGTTCGTGATCAAGACTTAACCTCTACCATGGAGACCAAGGGAAGTGCTGGAGAAAAAGTTTTCACTTGCTCTTCATGAGAATTGATTTAGATTTCTCTTTGGTAATTCTGGAAAAGCAGTCTGCATACTCTGATTTCCACGGTTCAGCAGGAGCTACATGAGACAAGCTCAAATTCAGGTCAGAACCTTGGGAATTTCAAGGGGTAAGAAGTTTAGAAAGCAAGAGCCATGGGATACACAGAAACAGACAGGGGTTGAAGTCTCCTCTGTCTACTACAGTGGAAGATGGGCTCTAGGCATGGCAGGTAGGACCTTCCCACCAAGTCCATCACTACCAAGTAAACACTCCCTGAAGTTGATATGGCTGTAAGATTGTATATAAAACCTTGGATGTATGGCTCCCTTATTTGATTTCCCTTTTTGATATAGAACTTGCTCATTACCTTGGCTTTAAATATTCTATTTTTCAGTGAAGATGTTTTCATCACAGTGCTTTCCATTGGGTTAAGACACAAAACTAGAGCCCCTTCCTTTGACCAAACATTCCTGTGGCCCTGAAGGCATGAGTTTCCTCATGCCTAATAATAATTGGGGTGGAAGGAATACAGAGAAGTCATCACATCCACTGCCCTGTCTCAAAGCAAAACTATGCCAACTCTATCTCAGATGGATGGATATCTTTTTATTTCCAGAAACAGGCAGTAAAGAGACTAAAATTCTCCTTAGTCATTTATTCTAGGATTTAACAATCACTGTGTCCCAAAGTTCTTTCTTTTATCAAACTCCATTCTTCTCTGCTATAGTTTAAACCTGTTTATTTTTGTTTTATCTTCAACAGAAAGAAAGAATTGCTGATTTGCATTCCAGGTCAATATGGCAGAGAGAACACATGAGAAAATGCTGTGCTATTTTCCAAACAAAGAAAAATAAGAGATGAAATATAAAAGTAAAAATAAATAAATAAAACTTTAAAACTGCAAAATCATCCTTAGAAACAAAAGGAAACTCTATTAAATAAAACATAGGCAAAAGGAAAGTACAGCAATAAATGAGGGCCAACATGATATGCTCCACTGGCAGTTTGGGCCAGATATAGATAGCTATATCCAGGCAGCTGAGCAAGAACTATGGCCTATAAATGGCTTTCTGTGTAAGTCTGAGAACTTATAGTCCCACTCTTCACATGTAAACAGGGGCTGACATTGTTTGCCCACCCAAGTTCATTCTCTCGCATGGACTGACTGCCCAAGAAAGGCAGCTGCAGCTGAGGTCCCAGTCCAAGGAGTAGCCCTGCACAAGAAAACAGAGGTAGAAGCAGACTATCCAGACATGATGGAGTCCAAGGTGGGACACCAACATACGACCTGGTTTAATGCTAAGTAAGCTACAAGGCCTGAAAAGGAAGGACTTATGCAAGATTAAACCCATGGATGATGAGCTTTTAGACAAAAATTTTAGAAAACAAGGGGAACTTTGGAACTAAGGAAAGCTATCAAGAAATCTAACAAAAGTGAGAATTCACACCTGAAAATATGCATATTTAAACAATCAGAAATAGACTTTAAATAAATATTTAAATACCTTAAAGCCATAAATAAGAGAACAAGACCTCAAGAAACAGTAACAGGGGTTTACAAAATGGCAATATGTAGATATTTTTTACATATAATTAAAAAATGGGTGGAAATACAGTTTTTAAAAAATAAAACTAGACCCAACAGACAGCCTAAATAGTAGGCATGAAAAAACTGGAGAAACAATTCATGAATTGGAAGGCCAAGTTGAAGTTATATATCATTACAGGGAGTATACCAATATATCATTAGGGAGAAAAATAAAGGAGACATTAAGAGACACAGAGCTTAAATTAAATGAAATGCAATGACATACACTGAAGACAAGGCTAAGAATGATAAAAAATAGAAGAAAATATGCTTTTCACAAAAATAATGACTTGAAATTGAAGAAAAATGTGAGTCCATTGGCTGGAAAAAGTCATATGCTAAGCAGGCTAAATAAAAATAAATCATATATCAAAACACCTCCTTGTTTGCATCAAAGGAAAAAGAGAAAATCTTAAAAGCTAGAAGACAGATTATGTATAAAAGAATTATAATCAAAGCAGACTTCTTATCCACAAACAAAGGAAGTCATGAAACTATTTATTAATATCTTCAAAGGGCTGAGGGAAAATAAACACGAATCTATAATTTTATACCCAGCCAAATTATCACTTAAGAATGAGGGCAAAATAAAGACAGTTTTGCATATAAGAATTAGGGAACTTTAGGACCACTACCTACAGAAAGAACTGTTAAAGGTTACAGTTAGAAAGAAAAATGAACTCACAAGGAAATGACCTATAAGAACAAGAAGGCAAAGAAAATGAACAGCTGTTTCTATCTTTTAAGTCTTAAAGATGATGATGTTTATTTCTCTCCATTTTCTCATTTCTGGGACTTATGATCTTAATTCTTTTAATACTTTCTTTTTCTCTGAAAAGAACTGCTAACTTGTACTTTCCCTTTTTCTTAGGACTTGCTTCCGTTTATGCAGTTGGGGTAGATGACAGCCATCTTCCACTCTGTGAACTTCCACTCTATGCTCTGTGTCTGGGCCCTGCCCCAATTTCCTTCCTAGGGAAGAATAATTTCTCCACAGCCATTTAGATCAATTCCTATGACATTAGACCACTTTTAGATACTTCTGGGATAAGATTTTATAAGGCTATTTGACAGGCAACCTGGCAGATGAAAAAAAAAAAAAAAAAAGAATCCTCCCGTGCTACACCCTTGTAATACAGTTTAAACAGAAGAAGCAAATGTTGTTGTTGTTATTCAGTTGTAAGTCATGCCTAACTCTTTTTACAACCCCATGGACTGTAGCCCGCCAGGTTCCTTGGTCCGTGGGATTTCCCAGGCAAGAATACTGGTGTGGGTTGCCATTTCCTTCTCCAGGGGATCTTCCCGACTCAGGAATCGAACTCAGGTCTCCAGCATTGCAGGCAGATTCTTTACCACAGAGCCAAAAGGGAAGCCCAAGAAGCAAATAAACACATGCAAAAATAGTAAACCTCTCTTAGGGATTTATTTCAAGAATAACTTTAAGATTGATCACATGCCAAGTGAGTCTCTCATATATCAAAGCATATACTACTGTAACCAATACTAAGAATAATAAACCTGTGACACGGCATGATCTTCTGACATCTAGAAAGAATCCCAGATGTTCATCAGAGTGTATTTATCAAGGTGCATGTGTGCTAAGTTGCTTCAGTCATGTCCAGTTTTTTGAGACCCCATGGGCTGTAGCCTGCTAGGTTCCTCTGTCCATGGGATTCTCCAGGCAAGAACACTGGAGTGGGTTTCCATGCCCTCCTCCAGGGGATCTTCCCGACCCAGGGATTGAACCCACATCTCTTGTGGTTCCTGCACTGCAGGTGGATTCTTTACCACTGAGCCACTGTGGAAGCCCATTTATCAAGGTAAGAAAGCATAAGTTATAAAAGTGGTGACAAAAAGGGTTTGGGTCTCCATTGGACAAAAATGGTCTCCATTCAACAAAATCTCTGTTCCTGTAACATTTCAGTTAACTGAGTTGTCACTGAACCTCATTCCTGGCCTCAGTCCTACCATTTCTGCCCTGACACTTTTAGTTTCTCTCTTGTAAGTTCTGGAAGTTCCTCACTACTTGAAAAAAAACACCATGGATGACGGAGATTAATGGTTCTTCATGTTTTTATGGTTATGTACATCCCTTTAGGAATACCAATAAAGCTATGTATCTTCTCTAAAGGAATTTACACATATACATTGTTACACCAAAAACTGCCAACAATTTTAAAAGATTTACTAATCCCTCAAAGTCCACCCATAGACCCCAACTCTGTCCTTGAGGGAAACAGTCAACTTATAGGACTACAAAGCTTCTACCGCCCAGGTGCTAAGACGATCACTTAGCTTTTCTTAGGATTGCTGGTGGGCCCACAGGCATTTTCTGAATCATTCCATGCTTGCACTCCTCTGGTGTGGGAGCCTGGCATCAGTCAGATATGAACAAAGTGTCACTGAGGGAGCCCCTGCCTCAGACAAACACCCTAGCTGCCAACCAGGAAGGTAGATATCCTAATAGCCTTGTGAAAAAGTATCTGCCTGCTTTCCCCTTAGCACTACTCTGAACAATGTATACATAACTGTACAGTCTGGAGGAGGTGACCATTCAGCCAGCAAGCAGCTTTATACTGACATAAACCTCACTGGTTCAGCTCCTTTGATTTATGAACAGCCCATCATCAATTAGAAGCTATGCTCAAATGCAATTCCAGCTCTAATTGCGTAGGACACATGCCTCCATGCTACAACTCTCCTTGTGTCTGCTGCCCATGGCAGGAAGAGGCTGTTGATCACAGAAAAATCTCTGGGCCAAAATTCCTTTCCCTCAATTGATAGGCACCTTCAAATGATTAAAAGCCCAATGAAGACCTGTTACTGTGTACCAAATAACTTATTAGAGCCTAGAATGTGCCCCAATTGGGATATAAACAGTATTTAGGGGCTGGTGCAAGATGCCTGAAAGCGTCCTATTGTTATTCCTGTCTGGAAGTTTCTGCTTCTGGGGAATTAGGGAGAAGGGGTGGGTTGGGTGGAAGAAAGAGGAAGGAAAACCACAGCTGGGAAAGAAAGAGGCGAACTGGTTTACCTGGGCAGCGAGGGCAGCAAAGATGAGGAACGTGCACAGGAGACAGGCAATGAAGGCTTGGACATCTGACTCTGCTGCAAAGCACATTCCCATTCTGAAAGAAAGAGGCAAAAATGACAACAAAATAAATGTCTTTCAGAGGTCACTGGGATCATGCCAATTTGGGAAACAGTCATTCAGGGACTCACTCAGACAGTGAATAACGCATTGCCGAGAAACTGAATGAAATCAGCATTTTTTTTCTTTTTTCTGATAAATTTATTGGAGTATTTTTCTAAGGATCACTACTACCCTAGTTTACAAAGCCTCTCGCAATTACTGGGAAGCTTCTTCTGACTTGGCTCTGTGATGTTTCTACCATTCCCTAGCTCTGCACGTCTCTTCCCAGAGCCTAGCCAGATTTCATAATCACCTGTCCAATGCCATGGAAGGAAGGGATAATGAGCGATGGGTCCCTTGAGCTGTTACCCACCCCTAGGCAAGGAGAGAGCCCTAGCACATGGATTCTGGAGTCCATATAACTCTGCCTTGATCCAGTAAGCTGAGTGCTTCTTCTGCTCACTTCTTTTGCAAGTCAAAATTTTTCTGAGACCAAGCTAGAGTTTGGAATTGAGCTGATTAGCTAGTACGACTAGAGGAGGGGGCAACTGGGTCCTTGTCTGATTTACACTGACAAGATCCCTAGCTCTGACAGCTTTCAGCCATGGCTAGAACAAAGGAAGACCTTGGAAACCAATTTTGCATTAACATTTTCCATCCATAACTCATTTGAAGCAAGGGTTATATCTGTCAGGCTCTGGTGAGGGAAGAGGGTGATGAAGATGATGGAGGGAGAAGATGCCTAGCACTTGAGCCATTGGCACTGGGATTATATTAACATTTTCACTGCCCTGAAGAGAGCAAAGCCTCAGTCCCCAAGGTTTAGCTGTCCATTTCCAATGCATTGGGTCAAGAATCTGACATAATCACACCATACCAGGCATTTACTCAGTCTCTAGATACTCTGTTTAATAACTGCCCTAGCCATTTAAATTCAAATAACCTTAGCACAACTTTTTTTCTTTTCTTGCATACTTCCTAGAATACATTCTTGGAGCACTACATTTGGAAACACCACGGAGCCTCCTTATATGGCACACTCCTCAGAGCCAGGTGGTATCATCTTGAAGATCACCAGAGCACATCAGAAACTCCACCTGGCTGAGGTCAAACTGATTCCTTCTTAATGCTTTACATTGGTTTCTGTTCTAGAGCTAATACAAATTAATAAAAATAATAACCATAATGATGGTAATGTTACAGCAGTTAGCATTTCTCAAATATTGACTATGACCAAGCATTGTTTTAATGCACTGAGACAGATTAGTAAATTTAACCCTTGTCATAATCCTATGAAATAGGTAATACCACTATACCATTTTAAAGAAGAAGAAGCTGAAGGAATCTAAGAGAGGTTAAATAACTTGCTTAACATAACACAGCTCAGAAGTCGCAGAGCCAGGGTTGGAAACTTGGTCTGTCTTGATTCTAGAGCCCTGCAGTTTCTTAAAACTACCTGATGTTGCCTAAAGGTTAGGTTTCCACATGCTCAAAATTCTGAAAGCCAAATTTTCTGTTCAAATGGCAAAAGAATCAGGCTTGCAAGTTAGGACTCCTGGGCACTAGATAGGGGTTTCAGTTGTTCCATGAGGACTCAAGTGAGAGGCAGGTCTTGAAAATTCTTTCTACATGTTCAGAATTCTCAATTCTCAAGGCTGAGTATAAGGTCTCTTTTCCCAATTGGCCTAGTGCATTGGTTATCCACCAGGAACCACTTTGCTCTCCAAGTAACCTTGGGCATGTCCTGAGATATTTTTGGTTGCCACAACTGAGGTGGATGCTACTGGCTTCTAGTGGATAGAGGCCAGGGGTGCTGTTAAATATCTCACAATAGACAGGACAGCTCCCCACAACAAGAAATTATCTGTCCCCAAATATCAAGAGTGTAGAGGCTGAGAAACCCTGGCTTAGCGTATGACAGAAGAGGCTTGTTCAGAAAGATGGACCGTAGCTGTGATCCTGGGTCACGGCCATGGGACTACCTGCTTTGTCTACTGCAGAGCTATCCAAATGCCTCTTTGAGTGACTGGACAGGAGCCAAGGCCAAGCCAAGAGGACTCTAATCCTCACTAGGTACAGGCCAAGGTTTCAACACCTCAATCCTATTAGTAATTATAGTCATTCACTAAAACCACATAAAATACACTCTTTCAGTGAACCAGTTTATAATCTGTCCTAATCTCCTAGCTAACGACCAGTCTTGAAAATGATATTAAAAAACAATGTTGTCTTATGATCCAGGCATTATATTGAGCCTTTTCCTGCACTCTACTTTTTCCATGTCCTACATCATTCGGCTAAGAGACCGCTTAAGTATCTACAGCAAATACTCAGTGAGATCCCAGGAAAATCAAGCCAAAAAGCAATAGAAGAAAAAGACAGGAGATGTGTATTTTTCCTTGCAATCTGTCTCCTAACTTCTTTTAGGTTTTTAATCACCCATGCTCCCAGGCCATCTAGGCACTTGAGTGCATGTCTGCCTGCTGAAGAGCAAAGCGGAAATCACATGCCATTGGGAACTGTACCTCAGAGCAGATACAGTTGACGCAGTAAACCAACCCATAAGGTTCCAGGTAAGGATGCCATCTCTCACCGACTCTATACTTCTTGTCTTGAAACACACAATATGTCTCTGAATCTGTGAGGAAGGAGATGGAGAATATGCTGGTTAGAAAACATGGCCCAATCACAAAATCGAGAGCAATCACAGGTTCCATCCATTTTAGTGTACATCAAGGAAAGAGGCATAGACGATATTTACAGAACCCCTACAATGGCCTCAGTGTTTTATATGCTTTCCTTATTTGATTTTCGGAGAAGGCAGTGGCACCCCACTCCAGTACTCTTGCCTGGAAAATCCCATGGATGGAGGAGCCTGGTAGGCTGCAGTCCATGGGGTCGCTAAGAGTCAGACATGACTGAGCGACTTCACTTTCACTTTTCACTTTCATGCATTGGAGAAGGAAATGGCAACCCACTCCAGTGTTCTTGCCTGGAGAATCCCAGGGATGGGGGAACCTGGTGGGCTGCCATCTATGGGGTCACACAGAGTCAGACACGACTGAAGTGACTTAGCAGTAGCAGTAGCAGTATTTGACTTTACAATGACCCAGTAAGGTTGGCACTGATGATCAAAATTGAAATGAAAAGACAGATAAGCAAGAAACAGGGAAAAGATATTTCCAACAAATAAAGTATTAATATAAATACAGTATTAATATCTGGAATATTTTCTTTTTTAATATAAATTTATTTATTTTAATTGGAGGCTAACTACTTTACAATATTGTATTGGTTTTGCCACACATTGACATGAATCCACCACGTGTGTACATGTGTTCCCCATCCTGAAACCCCCTCCCACCTCCCTCCCCATACCATCCCTCTGGGTAATCCCAGTGCACCAGCCCTGATCATCCTGTATCATGCATCAAACCTGGACTGGTGATTCGTTTCATATATGATAATATACATGTTTCAATGCCATTCTCCCAAATCATCCCACCCTCTCCCTCTCCCTCTCCCACAGAGTCCAGAAGACTGTTCTATACATCTGTGTCTCTTTTGCTGTCTTGCATACAGGGTTATTGTTACCATCTTTCTAAATTCCATATATGTGCATTAGTATACTGTATTGGTGTTTTTCTTTCTGCCTTACTTCACTCTGTATAATAGGCTCCAATTTCATCCACCTCATTAGAACTGATTCAAATGTGTTCTTTTTAATGGCCGAGTAATATTCCACTGTGTATATATACCACTGCTTTCTTATCCATTCATCTGCTGATGGATATCTAGGTCACTTCCATGTCCTGACTATTGTAAACAGTGCTGTGATGAACATTAGGGTACACATGTCTCTTTCAATTCTGGTTTCCTCAGTGTGTATGCCCAGCAGTGGGATTGCTGGGTCGTATGGCAGTTCTATTTCCAGTTTTTTAAGGAATCTCCACACTGTTCTCCATAGTGGCCTGTACTAGTTTGCATTCCCACCAACAGTGTAAGTGGGTCCCTTTTCTCTGAACCCTCTCCAGCATTTACTGCTTGTAGACTTTTGGGTCACAGCCATTCTGACTGGCGTGAAATGGTACCTCATTGTGGTTTTGATTTGCATTTCTCTGATAATGAGTGATGTTGAGCATCTTTTCATGTGTTTATGAGCCATCTGTATGTCTTCTTTGGAGAAATGTCTGTTTAGTTCTTTGGCCCATTTTTTGATTGGGTCATTTATTTTTCTGGAGTTGAGCTGAAGGAGTTGCTTGTATATTTTTGAGATTAATTCTTTGTCAGTTGCTTCATTTGCTATTACTTTCTCCCATTCTGAAGGCTGTCTTTTTACCTTGCTTATAGTTTCCTTTGTTGTGCAGAAGCTTTTAATTTTAATTAGGTCCCATTTGTTTATTTTTGCTTTTATTTCCAATATTCTGGGAGGTGCGTCATAGAGGATCCTGCTGTGATTTATGTCGGAGAGTGTTTTGCCTATGTTCTCCTATAGGAGTTGTATAGTTTCTGGTCTTACGTTTAGATCTTTAATCCATTTTGAGTTTATTTTTGTGTGTGGTGTTAGAAAGTGTTCTACTTTCATTCTTTTACAAGTGGTTGACCAGTTTTCCCAGCACCACTTGTTAAAGAGATCGTCTTTTCTCCATTGTATATTCTTGCCTCCTTTGTCAAAGATAAGGTGTCCATAGGTGCATGGGTTTATCTCTGGGCTTTCTATTTTGTTCCATTGATCTATATTTCTGTCTTTGTGCCAGTACCATACTGTCTTGAGAGCCTGAAGTCAGGCAGGTTGATTCCTCCAGTTTCATTCTTCTTTCTCAAGATTGCTTTGGCTATTCGAGGTTTTTGTATTTCCATACAAATTGTGAAATTATTTGTTCTAGCTCTGTGAAAAATACCATTGGTAGCTTGAAAGGGATTGTATTGAATCTATAGATTGCTTTGGGTAGTATACTCATTTTCACTATACTGATTCTTCCAATCCATGAACACGGTATATTTTTCCACCTATTAGTGTCCTCTTTGATTTCTTTCACCAGTGTTTTATAGTTTTCTACATATAGGTCTTTTGTTTCTTTAGGTAGATATACTCCTCAGTATTTTATTCTTTTCATTGCAATTGTGAATGGAATTCTTTCCTTAATTTCTCTATTTTCTCATTATTAGTGTATAGGAATGCAAGGGATTTCTGTGTGTTGATTTATCCTGCCACTTTACATTGATTAGCTCTAGTAATTTTCTGATGGAGTCTTTAGGGTTTTCTATGTAGAGGATTATGTCATCTGCAGTGAGAGTTTTACTTCTTCTTTTCCAATTTGGATGCCTTTTATTTCTTTTTCTGCTCTGATTGCTGTGGCCAAAACTTCCAAAACTATTTTGAATAGTAGTGGTGAGAGTGGGCACTCTTGTCTTGTTCCTGACTTTAGGGGAAATGCTTTCAATTTTTCACCATTGAGGATAATGTTTGCTGTGGGTTTGTCATATATAACTTTTATTATGTTGAGGTATGTTCCTTCTATTCCTGCTTTCTGGAGGGTTTTTTTTTTAATCATAAATGGATGTTGAATTTTGTCAAAGGCTTTCTCTGCATCTATTGAGATAATCATATGGCTTTTATTTTTCAATTTGTTAATGTGGTGTATTACATTGATTGATTTGTGGATATTGAAGGATCCTTGCATCCCTGGGATAAAGCTCACTTGGTCATGATGTATGATCTTTTTAATGTTTTGCTGGATTCTGATTGTTAGAATTTTGTTAAGGATTTTTGCATCTATGTTGATCAGTGATATTGGCCTGTAGTTTTCTTTTTTTGTGGCATCTTTGTCAGGTTTTGGTATTAGGGTGATGGTGGCCTCATAGAATGAGTTTGGAAGTTTACCTTCCTCTGCAATTTTCTGGAAGAGTTTGAGTAGGATAGGTGTTAGCTCTTCTCTAAAGTTTTGGTAGAATTCAGCTGTGAAGCCATCTGGACCTGGGTGTTTGTTTGCTGAAAGACTTCTGATTAATGTTTCAATTTCCTTGCTTGTGATAGGTCTGTTAAGATTTTCTATTTCTTCCTGGTTCAGTTTTGGAAAGTTGTATTTTTCTAAGAATTTGTCCATTTCTTCCAAGTTATCCATTTTATTGGCATATAATTGCTCATAGTAGTCTAGTATGATCCTTTGTATTTCTGTGTTGTCTGTTGTGATCTCTCCATTTTCATTTCTAATTTTATTGACTTGATTTTTCTCCCTTTGTTTCTTGATGAGTCTGGCTAATGGTTTGTCAATTTTATTTATCCTCTCAAAGAACCAGCTTTTGGCTTTGTTGATTTTTGCTATGGTCTCTTTTGTTTCTTTTGCATATATTTCTGCCCTAATTTTTAAGATTTCTTTCCTTCTACTAGCCCTGGGGTTCTTCATTTCTTCCTTTTCTAGTTGTTTTAGGTGTAGAGTTAGGTTATTTATTTGACTTTTTCCTTGTTTCTTGAGGTATGCTTGTATTGCTATGAACCTTCCCTTTAGCACTGCTTTTACAGTGTCCGACAGGTTTTGGGTTGTTGTGTTTTCATTTTCATTCGTTTCTATGCATATTTTGATTCCTTTTTTGATTTCTTCTGTGATTTGTTGGTTATTCAGCAGCGTGTTGGTCAGCCTCCATATGTTGGAATTTTTAAGTTTTTCTCCTGTAATTGAGATCTAATCTTACTGCACTGTGGTCAGAAAAGATTCTTGGAATGATTTCAATTTTTTTGAATTTACCACAGCTAGATTTATGGCCCAGGATGTGATCTATCCTGGAGAAGGTTCCATGTGCGCTTGAGAAAAAGATGAAATTCATTGTTTTGGGGTGAAATGTCCTATAGATATCAATTAGGTCTAACAGGTCTATTGTATCATTTAAAGTTTGTGTTTCCTTGTTAATTTTCTGTTTAGTATCCATATGTGTGAGTGGGGTATTAAAGTCTCCCACTATTATTGTGTAATTGTTAATTCCCCCTTTCATACTTGTTAGCATTTGCCTTACATATTGCAGTGCTCCTATGTTGGGTGCATACATATTTATAATTGCTATATCTTCTTGGATTGATCCTTTGATCATTATGTAGGGTCCTTCTTTGTCTCTTTTCACAGCCTTTGTTTTAAAGTCTATTTTATCTGCTTTGAGTATTGCTACTCCTGCTTTCTTTTGGTCTCTATTTGCATGGAATATTTTTTTCCAGCCCTTCACTTTCAGTCTGTATGTGTCCCTTGTTTCGAGGTGGGTTCTTGTAGACAACATATATAGAGGTCTTGTTTTTGTATCCATTCAGCCAGTCTTTGTCTTTTGGTTGGGGCATTCAACCGATTTACATTTAAGATAATTATTGATAAGTATGATCGTGTTGCCATTTACTTTATTGTTTTGGGTTCGAGTTTATACACCCTTGTGTTTCCTGTCTAGAGAAGATCCTTTAGCATTTGTTGGAAAGCTGGTTTGGTGGTGCTGAATTCTCTCAGCTTTTGCTTGTCTGTAATTTATTTCTCCTTCATATTTGAATGAGATCCTTGCTGGATACAGTAATCTGGGCTGTAGGTTATTTTCTTTCATCACTTTAAGTATGTCTTGCCATTCCCTCCTGGCCTGAAGAGTTTCTATTGAAAGATAAGCTGTTATCCTTATGGGAATCCCCTTGTGTGTTATTTGTTGTTTTTCCCTTGCTGCTTTTAATATTTGTTCTTTGTGTTTGATCTTTGTTAATTTGATTAATATGTGTCTTGGGGTGTTTCGCCTTGGGTTTATCCTGTTTGGGACTCTTGGGTTTCTTGGACTTGGGTGATTATTTCCTTCCCCATTTTAGGGAAGTTTTCAGCTATTATCTCCTCAAGTATTTTCTCATGGTCTTTCTTTTTGTCTTCTTCTGGGACTCCTATGATTTGAATGTTGGGGCATTTAACATTGTCCCAGGGGTCTCTGAGATTGTCCTCATTTCTTTTAATTCGTTTTTCCTTTTTCCTCTCTGTTTCATTTATTTCTACCATTCTATCTTCTACCTCACTTATCCTATCTTCTGCCTGTTATTCTACTGTTGGTTCCCTCCAGAGTGTTTTTGATCTCATTTATTACATTATTCATTATATATTGACTCTTTTTTATTTCTTCTAGGTCCTTGTTATACCTTTCTTGCATTTTCTCAGTCCTGGTCTCCAGGCTGTTTATCTGTGATTCCATTTTGTTTCCAAGATTTTGGATCATTTTCACTATCACTATTTGGAATTTTTTATCGGGTAGATTACTTATCTCTTCCTCTTTGGTTTGGTGGGCATTTATCCTGTTCCTTTACCTGCTGAGTATTTCTCTGCCTTTTCATCTTGTTTATATTGCAGTGTTTGGGGTTTGGGGTGGCCTTTCCATATTATGGCAGTCTGTGGTTCCTCTTTATTGTGGAGGTTCCTCACTGTGGGTGGGGTTGGACAGGTGGCTTGTCAAGGTTTCCTGGTTAGGGAAGCTTGTTTTGGTGTTCTTGTGGGTGGAGCTGGATTTCTTCTCTCTGGAGTGCAATGAAGTATCCAGTAGTAAGTTATGAGATATCAATGGGTTTGGAGTGACTTTGGGCAGCCTGTATATTGAACCTCAGGGCTATGTTCCTGCGCTGCTGGAGAATTTGCGTGGTATATCTTGCTCTGGAACTTGTTGGCCCTTGGGTGGTGCTTGGTTTCAGTGTAGGTATGGAGGCACTCGATGAGCTCCTATAGATTAATGTTCCCTGGAGTCAGGAGTTCTCTGGTGTTCTCAGGATTTGGACTTAAGCCTCCTGCCTCTGGTTTTCAGTCTTATTCTTACAGTATCCTCAAGACTTCTCCATCTCATTTTGAAGACAATGGGCTGCTTTTCTGGGTGCCTGATGTCTTCTGCTGGCATTCAGAAGTTGTTTTGTGGAAACAGCGTTCAAATGTTCTTTTGATGAATTTGTCGTGGAGAAAGTGGTCTCCCCATCCTATTCCTCTGCCATCTTAGGACCGCCTCCCTGGAATATTTTTTAATCATTCAAATCAGTAAATAAAGTACCAATCAATCCAATAGAAAAATCATCTAAGGCCATGAGTAGCAATTTAGAGAAGAAATGAGACCAGGCAATAAATCAGAAAAACTGTTCAACTTCATTAGTAATCAGAGATTCAAATTAAAACTACACTGAGATAAATGCCTCAAGTCGCTTACTGCCTCAAAGACCCTCTGTGATTCTTTCCAGCTTCTCACAAGATAAATTCCAATTTACTTTTCAAATCTTTATTTCCAACTTCTTCAGGATGATGAAGTGGGAGTCAGAAAACCTGGGTCTGAATCCTAATTAGCTTTAGTTGTGTAGCATTGAGCAAGTCATCTGACTCAGTCAATCTCAATTTTCAACATCCATGAAATATGGATTACATATTTATAAGCTAATGTGGAAACATTAGATAAAACTCTGTCAATTTTATGTGCTTAGGCACTCAGTTGTGTCCACCTCTTTGTGACCCCATGGACTGTAGGCTGCCAGGCTTCTCTGCCCATGGAATTCTCCAGGCAAGAATACTGGAGTGGGTTGCCATTTCAAAGGAAATTATAAAGTCAATTATAAAGTGCTAAAAAATGTAGAGTAATATTTTATAATAATTGATTATTTTCTCATCAGTGTAGAAAACTGGAAAACACACAAAAACATAGAAAAAAAAACATAAAAGTATATGGGAAAAAAAGAAACATTCCATACACACAATTCAAGCCCAAGAAGAAACCACTTTTAATATGCTGGTAATCCCATGGACAGGCTTCCCTGGTGGTTCAGCATTAAAGAATTTGACTGCCAATGCATGAGACATGGATTCTATCTCTGGGTCGGGAAGATGCCCTGGAGAAGGAAATTGCAACCCATGCCAATATTCTGCCTGGGAAATCCCACGGACAGAGAAGCCTGGCAGGCTACAGTCCATGGGTTGCAAAACAGTCAGACATGACGGAGTGATTAAACCGCAACAAAATTAATAAACAGCCTGTCACTGAAGGGAAATTAGAAAGTATTTTGTACTAAAAGAAAATGAAAGATAGCATATCAAAATTAGTGGGATTCAACTAATGAAGTACTTAAAGAGAAATTTATAAGTACTTATAGTCGAAATTGGTGGCTCAGACGGTAAAGCGTCTGCCTACAGTGCGGGAGACCTGGGTTTGATCCCTGGGTCAGGAAGATCCTCTGGAGAAGGAAATGGCAACCCACTCCAGTACTCTTGCCTGGAAAATCCCATGGACAGAGGAGCGTAGTAGGCTACAGTCCATGGGGTTGCAAAGAGTCAGACACAACTGAGCGACTTCACTTCACACTTCACTTCTTCACAGTAGAAAAGGGGAACAGTCTCAAATCAATGCCTTATGAAACTAGCAAAAGTGGGATAAAATAAACCAAGAGAAAATAGAAGGAATGAATAATAAAAAGCAGAAGTCAGTGAAATTGAACACAAAAATCAATAGAAAAAAATCAGTGAAACCAAAATCTGGCTTTCTATGACAATCAGTAAAATTGATAAACTTCTAGCAAGATTAACAAAAATAGAAGATGCAAATTACTAATATAGGGACAAAAGAGAAGTCTTCATTATAGATTCTACAGATACTAAAGAATAAAAAGGAGACATTATGAATAACTTTACACCAGTTAGCTTAATATCTTAGATGAAATGGATGAATTATTTGAAAGACACAATTACCAAAGCTTACTCAAGGAAAGATGAATAATCTGGAGAGTTCTACATCTTCTAAAGAATGGCAAAAAAAGCAGCATGACCAAAACGATTTTGAAAGAGAAATATGTTGGAAGGTACATGCTATGTGATTTCAAGGCAATGTAAAAATATAGTTTTAAAGTCAGTGTGGTTTTGGAAAAAGGTTAGACAAATATGCCAATGGAATAGAATGAAGAGTCAACAAACAGAGAAGGGACCCACATTTATGGCTCTATTGATTTTCAACAAAGATGCAAAGGCCATTCAATGGAGAAAAAATAGCCTTTCAACAAATGCTGCTGGACTACTTGGACAATCATAAGCAAAACATAAAATAATATGAACTTTATATCTCACTAATTTTGTAGTTGAAAGTGAAATTGCTCAGTCGTGTCCGACTCTTTGTGATCCCATGGACTGAAGTCTACCAGGCTTCTCTGTCCATGGGATTTTCCTGGCAAGAGTACTGGAGTGGGTTGCCATTTCCTTCCCCAGGGGATCTTCCTGACTCAGGGATCAAACCCAGGTCTCCTGCATCGCAGGCAGATGCTTTACCCTCTGAGCCACCAGGGAAGCCCTTATATCTCATACCATCTACAAAAATTAACTCAAGATGTATCATAGACACACTTTAATGTAAACCCCAATACTTTAAAACTTCTAAAAGAAAATACAGGAGACTATAGTTGTGATCTTAGGTTAGGTGAAGAGTTCTTAGATATGACACCAAAAGTACAATTCATAAAAGAAATTTTATAAAATAGGAATTCATCAAAATTAAGAACTTCTGCTTTTGAAAAACGTTAAGAGAATAAAAAGGAAAGCCACCAACTAGAAGAAATTATTTGCAGATCACATTACTGATAAAGGACTTTTATCCAGAATATACAGTTTCCCGGGTGGAGCAGTGGTAAAGAATCCACCTGCCAATGCAGGAGACGTAAGAGACGTGGGTTTGATCTCTGGGTTGGGAAGATCCCCTGGAGGAGGAAATGGCAACCCACTCCAATATTCTTGCCTGGGAAATCGCATCGACAGAGGAGCCTAGTGGGCTACAGTCCCTGGAGTCACAAAGAGTCAGACATGAGTGGGTGACTGAGCACAAGCACATTCAGAAAATATAAAGAAATCTCAAAACTTAAGAATAAGGAAACCAACAACCCAATTCAAAAATGGGATTAAAATTTGAATAGACACTTCACCAAGGAAGATTCACAAATGTCACACACATCATTAGTCATCAGGGAAATGAAAAATTGAGACCATGAGGACATATCATGAAAACTGAAACCATGAGGACTAACTTATTAGAATTGATAAATGCAAAAAATCTGAATATACTAAGTGCTGGTGAGGAAATGAAGCAACTGTAGCTCTCCTTATACAATATGGTTGTAAAACAACTTGGCAGTTTCTTCTAAAGTTAAATATACCCTTAACTATACCACTCAGCAATCTCACACCTAGGTATTTTTCCAACTAAAACAAAACATATATTCAAACCAAAATCTGTACTATATGTTTAAAATGGATTTAGTCAGTCTGAAAAACCTGAGAGCAACATAAACGTCCTTCAACTGATGAATTTTAAAACATGCAAACGAAAGAATATTATTCAGCAATATAAAGAAATGAAAGACTGATACAGACAAACATGGATGACCCTCAAAGGCATTATGCTAGATGAAAAAAGCCAGATTCAAAGTCTACATACTGTATTTGTGTTGGTTGCTCAGTCGTATCTGACTCTTTGCAACCCTGTAAATTGTAGCCCACCAGGCTCCTCTGTCCATGAGGATTCTCCAGGCAAGAATACTGGAGTGGACTGCCATGCCTTCCTCCAGGGGATCTTCCCAATGCAGGGAATGATCCCAGGTCTCCCGAATTGCATGCAGATTCTTTGCCATCTAAGCCATCAGGGAAGCCCTACATACTGCATGATTACAATTAATTATTTTTAATCTGGACAAGGGACAGAAAAAAGATAAGTAGTTGCCAAGGACTAAGGTGGGGGAAGGATTTTACTATAAAGGGATACAGAGTAAATTTTGAGAGTGATGGAGCTTATATCTTGATTATGGTGGTACCATTAGTCAAAACTCACAAAACTGTACTCTCTGGGTTGGGAAGATCCCCTGGAGGAGGATGAAAAAAGGGTGAACTGTTAAATTTTATTTATTTTTTAACTTTTACAATTGAGATAAAATTAACATATAACATTGTACTAGTTTTAGGTGTATTTAAAAGGGTGATTTTGCTGCATGTGAATTATACTATAATAAGACAATTAAAAAGAAACATATATAGGAAAGAAAAATCATACATAATTCTACCACCAGAAGGAACACATGTACACCCGTGGTGGATGCATGTTGATGTATGGAAAAACCAATACAATATTGTAAAGTAAAAAAAATAATAATAATAAAAAATTAAAAAAAATTTATTTACTTATTTATTCATTTTAATTTTTGGCTGTGCTGGGTCTTCATTTCTGTGCACAGGCTTTCTCCAGTTGCAGTGAGCACCGGCTACTCTCTTCTTTTGGAGCATGGGCTCTAGGTTGTGCTGGCTCAGTAGTTAAGGTATATGGACCTAATTGCCCCGCGGCATGTGGGATCTTCCTGGACCAAGGCTCGAACCCATGTTTCCTGAACTGCAAGGCAGATTCTTAACCACTGGACTACCAGGAAAGCCCATAACACAACCACTTTTGACATTCTGGTAATAGTCCTCTAATCTTTATTTTCCTGTTTTTAAGTTTTAAGTTTATCAAAAAACTAAGTAGAAAGTACACAAAGTGCTCATATTTCCCCTCTTCACATCACCCCCACTTTTTCCTGGCATTAACATCTTGCATTAGTGTCATACATTTGTTAAAATTAATGAACTGGTACTTGATATATTAATTACATAGTTTACATGAGAGTGTACTCTGATAGTTCTATGTGTTATGACAAATGTATAAATGACATATATCCGCCATTACAGTATCATACAGAACAGTTTCACTGCCCTAAATATGCCCATACTCTGCCTATTCATCTTTCCCTGCCTCCATTCCCACAACTCCTAAAAACCACTGACTTTCTACTGTCTCTATAGTTTTGTCTTTTCCAAGATGTCATATAGTTGGAATCATAGGGTACGCAGACTTTTTAGACTGGCTTCTTTCACCTAGCAATATACATTTAAGATTCCTCTAAACCTTTTCAAGGCTTGACAGTTCATTTATCATTGAATAATATCCCACTGTATGGATGTATAGCTTGTTTATCAACTCATCTATTAAAGGACATTTTGCTGCTGTGCTTAGTCACTCAATCATGTCTGACGTTTTGTGACCCCGTGGATTATAGCCTGCCAGGCTCCTCTGTCTATGGGATTCTCCAGGCAAGAATATTGCAGTGGGTTGCCATGCCCTTCTCCAGGAGACCTTCCCAACCCAGGGACTGAACCCAGGTCTCCCACATTGCAGGCAGATTCTTTATCGTTTGAGCCACTAGGAAAGGACAACTTGGTTGCTTCCAATTTTTGAAAATGAAATGAATTAAAAATTCATTTGCATGATACCTGGGAGTATGATTGCTGGGTTTTAAAGTAAGACTATATCTAGCTCTTTAAGAAACTGCCAAACTGTCTTCCATAGTGACTATACTATCCTGCATTCCCGTCAGCTATGAATGAAAGTTCCTGCTGCTGCTAAGTCACTTCAGTCGTGTCTGACTCTGTGTGACCCCATAGACAGCAGCCCACCAGGCTCCCCCATCCCTGGGATTCTCAAAGCAAGAACACTGGGGTGGGCTGCCATTTCCCACTCCAGTGTTCTTCATCAGCAATGAATGAAAGTTCCTACTGCTCCACATTCTTATCAGTATTTTGTTGTTGTCTGTATTTTGGGTATTAGCCATTCTAACAGGTGTGTAGTGGTATCTCATTTGTTGTTTTAATTTCCAATTCCCTAATGATATTTAATATTGAGCATCTTTTCATATACTTATTTGCCACCCATGTATCTTCTTTGGTGCACTATCTGTTTAGTTCTTTTGCCCATTTATTAATGGGGTTGTTTATTTTCTTACTGTTGAGCTTTAACAGTTATTTGTATATTTCAATACAAGCCCTCAATCAGACATGCATTTTGCAAATATTTTCCTTCAGTCTGTGGCTTGTCTTTTCACTCTCTTAACAGTATCTTTTGTATAGCAGAATTTATTACTTGTAATGAAGTCCAATTCATCAACTTTTTTTCTTGCATGGAGCGTACTTTTGGTGTATCTGAAAACTCATTACTAAACCCAAGGTCACCTAGATTTTTCTCCTTTGTTATTTTCTGGAAGTTTTATAGTTTTGCATTTTATATTTAGATCTGTAATTCATTTTGTAAGTTTTTTTAATGGTCATTTTTTACATGGAGATGTCTAGTTGTTTCAGCACCATTTGTTGAAAAGATTATCCTTTTTCCAATGAATTGTCCTTGCTCCTTTCGTCAAAGAGCAGTTGACTATATTTGTGTGGGTATATTTCTGGGCATTCTATTATGCTGCACTGATCCATTTGTCTATTCTTTCAACAACATCATATTATGTTAAGTACTATAGCTTTATAGCAAGTCTTGAAGTTGGGTAGCATCAGTTCTCTAACTTTGTTGAGGTTCTTCACTATTGTGTTGGCAATTCTGATTCAGACCTTTCCATATAAACTTTAGAGTTAACTTTGTTAATTTCCACAAGGTAAGTTCAGTTCAGTTCAATTCAGTCACTCAGTCCTGTCCCACTCTTTGAGACCCCATGGAAGGCAGCATGTCAGGCCTCCCTGTCCATCACCAACTCCCAGAGTTTACTCAAACTCATGTCCATTGAGTCGGTGATGCCATCCAACCATCTCATCCTCTCTTGTACCTTTCTCTTCCAGCCTTCAATCTTTCCCAGCATCAGGGTCTTTTCTAATGAGTCAGTTCTTTGCATAAGGTGGCCAAAGTATTGGAGTTTCAGCTTCAGCATCAGTCCTTCCAATAAATATTCAGGACTGATTCCTTTAGGATGGATTGGTTGGATCTCCTTGCAGTCCAAGGGACTCTCAAGAGTCTTCTCCAATACCACAGTTTAATAACATCAATTCTTCGGTGCTCAGCTTTCTTTATAGTCCAACTCTCACATCCCTACATGACTACTAGAAAAACCACAGCTTTGACTAGACGGACCTTTGTTGGCAAAATAATGTCTCTGCTTTTTAATATGCTGTATAGGTTCATCATAACTTTTCTCCCAAGGAGCAAGTGTCTTTTAATTTCATGGCTGCAGTCACCATCTTCAGTGATTTTGAAGCCCCCCTCAAATAAAGTCTGTCACTGTTTCCACTGTTTCCCCATCAATTTGCCATGAAGCGATGGGACCAGATACCATGATCTTAGTTTTCTGAATGTTGAGTTTTAAGCCAACTTTTTCACTCTCCTCTTTCACTTTCATCAAGAGGCTTTTTAGTTCACTTTCTGCCATAAGGGTGGTATCATCTGCATATCTGAGGTTATTGATATTCTCCTGGCAATCTTGATTCCAACTTGTACTTCATCCATCCCAGCATTTCTCATGATGTACTCTGAATATAAGTTAAATAAGTAGGGTGACAATATACAGCCTTGATGTACTCCTTTCCTGATTTGGAACCAGTCTGTTGTTCCATGTCCAGTTCTAACTGTTGCTTCTTGACCCACATACAGATTTCTCAGGAGGCAGGTAGGTGGTCTGGTATTCCCATCTCTTTCAGAATTTTCCAGAGTTTGTTGTGATCCACACAGTCAAGGGCTTTGGCATAGTCAATAAAGCAGAAGTAGATGTTTTTCTGGAACTCTCTTGCTTTTTCGATGATCCAACAGATGTTGACAATTTGATCTCTGGTTCCTCTGCCTTTTCTAAATCCAGCTTGAACATCTGGAAGTTCACAGTTCACATATTGCTGAAGCCTGGCTTGAAGAATTTTGAGCATTACTTTGCTAGTGGGTGAGATGAGTGGAATTGTGCAGTAGTTTGAGCATTCTTTGGCATTGCCTTTCTTTGGGTTTGGAATGAAAACTGACCTTTTTCCAGTCCTGTGGCCACTGCTGAGTTTTCCAAATTTGCTGGCATATTGAGTGCAGCACTTTCACAGTATTATCTTTTAGGATTTGAAATAGCTCAACTGGAATTCCATTACCTCCACTAGCTTTGTTCATAATGATGCTTCCTAAGGCCTCTGATCTGATCTGAAGGCCCACTTGACTTCACATTCCTGGATGTCCACAAGTTAAACTGCTGGGATTTTGAATGGTATTGAATCTATAGATCAAGTCATGAACTACTAGTATCTTAACAATATTGAGTCTTTCTGTCCATGAACATGGAATCTCTTTCCAGTAATTTGATATCTTTCCTGAGAGTTTCATAGTTTTCCTCATATAGATTTTATATATATTTTGCTAAATTTATATCTAAGTATTTCATTTTCTGGTGCTAACGTAAATGGTATTGTGTTTTTAATTATAGATTCCAATTGTTCATTAATGGTATATAGGAAAACAATTGACTTTCATATATTAACTTCATATTCTTAAACCTTACTCTAATGGCTCATTAATTTTAGAAGGGTTTTTTTTTTTTTTTTGGTTGATTTTTTGGAATTTTAAAATAATCATGCCATCTGCTAGCAAAGGTAGTTTTATGTCTTCCTTCCGAATATGTATGCACTTTATTTCCATTTCCCATCTTACTGCATTTGTTAGGACTTCCAATACAACACTGAGTAGGAATGGTGAGAAACAACACCATTGCCTTGTTCTTGATCTTAGGCTAAAACATTTAGCTTCTCTCCGTTAAGTATTGTATTCCTGGTAGATTTTTTTTTATAGATGTTCTTTATGAAGTTGAAGAAGTCTTCACTCTATTCTCATTCACTGTATATTGTTCACTTTTGTCAAGTGATTTTTCTGCATGTATTGATATAATTGAGTAGTTTTTCTTTTTTAGCCTATTGATGTGATGGATTATATTAATTGATTTTTGGATGATGAAACAGCCTGGAAAAAAATCCCACTTGACTGGATTTTTCCTACATTGCTAGATTCAATTTGCTAATATTTTGCTGAGGATTATTGCATGGGAGATATTAATCTGTAGTTCCTTTCTTACAATGTCTTTGTCTGGTTTTGGTATTAGGGTAATATTGGTCTCATAGAATGAATTAGGGAGTGCTCTCTCCCTCTGCTTTCATCTTCTGAAACTGATTGTAGAGTACTGGTATTATGTCCTTAAATGTTTGGGAGAATTCACCAGTTTATTATCTGGGCATGGTGCTTTCCATTTTGAAAGAGTATTAATTTCTTTAACAGACGTAAGCCTATTCAGATTGTCTATTTTATGTGAGTTTTAGTTGGTTGTATCTTCCCAGATATTGGTAAGGTTTTCCCTAAGTTATCATATTATTGGCATGGAATTGTGCATATTTTTATGACAGTTCTGGTGGTAGTGATGGCCTTTTTTTCATTTCTGAAATTAGTAATTTGTGCTTTCTTTTTTAGTTAATCTGACTAGAAGTTTATCTATTTTATTGATCTTTTCAAAGAACCAGACTTCGGTTTCATTGATTTTTCTCTTTTGTTTTCCTGGTATAACTTTCATTGATTTCTGCTTTAATTTTTTAATATTTCTTTTCTTCTGCTTACTTTGGGTTTGATTTGCTCTTCTTTTTCTAGTTTCCT
Organism: Bos taurus; assembly: GCF_002263795.3. Classification (NCBI taxonomy): domain Eukaryota; kingdom Metazoa; phylum Chordata; class Mammalia; order Artiodactyla; family Bovidae; genus Bos; species Bos taurus. The sequence goes on from NC_037357.1 coordinate 59,148,699, forward strand.
AAGGTGGAAGCTGAGATTATTGATATCAGATCTTTTTTTCTAATATATTAATTCTATGCTATAAATTTCCCTCTAAGCAGTGCTTAGAATTTTTATAAATTATATTTTTATTTTCATATAATCCAAAATGTGTTTAAACTTCACTTGAGACTTCTTTGGCCTATGTGCTATTTGGAAGTATATTGTTTAATCTCTAAATATTTTTATATTTTTACAGGTATATTTCTGCTATTGATTTTTTAGTCTAATTCTACTATGTTCTGAGAGCATACTGATATAATTTATATTCTTATAAGTTTTGTTAAGATCTGTTTTATGATCCATGAATGTGGTCCATCTTGGTGAATGTTCCATTGACCTGGAGAAGAATGTGTATTCTGCTGTTGTTGGATGAAATACTCTGCAGATGACAATTAGATCCCGTTGAATGATGGTGCGGTTCAGTTCAACTATACCATTATTAACTTTCTGCCTGCTGGATCTGTTGATTACTAATAGAGAGGTTTTAAACTCTCTAAAATAGTGGACTTGTCTGTATCTTCTTGCAGTACTATCCATTTTTACATCATGTATTTTGATGCTCTGTTAGGTATACACATAATTTTCCTTGCTCTGAAGTCTGCTTTGTCTAAAACTAATATAGTTCCTCCTACTTTCATCTAATTAGTGTGTTAGCATGTTATATCTTTCTCCATCCCTTTACTTTTAAAAATTTGTTTATTTTTAATTGGAGGATATTTTGTAGCATCCTTTTACTTTTAATCTTTAATCTTATTAAAGATTAAAATAATCTTTAATCTTTAAACTTTTAATCTTATATGTATCTTTACATTTAAAGTGTGTAGGTAACATATAGTTGGGTCTTGTTTTTGTTATAATCCACTTGGATAGTCTGTCTTTTAATTGGTGTATATAGACCATTCACATTTAAAGTGATTATTGATACAGCTGGGTTAATACTGACAATATCTGTAATTATTTTCTATTCATTTTCCTTTTTTTAATTTTTTTCTTTTGTGTGTGTATTCCACTCTTCCTCTGCTTTCTATGGCTTTATTTCAGCATTTCCTATTATTCTATTTTCTCTCTTTCTTGGTATATCAATTATACTCATCTTTTTAATTAGTAGTAGTCATAGAGTTCGGAGAAGGCAATGGCACCCCACTCCAGTACTCTTGCCTGGAAAATCCCATGGATGGAGGAGCTTGGGGCTGCAGTCCATGGGGTCACTAAGAGTCAGACATGACTGAGCGACTTCCCTTTCACTTTTCACTTTCATGCACTGGAGAAGGAAATGGCAACCTACTCCAGTGTTCTTGCCTGAAGAATCCCAGGGACAGGGGAGCCTAGTGGGCTTCCATCTATGGGGTCGCACAGAGTCGGACACGACTGAAGTGACTTAGCAGCAGTCATAGAGTTTACAATACATATTTACACAAATCTAAATCCACTTTCAAATAACACTATACTGCTTCACAGGCACTGCAGGCACTTTGTAGCAGAGTACATCCTTTATAAAATCACTGTCATTCATTTCACTTTTCCTTAAACTATAATTATTCAGTACACTGTTGCTATTATTATTTTGAACAAGCTTTATTCTGTTAGGTTAAGAATAAGAAAAATAAAAGATTTCACTTTACCTTCATTTATTCCTTCTTTAACACTCTTCCCTTTTTTATATAGATCTGAGTTTCTGACATTATTTTCATCTTTCTTAAAGAATTTATTTTAACATTTCTTGTGAGGCAGGTCAATTGGTGAAAAATTCCTTCAATTTCTGTTTGAGAAAATATTCTCATTCACTTTTGAAGCATAGTTTTGCTGGATACAGAATTATAGGTTGATGGATTTTTTCTTTCAAGAATTTAAGTGCTTCATTTCACTCTCTTACTGCTTGCATGGTTTCTGAAGAGAAATCATGTGCAATTCTTATCCTAGTTCCTCTATATGTAATGTGTTTTTCCTCTTTCAAGATGTTTCTTTGTCTTTGATTTTCTGCAGTTTAAATATGATATGCCTAGGTGTAAGTTTTCTCACATGTACCTGCTTTGTGTTCTCTGGGCTTCTTGGATTTGTGCTTTGGTGTTTGTCATTGCTTTTGGAAAATTCTCAGCCATTATTACTTCATTCATTAATTCTTTTTCCTTTCTTTCATCTCCTTCTGTCATTCCTATTACATACGTGTTACACTTTTTGTAATTTTCCCACAGTTCTTCAATATTCTATTGAGTTTGATCACATTTTCAGTTTGGGACATTTCTCTTGGCATACTTTATTTATTTATGGCCGTGCTAGGTCTTTATTGCTGCATGCGCTTTTTTCTAGTTGTGACAAGCAGGGAGCTATTCTTTGCTGCAATACACGGGCTTCTCATTGCTGTGGCTTCTCTCACTGCAGAGCATGGGCCCTAGGGCATGTGGGCTTCAGTAGCTGTGGCATATGGGCTCAGTAGCTGCAGTTTCCAGGCTCTAGAACAGAGACTCAATAGTTGTGACACATGGGCTTAGTTGCTTGCTCTGCAGCATTTTCCCAGATGCTGGAAAAGAAATCTGTGGGATTTTCCCAGATCAGAGATTAAACCTGTGTCTCCTGGATTGGCAGGCAGATTCTTTGCCACTGAGCCACCAGGGAAGCCCCTTGCCATATCTTTAGATGACTTTTTCTTCAATCATGTCCAGTGTGCTGATGAGTTCATCAAAAGCATTCTTCATTTTTGTTACAGTGTTTTTGATTTCTCACATTTCCTTTTGATTCTTATTTTTCATCTCTCTTTACATTGCCCATATATGCTTACATTTTGCCTCCTTTTTTCATTAGAGTTCTCAACACATTAATCTTCTTTATTTTAAATTCCAAGTCTGATAATTTCAAAATATCTGCCATATCTGAGCCTGGTCTGATGCATGATTTGTCTCTTCAGATTGATTTTTCTTTGCCTTTTAGCATGCCCAGTACTTTTTTGTTGGAACTCAGACATGATGTACTTAGTAAAAGTAACTGAGGTAAATGGAGCGTTAGTGTGAGGTCTTATGTTAAGCTCTCTAGGAGTTAGGCTAGTTTTACTGTTTTTTTGTAGCCATGGTGTCAGAGGCTAAAATGTGCCTAGTGTCTTTGTCTATCCTCTCCATTGTTATCGGGTTTCCCTAGATTCTTCTTCTTAAACAGTGTCTAAGGCTTGCAGGTCTTTCAATCTCCTGTTATTATACAGGATCCCAATTGATGCGTAGCAAATTGTAGGGGAAGGAGAAATGTTCTATAATCATATAATTAGCTCTCAGTTTTTAGTGACCCATATCCCTGAGTTGTGACCTTCAAAAGCACTAATTAACTTTGCTCCTGCCTACCAGTGTAGGTGAGACAGGAAAGCTAGTGGAGTTGGGCATATATTCTTTCTTCCAGGGTGGTTCCATTCCACTGTAGCCCACCAGGCTCCTCTGTCCATGGAATTCTCCAGGAAAGAATACTGGAGTTGATTGCCATTTCCTTCTCCAGGGGATCTTCCTGACCCAAGGATCAAACCCACGTCTCTGGCATCGCAGGCAGATGCTTTACTGACTCAGCCATCAGTGAAGACGTTCCAGGGTGGGTTAGGCACTGATAAAACCCAAATTAGTTAGTCTAAGATAAAATCATTTCCCTCGGTTTTTCCAGTAGTCATGTATGGATGTGAGAGTTGGACTATAAAGAAAGCTGAGTGCTGAAGAATTGATGCTTTTGAACTGTGGTGTTGGAGAAGACTCTTGAGAGTCCCTTGGACTGCAAGGAGATCCAATCAATCCATCCTAAAGGAGATCAGTCCTGGGTGTCCACTGGAAGGACTGATGTTGAAGCTGAAACTCCAATCCTTTGGCCACCTGATGTGAAGAGCCACCTGACTCATTTGAAAAGACCCTGATGCTGGGAAAGATTGAGGGCAGGAGGAGAAGGGGACCAGAGAGGATGAGATGGTTGGATGGCATCACCGACTCAATGGATATGACCTCGAGTAAACTCTGGGAGTTGGTGATGGACAGGGAGGCCTGGTGTGGTGCAGTTCATGGGGTTCGCAAAGAGTCGGACACGACTGAGCAACTAAACTGAAGTGAACTGAAGCCAGGCCTTAGTTAATGAGAATAAAGAACTCTAGGCTCATTTAAAATGGTTACTTTTCCCCCTCCTCTGCCTATAACAATTATAAATTTTTCACCAAACCTGAGAACCTGGTGGGGATCCTAGAGGTAAAAACTCACAAAAAGGAGTTTTTCTCTTTCAAGCTAGAACATGCTCCTTCTCCAGCAATTAGTCGATTACCTGATTACCCGTTAAGTGCTCCAACCAGGATCCAGCAGTGGTGATTGTATTCGCCTGTCTTTCCAGTTTTCAAAGAAAAAAACCACAAGGCAGTTTGCCCTGTGACCTCAGTTTTCTGTGATTTTAAGAGGACTTGCTGATTTTCATTTCCTTAAGTCTTTGTTCTTGTGACAATAGGAGTGACAACTTCTAAGCTCTTTACATGTCAAGAAACTAGAAGCTCTTTCTAGTCTCTCTTCTGTGCATAAAGGTGTATAAAGTTTTCTATTTATATAATTAACATATACAATATACGTTTTATAAACTACTTTGAAAGTTAACACATTGTGTACATTTTTGTGCCATTAAATATCCCCCCTATACTACATGCCTAGTGACATGATTTTTCATTAACACAGTTGAAACATAATTTCTTAACCAATCCCCTATTTGAGGGTTCAAATTGTATCCTTTTCTTTGTTTTAAAAAAATTCCATGATAAATATCCCTGTATATAGGGGCTTCCCTGGCTGTCCAGTAGTTAAGACTCTGTGCTTCTACTGCAGGAGACAGTAGAAGATCCATGGTCGAGGAACTAAGATCCCATATGCCTCTGCTGCTGCTGCTGCTGCTAAGTCACTTTAGTCGTGTCTGACTCTGTGCGACCCCATAGACGGCAGCCCACCAGGCTCCCCCGTCCCTGGGATTCTCCAGGCAAGAACACTGGAGTGGGTTACCATTTCCTTCTCCAATGCATACAAGTGAAAAGTGAAAGTGAATTCGCTCAGTCGTGACTGACTCTTAGTGACCCCATGGACTGCAGCCTATCAGGCTCCTCCATCCATGGGATTTTCCAGGCAAGAGTACTGGAGTGGGTTGCCATTGCCTTCTCCGCCATATGCCTCTAGGTGTGGCCAAAAAATAAACAAAAATAAATATCCTTGCATATATACTAATGTATGTAATACTGGTTATTTTCTAAATATAAATTCTTAGAGGTAGTTTTATTGAGTCAAAGGTAATGAATGCTTTTAAATTCCCAATCTATACTGTCAAGCTGCCTTCCAGAAAAGCTGCACTAATTTACTTCCCAATTGCAGTGTGTGAAAATGTCCAACACTGGATATTTTAATTGCTTAAAACTTCATAAATTTGGTGAGGGAAAATGGAAACAATTCTTTTTTTCTTTATCAGATCAGATCAGATCAGTCGCTCAGTCGTGTCCGACTCTTTGCGACCCCATGAAGCGCAGCACGCCAGGCCTCCCTATCCATCACCAACTCTCGGAGTTCACTCAGACTCACGTCCATCGAGTCAGTGATGCCATCCAGCCATCTCATCCTCTGTCATCCCCTTCTCCTCCTGTCCCCAATCCCTCCTAGCATCAGAGTCTTTTCCAATGAGTCAACTCTTCGCATGAGGTGGCCAAAGTACTGGAGCTTCAGCTTTAGCATCATTCCTCCCAAAGAAATCCCAGGGCTGATCTCTTCAGAATGGACTGGTTGGATCTCCTTGCAGTCCAAGGGACCTTTTAATTTCTCCTTTTATGATATTACCATTATTACTGTTAATATTATTATATTAAGCTACATTCTGGACTAAATGTAAGTGCTCAAGACCGTTTATTGATTAAAAGAACTCAGAAAAATCAAAGTTACTTTGTAGGCAAAAGTTGTGTATTTTTCACCCAAGTCTCAGGAATACAATTTTATTGGTAAATACACAAATTAGACCTCTGCTCCACAGTGTTATAGAATCAAGTAAGAAATATTTTTAACAATCCCTGCATGTTTAATTGAGGAGAGACAAATCATGAATTTCCCAAAATAAACATAAATGAGGCACCTTTGGCAAACTTCCACATACTGGTGAGAAGAGAATGACTGTTTCTCTAAAATAAATTCGATAAATTCAAAGTCTTTAAAACACCTAAGTTATTTGCATTTCATATAAACAACTTACCTAGACATTTCAGAAAAATCTGAGTATACACTTAGAAGCAAATCCATGCAGGAGGCTATTTAGGTGGTATTATTAGGCTGGCATAAATTGCCTTACTTGATTGGTTCTTCAATTGTTAATACTTGGATGGAGGTAAGCTGGAAATTACTTTGTTGATTTAAATTCACATTGCAAAGTAAGATGGAACCTGTGTATTACGTATTTGATTCTGGATTATTTTGCTAGAAATAATCAGCTCACTCAGAGGCTGACATGAGATCTACCTACTTAAAATATGAAACTGGATGAGCTTTCATTATTAGCAATGTGATCTGCATGGTTGGGTGATTTATTCCTTTCTGGATGATAAAGAGATGGGATGATAAAAGATAAGGACCCACCCCTTAAAGACTAAGTAAGCACCAAAACAAGGCAAGCTATCAAAATGTGGGTTTCATGTGCATTTACATATTTTTAAAACTCATTTCCAAATTGCTAAGATTCTAACTTACAGGCAAGTCAATTTCCAAAGGAACAGTATACACCAATGCCACAAGGAGGGTATTCTTTATCTACAGCTGTTAAGCAAGTTGCTATCACCTCTCTAAAATATCTTTAAGATAGATTTCTTTACAGAAACTCTTAAATGGATCCTTTCAATATATCTGAGCTCACCACTATTCATGACAACCACAGATGATCCAAATAACTTGTTTCAGCCAACAGATTCTGTTTGCCCCAAATTCAGCCTCTAGATAGAGTACTGTTAGACAATGTGTGAAACTGGCCGATCTGAATTTGCCTTCTCCAAATTTGGCTCAAGGCTAAGGAGGTAGAAGATAAAGGTAAAAAGAGGCCAAGAAACCAGGTCCTGAAGAACACTGAGTCAGATGAGCATGATAATAACAGCAATAAGAAAAATAACAACAAAATTTGTTGAACATGTCTTATAAGTTAAGGGCTTTACATCCATGAATTCAATAAATTCTTGCCACAACCCTACAAGCTAGATCCCATTATTAGCCCCATTTTAGAGATGAGGCACAGGGAGGTTTGGTAACTTGCCTAAGTTGACATGAGTAGTCAAGGTATGGAGCTGGGATTCAAATCTAAGAAGGCTGGCCTCAGAACCAAGGACTGAAACCACAGTAGCATTTTGCCTGTCCTGCTACATGAGTGTAAAGTGCATGTCACCCACTTTTAGAACTTAAAAAATAAAGGGCTTTCACACATTCTTGCCTAACTTTTTCTCAAACCACCCTTCCCACCCTACCTGGAAACACAGCTTTGCTCACTTTTTAACGAATCAGGTGTTGTCTGTAGTGAAGACAAGTCATACTCAAATGACTATAGGAAATGATACAACTGGAAGACTTCATTTTGCATTTTTTGGTATTTATCTCAAGGACAAATTATAAAGTATGAAATAGTGCCTATGCTTCCAAGAGCTATGAAATAGAATTGGGAAGAGACGAGTAACCCTGCTGAAAGTTCTTTTTCATTCTCTTTATACCCATCAGCATTTTTCTCACAATACATGGCATTTATCTCACATTACAATACTAGGTCAAGGTCTAAGTTGCTTAAGTCGTGTCCAACTCTGTGCGACCCCGTGGACTATATCCCGCCAGGCTCCACTGTCCATGGGATTCTCCAGGCAAGAATACTGGAGTGGGTTGCCATGCTCTCCTCCAGGGGATCTTCCTGACCCAGGGATTGAACCTACGTCTCTTATGTCTCCTGCATTGGCAGGCGGGTTCTTTACCACTAGCGCCATACTAGTGTCTTCCCAACTATGCATCTTGAGGATGAAAACATCTTACTCAAAAACTAACTATGCATCAAAACCTGACCATAAATGCAAACACAGTGGTCTTCATCAAATACTCTGGTCCTACTACCTGAGCAACATGGGATTTGGCTAATTATGCTCCAAAGAGAAATCCACAAATTCCTGGAAGGAGCAAATTCAGGAACTGAAGGCAGAGACAAGGAGCTAAACAGTAATATCACTGGTGCTATAAAACAACACTGCTGCAATTACTGACACTGATTTCAACTACATAGCAAAAGTAAACACTATAATTTTTTTTAAAACTATAATCTTCAAGACATGTTTTACCATGGTTGTCCAAGATTGGGTGCTTAACTGAATTACAGCTGATTTCTCCGTGAGTACATGGAACAATGCTCAATTTTCAGAAACTATGATAAAGTCCATTTCAGCACATTATTATAAGTCTGAACTTTAAAAAACTTTCATGAGTTACACAGCAACATTGACCACACCTCTGCTGCTGCTGCTGCTAAGTCACCTCAGTCGTGTCCAACTCTGTGCAACCCCATAGACGGCAGCCTACCAGGCTCCCCTGTCCCTGGGATTCTCCAGGCAAGAACACTGGAGTGGGTTGCCATTTCCTTCTCCAATGCATGAAAGTTACAACAGCAACATTTGACCACACCTCAAAGTTCCAGATATTATCTTGACAAGAAGCACAAAGTGAGTTGATTTTATTGAACATGTGATACCTCACCCAACTTGAAGGAGACCCAAGTAAGCAAAGTAAAACTTATCATTGCCAGTACCCTGAGTAATACCATCTGGAGACTTCAAGTGCTCAGTCTCTCAGTCATGTCCAACTCTTTGTGACTCCATGGACTGTAGCCTTCCGAGTTCCTTTGTCCATGGGATTTCCCAGGCAAGAATATTGGAGTGGGTTGCCATATTCCATCTCCAAGGGATCTTCCCAACCCAGGGATTGAACCCTTGTCTCCTATGGCTCCTCCACTGGCAGATTCTTTACCACTGAGCCACCTGCGAAGTCCAGAGACTTCATGACTTAACACTGACTCATGGTATCTGTAGAGTAGAACTTGGTCCCAAGGGAATTTCAATGAACATTTGAGATGGACCTTCAACCTGTATCATCACAGCTATTTTTCAAATGGGTTCATGTGGCCCTAATTGAAAGTGATAATCCCTGATACTTTAAGGGCCCCTGTTAACAGAAATGATGACAAGAAGTAAACAACAAAGATGTGCTTCTATGCCATCAATGTTTTCCCCAACCATTACTGTCTAGCACCGAGCACCAGGTCAAAAGTTCAATAACTTCATCACCAGTCTAAAGGCAAGAAACATTCCCATGAACAGTTTTCGATAAGAGCTATTACTGTAGACACATCATCATGTTAAGTACTACAATAATATTTATTTTATTATAACACATACAGTCAGTGGACAGGGAGAGATGAATCTTTGCTGTTCATTATATAAGAGGACAAATCAAGTAAACAAATTCCTTTTGGAGTATTTTTTTAAAGGCTACTATAATAGTGAAGAAAAAATTAAAAGCATAAGTACTTCTCTTCTGACATTTATCTAACTTGAAGCAGAACGAAGGGCATGATGTAGCAGTCACTACAGAAAAAAAATGTCCTATATCTCTGAAAATTGGGTTTCTAGAACTGAAATCTCAGTCAGAATTCCTCAGGGCTTTAGGACTTCATTTTCAGGCTACTGAAGCCAGTGAAAACGGAAAGCCAAGAAAAATCCAAGTCCTTCACTTTTGAGTATATAGCTTATTTCTCTTTATCTGGTAGTTAATTATCTTATTCCTACTTGTTGGATCATTTGTCCAAAATTAATTCAACTTAATATATATTGAGTGGCCTATGCACAGCCTGGGCTTCCACTACCTGCCTTTTCTACTAGCAGGTGGGCAAACTCAATGAGAAGAAAAGGTCCATATTTCAAAGAGGTTTGAGAGTTGAGCAAGGCGACATCATTGCTAAGTTGAGAAATGAAGATTTTCCATGAAATTTCAATTCATTGTGCCCTTCTATCTCCCATTAACATGGATAACTGAGACTTGATGGTATTCTCAAGGCCATGGGAGATACTTTTACAGAAAGGCTGCTCAACTGGTGAAATCTGATCTGAATAATTTTTCTGGCTAAAATCATCTCTTACTTGTCATCTGGCATAGGACTTTGGGCAAAAAATCAAAGCTCTTGTCTGAAAAAAACAAATTGTTCTTTCTATCAGCACCTCAGCTGCACAAATCTCTGCTAAAGGAGGTTTACTTACTATTTGGTCAAGAATTTAAGTTGTGCTCTTGAACTCTTCACAACAGAATCAACTTTGTGTGCCCCACAACTGATACCTAACTTATCCAGTTTTCACTTCAGACAACATAGGCTAAGTCTCCACTACAGGTGCACTTTAGAGAATCCATGATGAATCAGTGCTTCATTTAAATTTTTTTTTAATAGGAGGATAATTGCTTTACAATGCTGTGTTGATTTCTGCCATTCACCAGTGTGAATCAGCCATAAATATACATACATCCCCTCCTCCTGACCCTCCCTCCCACCCCTCTAAGTTGTCACAGAGCACTTGGTTGAGCTCCCCATGTTATACAGCAACTTCCACCTAGCTGGCTTATTTATATATGGTAATGTATATATTTCAACAGTATTTTATTAATGCATTCCACCCTCTCCTTCCCCTGCTGTGTCCACAAGTATGTTCTCTAAGTCTGCATCTCTATTCCTGCCCTGCAAATAGGTTAATCAGTACTATTTTCTAGATTCTATACATATGCATTAATATATATTTCTTTTTCTCTTTCTGACTTACTTCACTCTGTGTAACAGGCTCTAGGTTCATCCACCTCACTAGAACTGACTCAAGCTTGCTCCTTTTTATGTCTGAGTAATATTCCATTGTACATATGTACCACAACTTCTTTATCCATTCATCTGTCAATGTACATCTAAGTTGATTCCATGTCCTGGCAATTGTAAATAGTGCTGCAATGAACACTGGGGTACATGTGTCTTTTTGAATTATGGCTCATGCAGCTCAATATCAGAAAAACAAACAACTCAATCAAAAAATGGGCAGAAGACCTAAACACATACTTCTCCAAAGAGGACACCCAGATAGCCAATAAACACATGGAAAAATGCTTAACACTGCTCATTATTAGAGAAATGCAAATCAAAACTACAGTGATGTATCATCTCACTCCAATAAGAATGACCATCATAAAAAAAAATCTATAAACAATAAATGCTGCAGAGGATGTGGAGGAAAGGGAGCCCTCCTGTACTGTTAGTGGTAATGTAAACTGGCACAGCCACTATGGAGAACAGTATAGAGATTCTTTTCAAAACACTAGGAATAAACTACCATATGACCCAGTAATCCCACTACTGGGCACATACCCTGCCTGAGTGCTTCATTTTTATAAAATAATATATATGTGTTGTTGTTGTCATTTAGCTGCTAAGTCATGTCCAACTCTTTTGTGACCCCCATAGACTGTAGCCCACCAGGCTCCTCTATCCATGGGATTTCCCAGACAAGAATACTGGAGTGGGTTGCTATTTCTTTTTCCAGGGGATCTTCCCAACCCAGGGATAGAACTTGGGTCTCTGGCATTGCAGGCAGATTCTTTACCATCTGAGCCACCATGGAGGCTCACATATGTGTGTGTGTGTGTGTGTAGCTGCAAAAAAAAAAAAAAAGACTCTAAGTCTATATACCAATTAACCATGATTAAAATAAATGTTGAGATTACCAATGACTTTTGTTTCTCTAATACTTTTATTTTCTTCTGAATGTTGAAAAATGACATCTATTTTTAAATAGAAAAAAATCACGTTGATGTAAACTTTGCTTAGGGCATCTGATAATTGACAATGCAGTCTACTAGACATATTAAACAACCATATGTATAACATTTCCATGTTCTAGCCTTCGATTAGCTTATATCATTCAAAGTTAAACTATCTGGACTACATTAACTTAGCACTTATAAAAAAACTTATATTGAGCTATAATTTAATGTTTGCCCTATTCCTTTACAGAGGGTTAATAGAGAAATGCCAAATATGATTCTTCTTTCATACCATTTGAATAAGTGGGAGGTAGATGAAATTGTACCTTTCTCTTGCCAACCAATGGAAAGCTTCTCTTTTTATCTTTTCAGGAAGCATACACCAACTTAGAAACGTGAATACTGTAATGTATCAACCTTTGTGCATGCTCAGTCACTCAATTGTATCTGACTCTCTGAGACCCCATAAACTATAGCCCACCAGGCCCCTCTGTCCATGGAATTTTCCAGCCAAGAACACTGGAGTGGGTTGCCATTTCCTTCTCCAGGGGATCTTCCTGACCCAGGGATGGAACCCACATCTCTTGCATCTCCTGCATTGACAGGTGGATTCTTTACCACTGAGCCACCTGGGAAGCCCCATGTTACCAAATCAGGTGTTAAAAATATCTACCCTTTCTACTTTGGTCAGGTGGCCTCTATTTTTTGTTTCAGCTTTTAAAAAGTTATCTTGCAACTATTCTTTTGTATATGCTGTGATGTGCTGGGCTTAGTCACTCAGTGGTGTCCGACTCTTTGTGACCCCATGGACTGTAGCCTGCCAGGTGCCTTTGTCCATGGGGATTATCCAGGCAAGAATACTGGAGTAGGTTCCCATGCCCTCCTCCAGGGGATCTTCCCAACCCCGGGACTGATCCCAGGTCTCTCACACTGCAGGTGGATTCTTTACCATCTGAGTCACCAGGGAAGCCCAAGAATACTGTAGTGGGTAGCCTATCACTTCCCCAGGGGATCTTCCCAACCCAGGAATTGAACCAGGGTCTCCTGCATTGCAGGTGGATTCCTTACCAGCTGATCTACCAGGAAATCCCATTCTTTCATATAGAACCTATAACTACCCTTCTGGGAAGTAGCACGCTATAAATCTTAAATGAGTAAAACGCTTTTTGCAAAGACCTTGTGACAATGATAAAAGTCCAGGTGTGCTCCAAATACTAAAGACAGAGCCTTGGTTTCCCTGATGCCTCAGACAGTAACGAATGTGCCTGCAATTCAGGAGACAGGTTCAATCCCTGGGTCGGGAAGATCCCCTGGAGGAGGAAATGGCAACCCACTCCAGTATTCTTGCCTGGAGAATCCCATGGACAGAAGAGCCTTGCAGACTACAGTCTATGGGGTCCAAAGAGTTGGACGTGACTGAGGGACTAACACTTCCACTTTCATTTTTCTGGTTTCCCTTGCCCTCCCCGCTGCACAACCCCTTATTCTCCCATCCTTTAGTTTGCTGTCCAGAAGGGAAGAATTCCTCTCAGAGAGTAGAGAATCTTTAGTTCAGAGAGAGCGTGAATGACTCAACCAACACCACACAGTGAGCAATAGAACTGACCAGAAGCCAGGTCTCCTGACTTAGAGCACAGTTCACTCTCCATTAGACTATGAGGGCATTCCAATCCTTCTGATAAGTCAGGGAAATCTAAGAAGCATGCACATAAAGGCACATATTTTTAGCCTTCCTCACACATTTCCTTTGGCTTAGCTTATTTAGGTTCCAGAATAATTTTAGTCCTAGACTCTATCTTTTAACTCCCAAATAGTATACTGCCTGTCTTTGGAATTCTGATTACAAAGTTCTTTATTCATCTACTCAGATCATCTCACATGTTACGTGGCTGCCATGTGCAAAGCTGTGCATGCCATGCTAAGTCACTTCAGTTGTGTCTGACTCTTTGGGACCCCATGGACTGTAGCCTGTCAGGATCCTCTGTCCATGGGATTCGCCAGGGAAGAATACAGGAGTAGGTTACTATTTCCTTCTCCACATGTGCAAAGCACTGGGCTTCTATTCAAGAGAAGGCACTGGCTTCCTCAAAGAACTGCTAGACACAAACTGGTGTTGTGAACAGAACAGCGGATCTGGAGACCTGGGTTTTCATTCTGGTGCTGCCCTGGATTTGCTGTCTGGCTTTGTACAAAGTCACTTGGCCTCACTCAGTTTCAAGTTTCTCATTTGAAAATTAAGGTGATAATATCATTTGGCCTGTAAGAGAGTTACTCTAATTGCTGTGTGTGCGTATGTTAGTCACTCAGTTGTGTCTGACTCTGCAACCCCATGGACTGTAGCCTGCCAGGCTCCCCTGTCCATGGAATCTCCAAGCAAGAATACTGGAGTGGGTTGACATTCCCTTCTCCAGGGGATCCTTCTGACCCGAGGATCAAACCCGGGTCTCCTGCACTAGAGGCAGATTCTTTACTGTCTGAGCCATCAGGGAAGCTACCATTCATTAAAAACTGTGTGCCAGCCACTGTCACACAGCCCTCTGTGTGCACAATATGATCGAGTCTTTAGATGACCATGTTTACAATCAATACACTATTATTTCCCCTACTGTACTGATAAGAGCACTAAAGCTGGAGAGATTAAGCAACATTCCCAAAGTAAGTAAGGAAGTCGTGGATCTGGGGTTTGGATCAAAGTGGACTCCAGAGTTTCCATAGCCAACACCACTGGTCCCTCCCAACATAAAAAATAATTAAGAATATACCTTGAAAGGCATTAAGCTAATTTTAAAGCATTCTCATTTACTCTACTTCTACCTATCTGAACTTCTAAGATGTGAATACATCTATTCTTCTGCTCATTTCTTTGTCTTGTCAAATAATCACCTTGAATGTCCAAGCAATAACCTGGAGGTGGGGGACTCAAGCCCTTCTGGTTGACTTTCACAATAAAGAGGCTCTGGGTAGGCTCCATAAGACCATGCTTCCTGTGTCTCAAAATTTCACTATCTTCTTCCTTCTCTGCAATCTTTTGGGGACTCATCCTTCCTGGGAAGTTCAGAGGCCCATTTTCAGCCAAATACAAATGTTAGAAGCTTTTCTCCAAAGGAGAAAAATGAGTGAGAATCTAGTCCCTTGGAAGATCCAGCTAACCCATCTTATAAAGCAGGCACAGAAGCCATGAAATACACCAACCATTTCTCTCCCAAGGACTTTTGCCAGCCTTGGCACAGGCTGGTTCATTTGAAATATATAATTAAATATTCTTAACAACTCAATTATTCTACCTCACTTTGATCAATAGTTCATTACCTAAGTCAGATGTGCCAAAAGAGGCAAACTCTTCAGCTCATTTTGTCCTACATTTGCATGAATATTATGCACTGAATATTATGCTTCTTTGAACTTCAAAAGAACTTCCTGGCCTCTTTTGACTACAACTTTAACAATTGAGCATAATGGAATTATAGAAAGACACTTTCCCAGCTAAAGATCTCCATCCTCGCTGCTTTTGGACAGGAACAAACTTTTATATAAGCCATAAATGGCTCATTCATCCACTGTGATGGCACTGTCCATATTTCCCGGGTTCCTGAGCGGGTTTTCCCTCCTGTGAGAGCAAGGTAACTCTGGCTAATTAGCTACTAGCAAGTGGCAGCACCCACTTCTACTTTTCCTTGTGCAAACAGCTTTCTGCTTTGAAAGCATTTCCTCCAGACCTCCTCAGATTCTACACCAGTTGAGTGAGTGTCTTTGACCATAATAGCATCGCCCCTCATTCCATCCTGATGCCTAAAATGGGAGAGCAAACAGGCTACCGAGCATCTGCCTTGACCAACATGCTTATACTCAAACCAGCCCATGAGTGAGAAAAAACCTTGGCTTCCTTGGGTAAAACAGTATCAGGCAGCAAGGAGCGACATGAAACTTTATGATCCTTACACATTTCTTGAAGTTTTTTCTGTTATTTTTTCCCCTCATTTTGCTTCTTCCATTCCTATACCTACTCTTCTCTAGAACTCAACAGCACAATATGGGAATCCTGATTTCCTTTTACTTCAAAGGACTTTTTCCTGTTGTCAAAGTAATATTGCCAATTGTGAAATCTTTGGAATAAACAGAAGTATAAAAATGAACAAAAATAACAGTCATGAAACTACTACCCAGAGATAAAAAATTAGTTCCCTCTTGCACACCATGTGTGTGCGTGCATGCTCAGTCGTGTCTGACTCTTTGTGTCCCCATCGACTGTAGTCTGCCAGGCTGGCTCCTCTGTCCATGGGGTTTTCCAGGCAAGAATACTGGAGTGGGGCTGCCATGCCCTTCTCCAGGGGATATTCCTGACCCAGGGATTGGACCTTTTTCTCCTTCATTGGCAGGTGGATTCTCTACCACCGAGCCACCTGGGAAGCCTCACTGTGCACCAAGCATGAATATAAAGTTCAGGTAGAAGAGAGAACTATGGGTAAAACCCCAAACTACTGAAGCAGTAGAAAAAATATAAGAATATGGAGTAGGAAAGACCTTCTTAGGAATAAGAAGAAATCCACAAGCCATAAAGGAAATGAATGACAGATCTGACTACACAAAAATTTAAAACTTCTATATGGGAAAATACGGCTTATACAAAGTTTGAATGAAATGGCAGACTGGGAAAACAATACGTGAAATACAAAAGGTTAATAACAACATTTGAAATAACAAAATGTTAATAAATAAGCTTTTGCAAATCAATAAGACAAGCAACCCAACTGAAAAATAGCCAATTCACTGGAGAAATACAATTGAATTAAAAGTAATTGAAATACACTCCAGTAACAGGAAACTCTCACAGCACAACTGAAATAGGATTTCCTCTAGTAAACTGGCCCATGAATACAGCGAATAAGAATACTTTTAGTGAAGGAATTAGAAATGGACATGCATACATATATGGTGGAAGTGTAAACTGATACTTTTTTTGGAAGGACAATTTGACAGTTTTTGCCAAGATTAAAACTGAGCATACACTTTGACCTGACAATTACTCACAAACACTTGCTTAAGTGCTTTCAGGCATTCACTAATGCCTTACTTATAGTAATAACAAAACTGGAAACAATCTAAATATCTACAAATAGGGACTATCTAAACAATCCATGGCACACTCATATAACCGGGTACTATGTAGGCATTAGAATGAACATGGTACTGTTACACTGAAATGTTCTGACATGGAAGGATGTCCTGGACACACTGCTGAATAAAGCAAGTTATAAGGAATAAAATATATATATATATATATATATATATATTATCCAATTTTTGTAAAAGAAAAAATCCCTATAGATATGTATGTTTTGATAACACAGAGAGAAAACAGCATGGAAGAAACAGAAAACTATTACTATTATTAATAGTAACAGTCATCCCTAAGGTGCGGGAATGGGAGTTGAGAGAAACAGGTTCTTTATGAAGTTCAGATACTTTCACATCATTTTGTTCAGTGAGTAGTATTCATTTCACAATTTAAGAAATTTCAAAATAAGCTAATATAAGCATTTTCCAGGGCTATCATTTGCAATAAGGAGTGTTTGGTAGCATGAGAATGCATTACAAGGATCATTTATGCAACCGTTTCCTAGTGTTTCTAATGTCTTGTAGAGCTGCAATATAAATTTCGGTGCATGCAGTGTATGTGTGTGTGCAGTGTATGGGTGTGTGAGTGTGTATGTGTGCCGAGGCAACATACCTAAGGCATAGACTTTTAGAGTCTCCTTTTAGTGGAGATAACTTTGCACATATCTTTGAGACAGTTAGCTTGGGTCAGGCCCCAAAGAATGATGCTGAGGGCTCATTTAGGGAATGACGATGACCTAAGCCTCATTATCTGACTATAAGCTGGAAACACTAGCCCAGAACTGGTCCCTTAGGCCATCTGTTACATAATCATTTTGACACCAATTGAATATCCAAAGGGCTTGGGACAGACTCACAGGCAGTAGGAAATGTTAGAGAGTGATAGTTTGGGGTCTGTCAATCAGTTTTCAATCACATTTTTTCTTTGGTTTGTCAATTAAGCTCTAATTGTCTATTTCTATGGACAATATTACTCAATTCTTCATTAATATGGAAGGCTTCCCAGAGAAGATTGTCTCCTAAGAGTTGCAAGCTTCCCCATGCTGCCACAAGGCCATAAGGGAAGTTTCTCCCTAAGAAACAAAGGAGTTTTAAGTCCAGCTGCTTGTGAGCTTAGCTGAGAATGGACTGGACTTTTCTCTCACATCCACTTAAATCAAGGCAAACTTCTGGAAGACGAGGGTTCTGAGGTGGATTACGTATTCAAGCAGAAGAAGGTCGGTTGAGGACTACAAGAGAAGAGGCTGATTTAAGCTCTCTTGCTCCTACTGTGCCCTGCTCAAACTTCCTTTTTTGTGTCTCAATCATACGAGATTACAATGGATCACTCATGTTTAAAAGCCTAATCAAAAGCCCCATTTCTCCCAGGAAGGAGACTCACTTTACTATGAAAACCATAGTGAAGCAGAAAGACAGGTAACAGTGGAACAGATTCGGCACTGTTCTCCCTAACAGAGAGCCTCATGCCCAATATATTTAACTTAAGCTGATAAAGGGGATACGTGTTGAAGTGATGGGCTTCAGATGCTGTTTCAGTTCCTACCAGGCATACTTACACACTTCCTTCTCATGAATAAGTTCAGTGGAGCAGAGAATGCCCCGTCTTGGACCAGTTCCACATTGTGCTTCTTTTGATGCAGCCAAAAAGGGGAACTAGAGAGAGGGCTTTTCCTTCAAATGCAGAGCCAGGGTCCACCTTGGAGGTGGCTGCAAATGGCCCAAAGATGGTGAGGCTCACAGTGGGCAAAGGCAGGCAGACAGCTCCTAACAAGGGCAGAGATGTCAATGGTTACTCATAAGTCTCCCAAATGTGGCCGCAAGGAGGGTTAATTACCCCCCTTTTCCTGCCACTCAGCTTTCTCCAATGTGTCAGCCCATGACACGGATCGCTGACTTTCTAGAAATATTCCCTGGCTTTGCAGGGACGTTCCGTTCAACAAATGGCATCCAATTTGCTCACGGTCCCTGGAATCTCAATTTCCTCAAAGGATTTTTCATCTCAATCCAGTTCGTGTGAAGGTTTTTTCCTTCTTCGTTTTTCGGCAGAAGAGAATAGGCAGAGCCTGCTTTACTTTTTTTTCTTTTTCTTTTCTGTGTTATTCTTTTTCATAAAGTGAAAACCTTTGTGGAAGAGTCTGAAATTTGGGAAAAAATCCAGCTCATCTGTCAGATATTTCTAGAATTACGTAAAATGGAATGAGATTTGTACAGTTTAGAACAGGAAACGGAAAATAACTAATGTGTCATGTGTTCTATGAGATGAAAACTATATGATAATCAGAAAAACAGCCCCAAATTCATTGGCCTGATTCAAAGCTCTCCTTCTTTTATCAACTCACACATAAACCAGTAACATTCACTTTCTTAGATTCGTGGCAGGGCCACATTTGGGCTAACTCGCAATCTCTTCAGATTATAAGCACCTTCTCAAAGAAATGACAAGAAAGTATCTTGTTTTTTTTTAAACTCAAGACACTTAGGTTTTACTTGCTCTGTTCTGCTTCCTTCTAGGAAAAGAAAGAACAGCAACAAGGAAAAGATGTATCTCATGCCTCCCATGCAGCCCATCTTCCACTTTTTTCTCATTCCAGCCAGTGCAAAAGGCAACTTGAAACTTTCAGGGCCCCGTGTACTCAAGCTGTTGGGAAGAAAGCAGACAAAAAGACTTAGAACAGATCTACTGGAACTGATGGAGACCTCTTATCTCAGGCTTCTAACCTACTGGGGGGCGGGAAGGGCTGGGGGAATTTACATGTGTAATAAGCACTGTTTTCCTGCAAAGAAAGAAAAGGCCTCTCCTGCCTTGCAAAGACTGTGGAGGAAAATGTAAGTGGACTAACATACATTCCTATCCAACGCTAAGGCTAAATCCTTACAGGCAAGTCATAGGAAAGAAAAAATAAACTTTGAAATCCTCATTTCTAAGGGAATTAAAGTTGATTTCTCAAGAGATTTTCTTTGGGAGAAAAGGGAAACTGGGGTTTGCAAAATGGCCATTTTGGCAAACAAGATAAAAATAATAGGCAGTGACCCAAACAATTTTTGAAACGAAAGTCAACTGATCTTAGCTTCAAGACTATCATTATTTTTAATCCTTCAGGGATGGGGCAAGCATTGATCAGTGTTTCGCCTGTGTCTCTTATGAGATCTATAAGGATTTTCAGTTTGGCTACTTATGTTGGAAAAGACAGATGTGATTAGCAAATGGATGTGATGTAAGCACCTGAATGGTTCAGACATACTCCTCTCACATGAAGTCCCCTGTGAAATGGAAATTTTAAATGGACCATTTAAGGAATATTGGGCAAACTTAAGTAGGTAATATGTTCACATTGCATCACCACGCAAAAGACCACCCCAAAAGCACCTATCATTCCTAAAAATAGGAGAACTGCATTTCCAGTCTCAGGAGTGGAAAGCTTTTTGAGGCTTAGAACACAGAAGGTTTGCTATAGATTATATCCAGCCACAGGTCATTTCCATCGACTTTAGAGCTGGCAAAACTCTTCCAAAGGGGGATTTGAAAATATTTAAATAATTCAAGAAACACCATATTTCAGTCTGGGATTAACACTGGATGGGAAGTGAGTTCAACAATCTTTTCAGCAGGTCCAACCTAAATATTGAGTATAGAGAGCTGGATGGAATACAAGATGATCATTCTGGAGAACTGAATTGTCTTTGGGCCACGATGTGAATGCCACCACTCTTACTTTAAATATTATGAAGTTGGCCAGATAATTTAAAATCCATGGTTTCAAATTAAGAGTATGTAACCAAAGCAGAACTGGTCATAGAGAATAATTTATGCTATCAGCCAGGATTTGCAGGACCGGTTTGCCGCTCTACCTCCTTCCTGCTCCTTAAACGACAACTAAATTTTCCTGGGACATGTTCATAGCCTTCAAAAGACCTGGGTTCTGATGACCAGATCCCGTCTGGGAGTTTCTGGCCCTTCTTCAATCACTCAGAATGTCCATCTCTGTCCTCTGAGAGTTACCAGGTTCCCTCGAAGCAAATCATTTCCATGAACAGCTTTAACACAGCGACTCACCCCAGTGAGGTTCTTCCCGAGCCTTCTTTAATAAGCTTATCCCCCAAGTCTCCAAAGGAGAAAGATTTTTTTTAAACCACTGAAATTCAATTTATCATAATCACATATGGCTCTCAGGGGGGATTTCTGAAGCCATGGTTTTCGGGTCTCCCCATGCAAGAACCAACTGGATTGTTTTTCTTGTACAATGGTTGGGTGATTTGGTGAACAGTAGCATTGCCTCATAACTCAAGCTGGCAAGAAAACGGCTCTTAGGTTTTGGTTTTTGTTTTTTCTTTTTTTTTTTTTTTGCTTTTCTTGGGTCTCAACTAATGGTATGAGCAAAGAGAAAAGTTGGTGACTAGAGAGCAATTAATCTCTTTTGGCATTCCTGTCATCTGTGTGGCCTCCCTGGCTGGGCTGAAGAACATCAGAAAATGAATCTCTTTATAAATAATCACTTTTGCTTTACAAGATCCTGAAGTCCTGCCTTTATGTTCTGTATGGAGCTATAAACCTAGAAGAGTTCCCTCCCCAGGTCTCTGTTAAATTTCTCTTTATCCCTTTAACTTTTTCTTTTGGGGGGAGGAGAACAGTTCAAGACATTTGTTGGGGCTGCAGCAATAAACACGAGTGAGCATTGCTCAGCAAACATGCCGACTCTTACACTTGCAAAGAGCCAAACTGTCCTTAATTTTTCAAATTATACTTTGACCCAGTTAACTGGAGTTATTTCGGCATTAACTCTCTGTTTGCTTCACACAGGCCGTTGTGCCATTGAACTTGCACTGGCTCTTTTACAGGTTACTTAGAAATGTAGCCATTGACATATCTGGGAGAAAGCCAGGCTCCAACAAGAAAACAACAAAGAAAACAAAAATTCTGAGACCAACGCTGCCGAGCTGGGGAGGGTGAGTGGGCTTTACAGGAGTCTAAGAAACACGTAAGATCCTAAAGAAATGTACCCATTAAGGTGCCTTCGTAAAACAAGCATTCACCAAGTTCATTTGCAACAAGGGAGGGGATCAAGGGCTCCTTGCCTGGCTGTGACTGCAAGGGATCTGGGCCGCCAAGTGTCCGTTCTCAGAAGAGGTCTCCTGGGTAGAATAGAATCAGAGACATTCCCAAAGGAAGGCTAAAGGATGGGCAGGTCAGCCAGCTCTTCATGCCCCACAGTGTTCCTTTAATCCTTCCTAGAGGCTTCACTACCCTTGTAATCTTACATGCACTATTGTCTGTGGGACAGCCCCCAGGGTAACAATTCTCTTTTGGACAAACAGTAAGAGGACACTGGAGTCGCAGGCCAGAGTCCATCAGCTAAAATCCTCTCCCCAATCTACCACCCAACAAGAAAAGCTCCATTCACTGGCGGTGGGCTGGCTCTGAAAAATGGCAGCTTCAAGGTCAGGGTGTCTCTGGTCTGAGTTGAGATGCCTTCGTCGCTATGACGGACAAACAACGACTGGAGTTTGGTTTGCAAAACACCATGCTATCTATCATTTCCTTTTGATTCCCCACAACAACTCCACCTTCAAAATGGGCATCCTGGAGCCCAGAGAACTCAACTGCCCATTCTCATAAAGTTAGTGGCAGGGCCGACAGGAACTAGAAGGCAGGCTTTCCAGGCCCTGAGTTCTGGCAATACTGCGTTGCACCCTGAGCTTAGCGGGTCCAACTCTGACCCCAGTGGTCCGGGCCAGAAAATGAGGCAGATGTCCACAAGGAGGACAGAGGCGCCTCCAGCCCCTTCTGCTCTGTTTCCTTAACTTGAGTACCTCGGAACCACCTACTGGTCCAGGGCACTTCAGCAAGCAAGCAAAAAAGACTCGGGACACAGGCGATCACTAAGGGGACTGCAGAACCTGTTAGATGGCTACCCAAGGGGCCTCCCCGCAGCTCCAGAGCCTGGAACTAAGCAGGCCAAGCGGGAGTGGCGAGTTCGAATCCGGAGGGAGCCGACCCCCCCCCCCCATCCACCCACCTACCTTGGTGCAGCGCCCTGGGCCCCGCCTCCAGCCGGGCCGCGGGCAGCTGGAACAGGGAGCCGGCTGGGGTGGCAGGTTCGGGGAAGTTTGTGGTGCCGTGGGGGAAGACGGCCCACCTGCGCAAAGGCTGGAAAGGAAGAGTGGGAAAGCAGGCGCCAGGCACCTCTCACTGACCTGGCCACCGGCCTCCTCCGTGGTCCACGCGTGCAGGCGTTCCAAGCTCCCCGGGGCGCTCCTCCGAGGTCTGGGATTCGCAGGTTGTGGCGAGAGCTAGAGTGCGTGCGAGGGGGGAGGGGGGACTCGAAAGTGGGTGGGAGGAAAAACATCACCGCCCTCACACCACGAGGGAGCAGCGGTTCGCTCGGCTCCCGGGGGCAGAGCCAAGGCGCGGGTGCGGCGGCCCGGGGCCACCTGCCCGCCCGCCGCCCGCTCCCCAGTTGGCCAGCGAGGCCGGCGGCTCGGCGCGGGCGGGAAGTCCGCGACCACGCAGCAGCTGCAAGCCCGCACCCCCTCGCCTCCCGGACACCGCCGCTTTCTCCCCTATCCCCCGACCCGAAAGTTAAGAAATCGGGAGAAAGTGTGAGGCTCAGCCGGCGACTTTCCCATCACGCAGCGCCAGCCGCCCCCCCACCCCCCAACCCCCCAACCCCCGCTCCTCTGGCTAAGCGAGCGTTGGGGTCTTAAAGGGACCGCACATCTCCTCCGGCCCCTCCTCCCGCTCCGCGCTGGAGGCGCCTAGGAGCTCCCCGCCGCTTGCTCACGGCCTGATGACCCCGGCTGCCCTCCGACTTCCCTGCTGAAAGCCCTCAGCGCCCTCTCTTCCGGCACCACGGCCGCTCTGCGTGCACCTGGTCTGGTCCCCAGCCGGCGCGCGGGACGCGGGATGAATTGGCCTCGAAAATGATGCCCTATAGCAGGCTGCTGATCATTTCGGGGTGTATCTCAAATCCACATCGCGGCTAGTAAAGTGACAAAACGTTGGTGCCCTTCAAGGCAGGATGGCGATGAGTGTGTGTCTGTGGAGGGACAAGGGACGACTTAGAAATCTGCTTTCGTCCACCAAGAGAGTTCCTAAGACCCAGGGAAAGGGTCTCCAGTGACTGTTAGGTGTCTTGAAGAAAACTTGGGAGTGGCTCACCAAGAACCCATCCGTGAAATCGCAATATCACTGCTGACCCCTTGGTGAACCCGAGATGGACTAGTCCAGATTTGAGTTTATTCCATGAGCAAGAGGTACAAATTATCAGAATTCTCTAAGGGCCTGAAAGCGGTGCCTTGACAGACAGTACCCATTTATATTTTGAGCTCCTAAATTTAAAGGAGAGCTGCAGGATTTTTTCAAGGTGGAACTGCCTTATATTTGATACTCTTAACATCAACATGCCACTTTATGGCTTACAGAGTACTTTCCTATGCATCATCATTACTTTTTAAACTTTCACAACAAACCGAATGATCTGTCCGTGGCCTCAAGTGTTGAAGTTGGCAGGAACTTCTGGACCATTCTAATCAACCTCTTCCTGTCACAGAAGAAACTGATGGAGGAGGGAGCGGGAGACCTGATGTATGGAAGGCCGCGCTAGATAGATTTGACCTTCCAGTTAGGATTTCCTGACTTTCAACTCACTGCTCTCTGGCTGTTATCGCCAGTCTATAGATGAGGAAACTGATGCTCAGAGCAGTTGTCCTTGCCAAAACCATATCATATATCACGAAGAGAGAACAAAGGAGAATGAAAACAAAAATAATTATCCCTGGAAGTTGTCTTTTTTTTTTCTTTCTTCACAAGTGTTAATATCATCCAACTAGCCCTGAATTGCTGGGGATGTTTATTTCAGTGTTAACAAAGAAAACTTGGCCCTTTCTGAAATGTTGCCTTCAGGGCCCAAAATGTCTAGCTCCATCCTGCTACCTAGGTAGCCATACATTACCACATGCATTCAATTTGTGCTATACTATATTAGTTTGAACTTGCTGATTTGTTGCCTCATAACCATTCTCATGCCACTTAAGGCACTGATGTTTTGTCTCACTATACTGAGTTCCTCAAGGCCAAGGACTGGTTGTTTAATTTCCTTTGTATCTGCATCCCCTAACCCCCATCATCATTCCCAATGTGCTTAGAGAGTATTCAGGAAAATGGGTGTCAGGGAACAGACGGGGACAAGCATAGATCCCAGTATTAAAAATCAGTAGACTCACTGAGATTTAACAACTCATCTATTTGGCTACAACCACTGGCTCCCCTCGCTTGATGTAGTATTCTGATTACTCCATAACAAACCATCCCCAAACCTAGTGGCTTAAAAGCTTCCAATGATTTATTATGATCAAATGGTTCTTTTCAACTGGGCAGTTTTTGCTCAGGATATCTTGTACACTTGGCAACTGTATAAGGGGGTGCTGGAATGCTCTGAAAGGTTCTTCATTAGTGTAAATGCTGGTGGTCCTTATATTCATTCCAGTCTTGATTTCTGAATTGGGAACTCCAACGTGGGTCCTAACCTAGACTTCGTACCAGGTCTTTTTCAAGCTAAACTGATGATTATCTCTATGCTTTATTTTTCTCTACTTATTAAATGGGGGATCAAGCATAGATCATCTCATAGTCATTCTTAAGAAGTTTTACTTTGAGATAATCATAGATTTATATGCAATTGTAAGAAATAATTCACAGGGATCTCAAATACCTTTCACTCCCAATGATAACATCATGTATATCTATAGTTGTTGTTTAGTCACTGTCCTGTCCTACTCTTTTGTGACCCCTTGGACTGTATGTAGCTCTCCAGGTTCCACTGTCAGTGAGATTTCCCAGGCAAGAATACTGGCGTGGGTTGCCATTTCCTCCTCCAGGGGATCTTCCCAACCCAGAAATCGAATCCATGTCTCCTGCATTGGCAGGTGGATTCTTTACCACAGGGCCACCTGGCAGAGCATATCTACAGTACAATATTACAAACGGGAAATTGACATCAGTACCATCTATCTGCCTTATTCCAATTTCAACAATTCTATATGCACCCATCTGCCTGTGTGTACAGCTCTAAGAAAAGTTATCACGTGTAGGTTGATGTGATCACCACCATAGTCAAGATACTAAACAGTGCCAACACCACAAGGGTCTCCACTGTTACTCATCTTCTGTCCCTCTCTTCCTGACAACCACTAAACTGTTCTCCATCTCTGTAATTTTGTCATTTAAGAATATTACATGGAATCATACATAGGTTACCTTTGGAAGTTGGCTTTTTCCACTCAACATAGTTCTCCGGAGATCTATTAAAGTTGTTCCAATATCAAGAGTTTGTTCTTTTTACTGCGGAGGAGTATTCCATGGTATGGAGGTATCACAGCTTGTTTGACCATTCATGTATTGCAGGATATCAGGATTGATTCCAAATTTTGGCAATTACAAATAAAGGGGCGATGAACAGTTGTCTACAGATTTTGCATAACCTAAATTTTCATTTCCCCTGAATAAATGCCCAATAGTACAGTTCCTGGATTGTATGGCAAGTGCATGATTAGTTTTGTAAGAACTGCCATATGCCTTTATAGAGTGCCTACACTATTTACATTCCCACCAGAAGTGAATGAGAGATCCAGTTTCTTTACATCCTTGTCAGCATTTGTTGTTGCCATTATTTTTCATTGTAGCCATTGTGATGGGAGTACAGTGATATATATATATATATATCAGTGTGGTTTTAAATTGCATTTCCCTAATGCCTAATGACAGCTGCTATTTTTCGTTGTGTGTATTTAACATCTGTATATCCTTTTCAGTGAAATGTTTCTTCATATATCTTGGCATCTTCTAACTGAATAGTTTCTTACAGTCAATTTTTAAGAGTTCTTTACTTGGGTACCGATCCTTTGTTGCATACATGGTTTGCAAATGTTTTCCCCCAGATTGCATCCTCTTCCCCTAAGCATTTATAGAACAAACATTTGGACCTCAATTTGGAGGTCCAATTAGTCAGTTTTTCCTCTTATGGATTGTGTTTTGACAATAAGTCTAAGAATGCTTTGTTTCAGTTCAGTTCAGTTCAGTTGCTCAGTCCTGTACGACTCTTTGTGACCCCATGGACTTCCATCACCAACTCCCGGAGTTTACTCAAACTCATGTCCACTGAGTCAGTGATGCCATCCAACCTATGTCGTCCCCTTCTCCTCGAGCCTTCAATCTTTCCCAGCATCAGGGTCTTTTCCAATGAGTCAGCTCTTTTCATCAGGTGGCAAAAGTATTGGAGTTTCAGCTTCAGCATCAGTCCCTCCAATGAATATTCAGGACTGATTTCCTTTAGGATAGACTGGTTGGATCTCCTTGCAGTCCACGGGACTCTCAAGAGTCTTCTCCAACACCACAGTTCAAAAGCATCAATTCTTCGGCGCTCAGCTTTCTTCAGAGTCCAACTCTCACATCCATACATGACTACTGGGAAAACCATAGCCTTGATTAGACGGACCTATGTTGGCAAAGTAATGTTTCTGCTTTTTAATGTGCTGTCTAAGTTTGTCATAACTTTTCTTCCAATGAGCAAGTGTCTTTTAATTTCATGTCTGTAGTCACCACCTGCAGTGATTTGGGAGCCAAGAAAATAATCTGTCACTGTTTCCACAGTTTCCCCATCTATTTACCGTGAAGTGATGGGACCAGATGCCATGATCTTAGTTTTCTGAATGTTGAGTTTTAAGCCAACTTTTTCACTCTCCTTTTTCACTTTCATCAAGAGGCTCTTTAGTTCTTCTTCGCTTTCTGCCATAAGGATGGTGTCATCTGCATATCTGAGGTTATTGATATTTCTCCCAGCAATCTTGATTCCAGCTTGTGTTTCTTCCAGTCCAGCGTTTTTCATGATGTACTCTAAGTGCTAGAACACAGAATTGGCTGTCAATAGTGTGGTTCACCTAATATTTCCATCTTTCTTTCTTTAAGATTCATGTAGAACTTTACCCTCACCTCCTACTATGAGCACCACCATCTGATTTGCTTTGTTGTTCAGTCACTAAGTTGAGTCCAACTCTTTACAACCTCATGGACTGTAGCATGCCAAGCTTCCCTGTCCTTCACTATCTCCTGGAATTTGCTCAAACTTATGTCCATTGAGTTGATAATGCTATCTAACCATCTCATCCTCTGCTGCCCCCTTCTCCTTTTGCCGTCAATCTTTCCCAGCATCAGGGTCTTTTCCAATGAGTTGGCTCTATGCATCAGGTGGCCAAAGGACTGGAGCTTCAGCATCAGTCCTTCCAATGAATATTCAGGGTTGATTTCCTTTAGGATTGACTGCTTTGATCTCCTTGCAGTCCAAGGGACTCTCAAGAGTCTTCTCGAGCACAATTCAAAAGCATCAGTTATTCACCACTCAGCCTTCCTTATGGTCCAACTCTCACATCTGTACATGACTACTGGGAAAACCATAGCTTGCTGTGGTCATTGAAATCTTAGGAGAAGTGATGTGTGGGAATAAAGAGTTAGTGCATGATTTGTTCCATTCATATGTTGAAATGAAGCCTGAGTTTCAGAGTGACTAAGATGAGCAAAGATCCCAGCAGAATTATTTTGGAAATCAAAAGTGTGTGATACATGGAACTTTGTGCAGCACAGCTTCTGAGATTTGGAGGTTGCTTCTTTTTGCAGCGTAATCTGCCCGATTCTGACTGATACCACCAGTAAAAACAATTCTGTTTCCTTGTATTTTGTGAAAACCAGAGAAGTAAACAGAGCAGCCTATAGAATCCTGGAAACAGAGTTAATAGAAGTCATTATTTTTTGGTTCTGTGTGTTCTTTTTAGCTAAGCTGTCATTTTCCATTTATGCCTTTCAGTTACTGTATCAAACAACAATTACCCAAGGAATTTTTTGATTTGTGCTTTGTGTTATATCTGAATAGCATTTTATAGAAATGCTTTTCCTTTTAACTGACTTTAAGAGAATTATGGGAGAATTTTACATCATTCTCTTCCCAAAGAAGCACATCTCCAGATTTATCATAAAGCCACTGAAAAAGCAAGATTTGCTTTATAAGAAATTTCAGGAACATATGTATTTTAAACTCATCACACTGTGCAGGATTATAGTAAATATGTAAAAGATGAAAGGGAGTGTATTCTTGACTCAAAATCATAGCATGCCCACAATCACCATGAGTGAGTCAAATGGGTAGAACATAAACTACATTCACTTCTGGTTGAGGATTCTTCACGTAGTTTAATTACATTTTCAAGCAGTCTCATAAAGGTATGCAAACTTTGTTCACTAGGGACATCATAAAAATAAACTGAAGATCAAGTGTGTGCAAGTGTTATACTGTGTATAGAAAAATGCAATCTGGTGGAATAAAAATTGCCTCCCTAGTAGCTTTATTGCTATAAAGCATTTAATCACTTTAAATTGTCTTTGCTTAAATAGCTTACAATAGGATCTCAAGGTACCCACAGTTCTTTAGAACTGCCATGAACTGCTCACAGTATTTGTGTTTATTACAAAGCTAGGGAGCAGAAAGTCAAGTCGCTCAGTCGTGTCCAACTCTTTGCGACCCCATGGACTGTAGCCTACGAGGTTCCTCCATCCATGGGATTTTCCAGGCAAGAATAGAGTGATCCACTATTATTCTTCAGTAGAACTCACAGAAGTGACTGTTTCATTGTCTTTGGTGCTTTGCGTGTTAAGTCACTTCAGTCATGTCCAACTCTTTGTGACCCCGTGGACTGTAGTCCACCAGGATCCTCTGTCCATGGAATTCTCCAGGCAAGAACACTGGAGTGGGTTGCCATCCCCTTTTCCAGAAGATCTTCGCATGGTTTTAGAATCAAGCATTTCTGAGTTTGAGTCCCAACAAGTCATATAACTTTTCTGAGTCTGTTTCCTTTTATGTAAAAAGAAGATGATATTATTGCTGCTATGGAGGTTCAGTGGCCTAATGTATGAGGAGGGCCTGGCACAATGCCTTACATAATGCCCGTTAGTTCTTTCCATCCCCACTTTTCCTCCCCGCCCCCATTCCTTAGGCCAAATGTGAGAGCTATTCCACACTAAGTAAAGTCCTTTATTAGCTACTTAAGATTTAGTTCCCTGTCTGTAGAAGAGAGTGGGGATAAAAGCAGGAAGAATACATCAATAATTAGTCCAACTTTCCACCTTCTTCTTACAGGCAGGGAGTGAGTTGGGGAGTAGAATGCCAACATGCCTTCAAGTGGAATAGTCAAGAGACATGCCAAAATGGAAGTCACTCTGTCTTCACACACAGGTGCATCAGCACTGGGTATCGTCCTGGTGCTGGGAGAACATCATAAAATATTCGATGCAGATTTGGGCCTAACATCCTTTTCTCTGGCTTCATGGCACATGGACTAGAAAACAAGACACAGGCCAGAGTAGAATCATGAGAAGCCACCTGCATATCCTCACATCCGAATTCCCTGTTCTTCCAGTTCTCAAGGAAAGAAAGTTTGTTTCTCATTAGGAAATGATGCTGACAACTCAGCATCAGTTATAACCCAGGGAATAAGGGCAGGAAACAGAAGATCTAAAGAGCAAAGATGGCAAAATGCTGACCCAAAGGCTGACGAGAGCCTGCACACATATTTTGCTTGGACTGAACAGAGATTTTTTTTTTTTCAAAATTTGAATTGGTTCCAAACAATCTTTAGTGTTTATTATTAGGATATTTCACATAAAACCTTGATCTCAACTTCCTCTTGAAAAGTTAGAATTGCTGGCAACAATGGGCTGATATCTCTGCCTAGTAACATACTCTGGAACAGAGGAGTGGCTGCTACTTTCACATAGCATATGTGCTCATCAACTGCCACAGTCTCTACCTGTCCCATTGTGTCCCTTTTGTTACCTTCAGGCCTGCTTTATTCATTCAGATTACTTTTCTAGTCTCTAGAGCCATTTGGAGTTTTTAAACTTTATTTATTTATTTTTGGCTGCTTTGGGTCTTCATTGTTGCATAGGCTTTCTCTAGTTGCTGTGAATGGGGGCTACTCTTCTTTGCAGTCTGCAGGCTTCTCATTGAAGTGGCTTCTGTCTTGTTGTGGAGCACGGGCTCTAGGGCACGTGGGCTTCAGTATTTGTGGCACATGGGCTTAGTTGCTCTGCAGCGTGTGGCCTCTTCCCAGACCAGGAATCAAACCTGTGTCTCCTGCGTTGGCAGGCGGATCCTTAACCAATGGGCCATCAGGGAAGGCCAACAGTCATTCAAACTTGAACCATGGTGTACAGTGATAACTGTTTAACAAGTGACTCTCTAGGGAAAAAAACTGACAATTTCCGATCTCTGTTATATAAATATCCCCAATATGGCCGATTTCAAACTACCAATGTGTTGTCATTTAACACAGAGCAGTTAAGAGATGCACATAATTGCCCCTCCCAAGCTGATGGGAGCTGGCATCAGAATACCACGGGCTCGAACCCACTCAAAAAAGCTTCAGAAAAACAAGTGGGATGACCAGGGTGTGAGCTAGGAATTCTTATTCACAGGCTAAGAGTCAGAAATCAACCAGAAAAAGTCAGGTTCAACACCTGACATGGAACCCATCATTAAGTCAACACTTCTTCCTTGTTCCCTACCTCTTTTTAAAAATCCCACAGGCAAATTATCCAGTTTGGGAGCATGGGTAATATGCAAGGGAGGTGTGGACTGATGAAGGGTTGGCACTAGCTTGATGAGGTCAGATGACAAAATACAGGCCCCATGACAGTGCCGCTGAGTTGTTCTTTTCAGCTGAATAGTACACTGCTTTTCTCCTTATGAGGAGACTAAGGGAGGGGACCAGGGAGGGCAGTGAGCTACCCATTTAGAAGCCAAGTTGGCAGTGAAAGGGAAATAGGCTGTGAATTACATCCAGAAACCTCTTCTCACACCAGAACTGGAGGGCTGCTGACCTCAAATGCAGAGGGCAAAGACCACAAATAGGGACATCCTCTTCTCACACCCCATGCTTAGAACAGTATTCTAGAAGGTTAAAACTCTACACACCTTCAAGGCAACTTAATTCAAATCTGATTAACCTACATGTGGAGAAACTGAGGCCCAGGGAGGAGGCAGAGAGTGGGTAGGTGGCTCAATTGGGTCTAGAAGCCTGGTTTTCTGACCACCAGGCTCAGACCTTTTTTTCTACCAAACACTGTCTCTCAAGGAGTTAAAAAGTGAAAGATTCAGTCCACAAATGGGTGGTGTTGCCAAACCAGCAACATGAATAATATTTTTTGACTGAATCAACTGTCTGTTTAGGCATCATGTAGACACAGTCAAACACTCATCTCCAGTTTTCCCTGTGTTTGGATGGTTTTAAAACCTAGCAGAGAAGCTGCACGTCCAGGGAGTTTTGCCAAGAAAATCTGAAAATCTAAACAGCCACTCTCACATTGGCCCTATAACCAAGTGTCCAAGTCTTTTTTTTTTTTTTTTCTTTCCTTTTTCATATTAGAGAAAATATGTTCTTGCTACAAGAGAAGAAGCATCAGAACCTGGATGGATCCTTGAACTGAGATCAGGATTCTGGGCTCCAGTCCTGACTTTGCTTTGGATGGGTCATATCCTGACCTTCCTGTGGACCTCAGTTTCCCCATCTGTTCCTTCAAGCTCTTTGATTGTAAAATCATATTCTGGGTGCCCAGTCACTCAGCCTGTTGGCCTCTTCCAACCTGTGTTTCTTGGCCACAGAGCATTCTAGAAGCCAAGAGCCAGATATATGGCTGAACCTCTGAAATTCTGCTTGTTGGGCTTATTCTCCACAGCAGCTAATTTATACAGACAGGCCCCAAATGTCTGTACTCATGACAGACTTCTCCTCTCACTGCCTTTGAATTTTCCTGGTAACCTCTCAGTCATAAAAGCCGCCTGTAATCGAAAAAAAAAATTCTCCAAGAATCATATCTTTAAAAATAAAAAAGCCTAAACCCAAATGAACCTTTTACTAGATTATGGGCTCCAGTGCTTATTCCTCAGGGGAGTCTTATGAAATCAGAGACAAAAACTTGACAACAATCAGACAAAGAGAAATGTCAAGCAAAGGTTTGGGTTTATTTAATTTTAATGTTTTCAAATCCACCCTGAGTTGGGAGGGAGGGTGGAAAAAACACAGAGAAACCCCCCCTCCCAGCTGCAAAGCCCACGTGCTCAGCCATGCTTTTCTGTCATTTAGATTTCAGCTTTCCCCAATATTAGTGGAACTTAAGCCAAACAAGAGTTCCTTTTATTCCTTCTACCCCTCTGCTCCATGCTTGCTAAGTCCTGTGCAAACTTGCCACAGTTCCTAAGCACATGGCTGTGAAATTATCAAGGCTGGACGAATGCCAGTACAAACCAATTTATTGGGGTCCTGAAATTAACTAAAACCTAGAAAGCCTGATTAATTGTGGCACAGCACAGCGAGGAGCATTCAGGGCTGGGGAAAGGGGCAGCAGGCCAGAGCACACGCAGGGCCTCCGTCCTGCCTCTTGATTTACAGGACACATAAAGAAGAGTTCCTTCTGTGCACAGCGTTGTGCTGCTCTTACTACGTATTTATCCCTAACCAAAATGTCACTGTGTCCAGCAGGGAAAATGGTAGTCAGTGTGTCTTAGCTACCTATGGAATCAGCCAATCCCATAATGGTAGTGCTTGGGATTAATTTAATTTAATTTGGGCTTCAGGCCCCCCATTTGGAGCGTCATCTTGGAGAGCCAGTGCTACTGTGGTTTCTTGGGGCACCTTACCACACAAGAGGAGGAATAGAGTGACTCTAGGGTAAATTGTTGGGGTCAAAAAAGATACTGGCGATTTCTCTGGTGGTCCAGTGGCTAAGACTCCCCACTCCCAACGTGGAGAGGGGCTGGTTCGATCCCTGGTCAGGGAACTAGATCCTTCATGCCACAACTAAGAGTTTCCATGGCGCAACTAGAGACCCCGCATGCCACAGCTAGGAATCCCTCCTGTCACAACTAAGACCCAGTGCAGCCAAATAAATATTAAAAACAAGAAGATATTGGTGTCCCCCACAGACCAGTACCTTCTCAGTTCCTGTTCAAAACCATGCCAGACCAATCCACTGCAAAAAACACTCCTCATCTCCTGGGGCGGGCTCAGGGATGAATTAAAAGTTAGGCATTAGCAGATACAAACTACTATATATCAAATAAATAAACAACAATGTCCTACTGTATAGCATAGTGAACTATATTCAATATCTTGTAATAAAGTACAATGGGAAAGAATCTGAATATATATACATATGTAATAAATGTATATGTAACTGAATCAGTTTGCTATACACCAGAAACTAACACAGTATTGTAAATCAGCTATACTATATAAAAATTAAAAATAAAAAGACTCCTTGTCTATGGTGGGAATGTAAATTGATACAGCCACTACAGAGAACAGTATGGAAATTACTTTAAAAACTAAGAATAAACTACCATATGACCCAGCAATCACACTACTGGGTGTATACTCCCAGAAAACCATAATTCAAAAAGCACATGTACTCCAATGTTCACTGCAGCACTATTTACAATAGCCAGAACATGAAAGCAACCTAGATGTCCATCAATAGATCAAAGAAGTTATGGTGCATATATACAATGGAATATTACTCAGCCATAAAAAGAAATGAATTTAAGTCAGTTGTAGTGAGGTGGATGTACCTAGAGCCTGTTATACAGAGTGACTTCAGCAAGAGAAAAACAAATATCATATATTAACACCCACATGTATATATGGAATCTAGAAAAATGGTACTGACGAACCTATCTTCAGGGAAAGAATGGAGATGCAGATGTAGAAAACAGACTTGTAGACACAGCAGGGAAAGGAGAGGGTGGGACGAACTGAGAAAGTAGTATTGCCATACATACATCACCAAATGTAAAATAGCTAGCTAGTGGGAAGCTGCTATGTATTAATAGCACAGGGAGCCCAGCCTGGTGCTCTGTGACAAGCTAGTGTGGGGGTGGGATAGGGGAGTGGGAGGGAGGTTCAAGAAGGAGGGGATGTATATATCTATCTATCTATATCTATCTATATCTATCTATATCTATATCTATATATATATATATATATATATAGTTATGACTGACTCATGTGGTAGTATGGCAGAAAACAACACAACATTGTAAAGCAATTATCCTCCAGTTAAAAAAAAGACTCCTTGTTTAAAAGTATTAAGTACAATGTCTAAAGACTCCCAAAGTGTTTCCCAGTCAACACCCTTGAAGGCAGAGACAGTGGCAGCAAGGAGACTTCTCAAGCTTGGGAACGAGGCAGAGACAGTGGCAGCAAGGAGACTTCTCAAGCTTGGGAACGAGGCATGGCTATAAAGTGCTCAGTTGTCAGCAGGTGGGGGGTTTCCACTTCTACTCAGCTGTCTTAGAGCCCTGGCATGGGCATAGTGGTCTAATATGAAAGCTTCCAGAGTGCCAGACCCACTCTCACTGGTTTTCTTTGTCAGCTCCACATCCAGGCTGACTAAGCAGTATAGAAAGTGAAGTTGCTCAGTCGTGTCCGACTCTTTGCGAACTCAGGGACCATAGCCTACCAGGCTCCGCGGTCCATGGGATTTCCAGGCAAGAATACTGGAGTGGGCTGCCATTGCCTTCTCTAGGGGATCTTCGCAACCCAGGGATCAAACCCAGGTCTCCTGCATTGCAGACAGATGCTATACCGTCTGAGCCACCAGGGAAGCCCAACTAAGCAGTATGCTCCTATGTAATTGTACCATTGTTATAGCACTGAAGTATTTCCTAGACGCTGGGTACAGTGCAGCTATCTCAGGCTTCCCCAAGTGTCCCCTGCAGACTCCACTGCTTCTGCCCCTCCTCTGGGACCCTTGAGCATTCTCTATGATCCACAGCTAACGGGTAAATGGCTGGCACAGCAGAAGGCCTTTAGTATCCTGTACCCATGGTCCTCCAGCATCTTTTCTGGTTGGTTATTGCCCAAGCTGGACCAGAAGGTAAGTATTTTGGAAATCACTTGGTCCCATCACTTCATGGCAAATAGATGGGGAAACAATGGAAACAGTGACAGACTTCATTTTCTTGGGCTCCAAAATCACTGTGGGATGGTGACTGCAACCATGAAATTAAGGACGCTTGCTCCTTGGAAGAAAAGCTATGACAAACCTAGACAGCATATTAAAAAGCAGAGACATTACTTTTGCTGACAAAGGTCCATATAGTCAAAGCTATGGTTTTTTCCAGTAGTCATATATGGATGTGAGAGTTGGACCATGAAGAAGGCTGAGCGAGAAGAATTAATGCTTTCGAACTGTGATGTTGGAGAAGACTCTTGAGAGTACCTTGGACTGCAAGAAGATCAAACCAATCAATCTTAAAGGAAATCAGTCCTGAACATTCACTAGAAGGACTGATGCTGAAGGTATCCAATCACTATGATTACACTTGAAACTAACATAATATTGTTAACCCAATTATACTTGAACAAAACAATTTGGACCCTGTGATCTCTCCCTGTACACTCTAGGACACACGCACGTTTTGAAGTAGCTAAGTCGCTTCAGTCGTGTCCGACTCTGTGTGACCCCATAGACAGCAGCCCACTAGGCTCCTTTGTCCCTGGGATTCTCCAGGCAAGCATACTGGAGTGGGTTGCCATTTCCTTCTCCATTTGAAGTAGGCAAGCTATCAAAATTTCTCTTTGGGATTTTCCATGTCTCCATTCAGTTATTCTGGGACTGTCTCTTCCTGCCCCAGGCAGCTAGTGCACTTTTAATCCTACCAGCTAACATTTTAGAGAGTTTATGCTATCTGGCACAATGCTCCCACCTGCTCCCATGTAGGCACCTCTTCCTGACAGTGCCCTGTGCTCTCTTTTCACCTCTCCAACACCTTCTGTCTTAGGGCCCAATTCCAAATGGCTATTCTCTTAGCTTCCAGTTAACTGAAAAATAGAATTTTGCTAAGGTACTTATGGTTGATCAATTTCATTATTTTTAAAATTAATTTATTTTTTAATTGAAGAATAATTGCTTTACAGAATTTTGTTGTTTTCTGTCAAACCTCAACATGAATCAGCCATAGGTATACATATATCCCCTCCCTTTTGAACCTCCCTGCCAACTCTCTCCCCATCCCACCCCTCTAGGTCGGTCCAGAGCCCCTGTTTGAGTTTCCTGAGTCATACAGCAAATTCCTGTTGGCTATCTATTTTACAGATGGTAATGTAAGTTTCCATGTTACTCTTTCCATACCTCTCACCCTCTCCTCCCCTCTCCCCATGTCCATAAGTCTATTTTCTATGTCTGTTTCTCCATTGCTGCCCTGTAAATGAATTCTTCAGTACCATTTTTCTAGATTCCATATATATGCATTGGAATACGATAGTTATCTTTCTCTTATTGAGCACATGCTCCATGAGAATACAGCCTTGCTGATAGCAGCCTGGGCAAGAACCACCTATCAGGGCACTTCCTTCCTCTGATGACAGAGCAACCCGTTTCACCCTTCACTGATTGTGTACTAGTCTTTTTATCTTGAATGCCATGCATGAGAAGTCGCCTCAGTAGCGTCTGACTCTTAGTGACCCCGAGGACTGTGGCCTACCAGGTTCCTCTGTCCCTGGAATTTTTCAGGCCAGAATACTGGAATGGGTTGCCATACCTTCCTCCAGGGGATCTTCCCAACCCAGGGATCAAACCTGCATCTCCTTCAACTCCTGCACTGCAGGTGAATTCTTTACCACTGAGCCACTGGGGAAGCCCTCTCTTTATCTTACTCTCTCCACAATTCCCTACCTTTAGACCTCCCAACAATTCTGCCCTTGATAGACACCCCACGGCCTCTGCCTTAGCTCAGACTTTCATGACCTCATGTCTGAGCTATCCTAATAATAGTTAACTTTTATCAACTGCATGTGGTGGTGGTTTAGTGGCTAAGCCGTATCCGACTCTGCGACCCCATGGACTGTAGCCCACCAGGCTCCTCTGTCCATGGGATTTCCCAAGCAAGAACATTGGAGTGGGTTCCATTTCCTTCTCCAATCAGCTGCTTACTAAGTGCCAAACAGTGTTCTAAAGAGCTTGACACATTTAATCTTCACATAAATCTTTGAGATGAGTACTATTGTTGTCCTCATTTTACAGATAAGAGACCTGAAGCACAGTAATTAGAGTCACATGGCTAACAAGTAGCAGGGCTGGGACACAAACTCATGGAACCTTGGCCTCACAGTTCACACCATGAGACTTCTTTAGCTAGGAGGAGAACATAAAAACAGTCTCTGTGGCAATCTCTTCACTGAACATCTTCTGTCTCCATTTTTTTGGTTGTTATTTGGAAGA
The DNA here is from genome assembly GCF_002263795.3 of Bos taurus. Classification (NCBI taxonomy): domain Eukaryota; kingdom Metazoa; phylum Chordata; class Mammalia; order Artiodactyla; family Bovidae; genus Bos; species Bos taurus. The sequence goes on from NC_037357.1 coordinate 59,186,973, forward strand.
TAAAGTCATCATAGCCCTGAGAATCGAGTAGTCTGTGAAGCAAGGTAGTCAGAGAAGCTTTCTTGAAGTAGCTTGTCCTTGAAGGGTGAGTGCAATGAAGGAAGAGAGAACAGCAATGCATATGTCAGGAAAAGGTAAAAAGTGGGGAATGCTGGGCTTCCCTGGTGGTCTAGTAGTAAAGAATCCACTTTTCAATGCAAGGGACCCCAGTTTGATCCCTGGTCTGGAGAGATTCTACATGCCTCCTGGCAACTAAGCCCACAAGCTGCAACTCCTGAGCCCATGGGCCACAACTACTGAAGCCTGGGTGCCCAGAGTCCCTGTTCTGCGACACAAGAAGCTACCACAATGCGAAGTCCGAGCATCGCCACTGGAGAGTCGCCCCTACTCACTGCAACTAGAGAAAGCCCACACACAGCAACGGAGATCCAGCACAGCCAAAACTAAATAAATACTTTTTAAAGGGTGGCTTTTAAAAAAAGAGAAAGTTTTGGTTAAAAATAAATGTGGAGAAAGCTCCAGCTGTGTGTAGACCAAACTGCTGAAGCAAATTCTTTTGGGAGAAAGTTGGAAGCCCAATAGGAGATGCATGTTAGGGCCAGAGTAGTGAATTCTTGAATACCAAGTTAAGCCCTTTGAATCTCAGAAGTAAGTCAGTGGTCTCCACACTGTGTTCCCTGAGGTCAAGGGAAAAAAGGAGACTCTGTGTCCTCCCTCCTCGCTTCAACTAAAGCACAGCTCCTTTTTATGGAGCATGTCAATTTTTTTATCTGCTTTTCACTTGGGGGTTTCAACTACCTAGTATTTTGCATGAAAAAAGCATCCCCTGGTAACTGGAAACCAAAGAATGAACGAT